>NC_141696.1:511291675-511731295 GCF_964263255.1 Lissotriton vulgaris
CCTAATAAAGTTTTAGATCCAGGCAATATTAGATCAAGAATGAAACATGTGTAGTCATATACTTTGCATTTTAATTTTCATACCTTTTATGCTTCTCGCTGCTGCATACACAGTGCTACTGTCAGTGCCTACCAACAGCAGCTTATGGCATGACCTTAGTCAATTCAAGTTATTACAGACAGATGCCATGAGATGCTCAATAAGTTTTCCTTTTCCCAGATAGTGCTTTTCCAATGTTTGCTCGGTGAAGTAAAGAGAGAACCTTTTCCCTAAGACTCTCCTCCATAATTCTCTTAGCGTATGTCAGGACAGATCTGTGCAGAATGTACTGTTTTCCAGGAAAAATTGAGCAAACGTGAAAAAAACCACGAGGAATCTGAGATACACTTATTCAGAGCTGCAACCAAAGTATCCCTATACATATAATAGTAAGTACAAAAATAGCGGGAAAAATATAGTTGACACTAACATTGTCAGAAAATATAAAAAGGTATCGTGTTTTTTAATATAAACAGAGTTTAAAGTAGTAAATGTTAAATATTTGAATATTTAAATGTTATATAATATAAATAAATAAATTACACTAATATTTAGTTATATATATAAATATATAACTATATAAACACACATATATACATATATATGTGTTTGCATGTATATAAATATAGAAGAACTGTAGACTTGTTTATGACCCATTAGGTGAAATATAAACCTCCTTCCCCCAGAAGAAAAGAGAGGTATCAGTAATATATGAATTAAAATATTGTGTGATTAAATGTAAGCATATTGGGTAGACTTAACCCACTCGGGCAAGATTGATGTAAGTATGAAGTGTAAAATGTAATTTAATTTAGACAGAATTAATGAATATGTCTAATGTGTTTCTATTTAAATTGTCTTTTTTTTAAAGTAGATATATATTTGGACTGTCACTGCCTGTTAGAAAACATTAAGATACAATGAATGAATTGAGTTATAGAAAATAGAAAAGCCCACTTGGGCTGTACTGATGTCAGAACGCAGTGAATAATTACATTTATTCTAAACATAATGAATAAATACGTTTATTTTATAGCTATTTATGTTGTCTTTTTTGCTGTTATATATTAGTTTGGGTTGTCACTACATCAAAGTTTTTATATAGATATAGTTATTGAATTGAGTTCTAGAAAAGAATTGTATTTCTGCGGAAATAAAACTTGTGTACATATATATATATATATATATATATATATATTACCACGATGTCTCCTCCATAGAAAGAAACTGAGGCAGCACACGAGGCTTCTGGAGCATCCACCTTTATTCTTTCATAAGACCATGGGCATGACGCGTTTCGGGGGTTTTTCCTTTCTCAAATGCCCCCCTGGTCTAGGTCGTGTCTTTCGCTTGCAGTCCCAAAGTAAAATTCAGTTTTTCGTCCCACCCTCTAAAGTAGTGTGGGCTGCCTGGTAAAACACGGCATGGAATCGCCTCTGATTTGAAGGTAACTGCATTTCCCAGCATTCAGTGTTCCTTGTATGCCGGCAGCGATACCAATTCACCGGCTCAGTTTTTTGTGAAGTCAACAGCCGGTGTGCCATGTTGTCCGGCGGGAACTGTGGCTGTTGTGGGTTCAGGTGATGGCTTCCATACTCCTCTCCCCCTTCCTCGCACTTCAGACTGTCCTTGACAAAGGAAACGCCAATAAAGTAGGGGCGTGGCTCCATGCAGGTATGGACTGTTTTCACAGCATTTATCTGGTGCAGGCTTGATGCGGGGTAGTCCGAGGGTCTACCTTTTAACGACCCCCTTTGGACACTTGCGGGGGGTGCACGCCTTGCGTGTGGTTCAGCACAAGAGCCAAACGCTTGCGACACGCTAAATGTTACCACGATGTCTCCTCCATAGAAAGAAACTGAGGCAGCACACGAGGCTTCTGGAGCATCCACCTTTATTCTTTCATAAGACCATGGGCATGACGCGTTTCGGGGGTTTTTCCTTTCTCAAATGGCCCCCTGGTCTAGGTCGTGTCTTTCGCTTGCAGTCCCAAAGTAAAATTCAGTTTTTCGTCCCACCCTCTAAAGTAGTGTGGGCTGCCTGGTAAAACACGGCATGGAATCGCCTCTGCCTTGAAGGTAACTGCATTTCCCAGCATTCAGTGTTCCTTGTATGCCGGCAGCGATACCAATTCACCGGCTCAGTTTTTTGTGAAGTCAACAGCCGGTGTGCCATGTTGTCCGGCGGGAACTGTGGCTGTTGTGGGTTCAGGTGATGGCTTCCATACTCCTCTCCCCCTTCCTCGCACTTCAGACTGTCCTTGACAAAGGAAACGCCAATAAAGTAGGGGCGTGGCTCCATGCAGGTATGGACTGTTTTCACAGCATTTATCTGGTGCAGGCTTGATGCGGGGTAGTCCGAGGGTCTACCTTTTAACGACCCCCTTTGGACACTTGCGGGGGGTGCACGCCTTGCGTGTGGTTCAGCACAAGAGCCAGTAATATATGAATTAAAATATTGTGTGATTAAATGTAAGCATATTGGGTAGACTTAACCCACTCGGGCAAGATTGATGTAAGTATGAAGTGTAAAATGTAATTTAATTTAGACAGAATTAATGAATATGTCTAATGTGTTTCTATTTAAATTGTCTTTTTTTTAAAGTAGATATATATTTGGACTGTCACTGCCTGTTAGAAAACATTAAGATACAATGAATGAATTGAGTTATAGAAAATAGAAAAGCCCACTTGGGCTGTACTGATGTCAGAACGCAGTGAATAATTACATTTATTCTAAACATAATGAATAAATACGTTTATTTTATAGCTATTTATGTTGTCTTTTTTGCTGTTATATATTAGTTTGGGTTGTCACTACATCAAAGTTTTTATATAGATATAGTTATTGAATTGAGTTCTAGAAAAGAATTGTATTTCTGCGGAAATAAAACTTGTGTACATATATATATATATATATATATATATATATATATATATATATATATATATATATGCAAAAAAGAAGCAGAGAACTCTGGGTAGTTTTCAAATTTAGGTGGAAAGCTACTCTTTTATAGAGCACTCTCAACACTCGACACTCTAGATCTGCTCACCTCAAATGTCTGCTTTTCTATCAAAGTCTTTAAGCATAGGATTAGCACAGTTCCATCCTCGGCGAGATAGAAAGGGACAAAGTCTTTTGCCATTTCTACAGCAAACTCTTTAAGCATAGGACTAGCACAGTGCTGTCCTTGCCGAGCTGTGAAATGACAAAATCCATTTACGACTCCAGGCACAGTATTACAGGCTTGAATTGGTAAAATACCAAGCAAGCCAACCTAAAATGAGTAAAAGCAACCCCTGACACAGTGGTTTTCTCTCATTAGATCTCTTCAGAGAGGTATAGCTTTGTCCAGACACTAGGGAGCACCCAGTATAAGTAAAAAAAAATACCCTTTCAGGCATAGGGTGACAAATAAATTATGCAAAAAAGAAGCAGAGAACTCTGGGTAGTTCTCAAGTTTAGGTGGAAAGCAGCTCCTGTATAGAGCACTCTCAACACCAGTGACACTCTAAATCTGCTCACCTCAAATGTCTGCTTTTCTATCAAAGTCGTTAAGCATAGGATTAGCACAGTGCCATCCAGGCAGAGATAGAAAAGGACGAGGGGGCATATTAGCAAGAACCTCGTTAAAATGATCGCCGTTTTAGCTGCAGTTTCCTGCCGCTAAAAGGGCGATAATGGGCTTGCTAATATGCGTTATAGAATTCCAATAGAAGCCCAGGTTAGATGTCCTACACATCTAACCTGGACTTCTTTTGGAATCCTATAACGCATATTAGCAAGCCCATTATCGCCATTTTAGCGGCAGTTTCCTGCTGCTAAAACGGCGACAATTTTAACGAGCTTCTTGCTAATATGCCCCAAAGTCTTTTGCCATTTTTGCAGCAAAGTCTTTAAGCATAGGACTAGCACAGTGCTGTCCTTGCTGAGCTGTAAAATGACAACATCCATTTACCACTCCAGGCACATTATTACAGCTTTGAATTGGTAAAATACCAACCAAGCCAACCTGAAATGAGTAAAAGCAACACCTGACACAGTGTTTTGCTCTAATTAGAGCTTTTCAGAGAGGTATAGCTTTGTCCAGACACAAGGGAGCCCCCAGTATGAGTAAAAAAAAATACCCTTTCAGGCATAGAGTGACCAAGAAATTATGCAAAAAGAAGCAGAGAACTCTGGGTAGTTCTCAAGTTAAGGTGGAAAGCAGCTCCTGTATAGAGCACTCTCAACACCAGCGACACTCTAGATCTGCTCACCTCAAATGTCTGCTTTTCTATCAAAGTCGTTAAGCATAGGATTAGCACAGTGCCATCCAGGCAGAGAAAGAAAAGGACGAGGGGGGCATATTAGCAAGAACCTCGTTAAAATGATCGCCGTTTTAGCTGCAGTTTCCTGCCGCTAAAAGGGCAATAATGGGCTTGCTAATATGCGTTATAGAATTCCAATAGAAGCCCAGGTTAGATGTCCTGCACATCTAACCTGGACTTCTTTTGGAATCCTATAACGCATATTAGCAAGCCCATTATCGCCATTTTAGCGGCAGTTTCCTGCTGCTAAAACGGCGACAATTTTAACGAGCTTCTTGCTAATATGCCCCAAAGTCTTTTGCCATTTCTGCAGCAAAGTCTTTAAGCATAGGACTAGCACAGTGCTGTCCTTGCTGAGCTGTAAAATGACAACATCCATTTACCACTCCAGGCACATTATTACAGCTTTGAATTGGTAAAATACCAACCAAGCCAACCTGAAATGAGTAAAAGCAACACCTGACACAGTGTTTCGCTCTAATTAGAGCTTTTCAGAGAGGTATAGCTTTGTCCAGACACAAGGGAGCCCCCAGTATGAGTAAAACAAAATACCCTTTCAGGCATAGAGTGACCAAGAAATTATGCAAAAAGAAGCAGAGAACTCTGGGTAGTTCTCAAGTTAAGGTGGAAAGCAGCTCCTGTATAGAGCACTCTCAACACCAGCGACACTCTAGATCTGCTCACCTCAAATGTCTGCTTTTCTATCAAAGTCTTTAAGCATAGGATTAGCACAGTGCCATCCACGCCGAGATAGAAAAGGACAAAGTATTTTGCCATATATGTAATATGTATTCTATCTAACTATATAGAATGCATACACAAACCCATAAAAAATATGAAAAGTTCTAAAAATATATTAATTAATTTAGACAATAAATTAAATATTACAAATTTAAAACCTCAAAAAAAACACATTTACTAAAAATAGTATAAAGAATAGGGAAAGCGTTGGACTTCGGAGGGATTACATTTCCTATTCTCACTCCAGTCTGTACAACTATAGGGAAAGGGTTGGGCTTCGAAGGGGTTAAATTTACTATGCCCACTCCAGTGTATACAACAGTAGGGAAAGTGTTGGGCTTTGAAGGGGTAAGATTTACTATTTCCCTTCCAGTCTATGCTACAGTAGGAAAAGTGTTGGACTTCAGAGGGCTTAAATTTACTATTCCCACTCCAGTCTGTGCAACAGTAGAAAAAGCATTGGACTTCAAAGGGGGTAAGATTTAGTATTCTCACCGAGTCTATACAACAGTAGGGAAAATGTTGTACTCCAGAAGGGTAAGACTTACTATTTCCACTCCAGTCTGTGCTACAATAGGGAAAGCGTTGGACTTTGGAACGGTAACATTTACCATCACCACTCTAGTCTATGCTACAGTAGGAAAAGCATTGGACTTTGGAGGGGTAAAGAATTACTATTCCCACTCCAATCTATGCAACAGTAGGAAAAGCATTGGACTTCAGAGGGGTTATATTTTCTGTTCCGACTCCAGTCTGCAGTAGGGGAAAGCGTTGAGCATTGGAGGGTTAAGATTACTATTCACACCAGTCTGTGCTTCTATAGGGAAAGTACTTCACTTCAAACACATTACATACTTGAATAACCCTACAAATTTATAAAAACAAAATATGAAACTCTGAATATAAATAACATTAATTAATCTAAAAACAATGTAACAATTTACATCATTATTAAAGAATGTAATAATTCATTATCAATTAAAAATTATTATTTACTTACTCCTTAATTAACTTCCCACCCTATATCCCTACAAACCTAGCTAACCACATCTAAAATAAATCAGTATAACATAATGTATACATTTAATATCAATCACATACTTACTTTAACATAATTAATTAATTATTTATTAATTAACTTCCCACCCTATCTTCCTACAAACCCAACAACCCGCTACAACACTATAAATGTAAAAGAATTATTAACAATTATACAAACAATAACATACACAATTAATATATATACTAAAACATATTAAAATAATTAAAAATGTATCTTTTTGACAACATTATTGAAAACTAAATTAAAAACAACATTAGTCTTAACAATGATATTACTTACTTAAAAAACGAAGTTCTTGGCAACAATATTTCTGCAACACAATATTTTTGTATCACAATAGTTTATTCCCTATATTTCTGTCTTCTGGTATTAAAAGCTCAATACTTTGTGCAAAATCCACGAGGGGCAAGGCCAAAAAAATAGCATTGGCATAGCCAATAGGTCTCGCCTTTGGGACCTTATAAGTGTTTAGCCATGCAACAGTTGATGTTGTTGCACCAAGGATATTGTGCTGCAGAACTAAATACTTATAAGGTCCCAAAGGCGAGACCTATTGGCTATGCCAATGCTTGCTTTCTTTTAAGTCTAACTCTCCAAAGGAGTACATGTGTTTTCCAGCTGTCTCACTCATGTGTGGTCTCTCCACCTGCACCCAATGCTTCCCTGGCGACCATATGCTTCTCCCAGTCTGTTCCAAGTTGCACCTCACTTGCTTGATATTGCTAACGCCCTCTGTCTCCCCCTTGTTACCGGTGATAAAAGTAAATTTAAAATAAAACACACCCAAAAACAAAATACATATTTAGCTTTTTTCCCTTATCGCTCCAACTCAGATCAGCCACTACAAAGAAAAATAAAATAAAGGCCACGTGAAAGGCTTTTAAAAATGTATACAGCATGGCTAAAAACTATAGGCAAAGCCAACAGGTCCCAAACGCAAGACCTATTCGCTTTGCCATTGTTTATGTTTTTAATATTCAAGTGCTAGCGCCATGATGCTTTTGGGTGACTGAATAGCAGGAAGTGCTCTATAAATAAATTGTCTGTATGGATGTTGTTGACTTAAAATAGGTTGATAAATGTAAGAAGCCAGGAGGGCTGGAGCAGCCAGCCACATCAGACTGAATAACCCAATAAAAAAATGTAAAAAGGTGAAAATATGGTTGTCTGCCTTTTCCGTTTTAGGTTAACATGACGCTTTCTAGCATGATCTTGCTATGCCTCCCCACTCATTTACCAAAAGGACCTTGCTGACCTATTCGGTGCAACCAGAGCTTTAAGTGGGTCTGTTCCTGTCAGTGCTCAGCGCCTGCAGTTTTAACAAGAACAACAGAGTAGGGAACAGGTTGGGTAAGGGGAGGCGGCAAAAAAGAGAATCAAAAGGAAGAAAAATAGGAAAGGGAGGGCAGGTGCAGCGGGAGACCTGAGAGGAGCAAAAGAACAAAAAAAAAAGAGAGAATAAGAAAATTACGAAGAAAAGATGCACAGCTGTTTGAGGGCATGCTGCAGAAGTTTGTGGACATGCAGAAGGTCAGAGGTATGGATCTGCTCAAAGCCTGTTTAGTCGGTCATCCTGGTTGAGGTTGATAACAGGAAGGTTACTGTGTTGTTTAATTATTCAATCAAATAGTTGCACGAAAAAAAGGTATGACTAATTTACTGAGCAGTAGCAATTTCCAATAGATACATGCAGTTAAGGAGTATTATGGCACTGACTTGCACAATGTTTGTTTGCCACAGCCCCCAAGAGTTTCTTAAGTTGCAGTGATTACGCCTACATATCAAACTTAACAATTCAAGCATTAGTTACTTTGAAACGGTGCACATCTTTTCTGGTAGGGCTCGCACAAATCAGCAAACGCAAGTCACAAGAAACTAGCGTGGCCAAGCCTCTGAATGAGCAATAGTATCACAAGTTGTCTATAAGCCATAAAAAGTGCTGCATTTTAACAGCAGGTTAAACCGAAGACCAAGAACAAGCCTTTGCGGCCGCAAAATGAAAAAAAAAACACAAAAAAAACGCGAGTGGTGTGCACGCGCATCACCGCAAGTGGTACCTTGCCGGCGATCAGCATGCTATAACGCGCATGCGGGCGCACGCTCTTGTGCGCGTTCTAGCAAGCTAAAGCCAGCAAAAGCTTTTCTCAGAGCCCCACTTAAGGTCTCGGCCAAGACCAGCCCATGCGCTGGATCAGGCTGAGACCTAACAAGGAAACATACTTAAAATTGTCATTTGCATAGACTTGAGACCAGGATTACCATCTTGGTGATGGAGTCATCACATTTTAATGAACAGATTGCCTGCTGTTCCTCTACTTACTCCAGACAGTTAGACATGAGGGCAGCCATGGCATATTGCGAAATCTGTCAGTCCGTCAAAATGGTGTTGCAATCTTTGTTGGAGAGTGATGTTCAGAGGTGCTTGGGTAGAGGGGTGGCCGAAATTACGAGCTGGAGGACACAGGTACTGTGTCCTGCTGCAGACCTTTTCCATGAAATATACAGTTCTTTCTTTTTTTCTGCTCTTCAAGTGAATTACTGACCCTCCCCCATCCTCTTAGAAGAATTGGTTAGGGTCACAGTGCACGATTTCCAAGAGGTCAGTGACAGGGATCCTGGCACACAACTGCATTGGTCATCCTCTCTTGTAAGCGAATTCAAGATGGCACCTGATAGAGAGCTGGGCGAAGCTGGTGAGCCCTTTGTACTGGAAGGTCTTATCAGTACATGGCTCAACTAGCTGCAGATTGCTTCTGTGTTCCATTGAGATATTGCCAGTGAGTGGTCTGGAGTTGTCAAAGAACTGTGTAGTGGCCAAACCAACTGTTTATGCGAGGTCACTGGTTTTGGATAATGGCTTGAAAACAAGGGTTGAGAGATCATACAGTTAATCTAGCCCAGTGGTGGTGGTACATGAGAGGTGGTGAGCAGCAATAATGAGCCACCCCTCGAGAGAATTAGTGCTACGGGATTTTGATCATGGTGAGAGCTGGATCCTCTCACTGTACTGGCAGACTTTACAGGCATGGTGAATATTGGGCTTGGATTACTTGAACACTGGCATTGACGCACTTTTGCCATGGGCCCCTGTGTAGGCCAAACTTTATTTGCCAGGGAGGAAAACGCCAAGTATAAGGATCCCTTTCGAGAAAAGAGATTTGGAGATAGAGCGAAGTTGTGGACACATCATTTCTTGGTGCTTATGAAAGGGAGGTCTGCAAAATGTTAAGACCTCAAATATTAATGCAATTTCCCTAGAAAGTTCTAACCTCATGGACCTCTCCACATTGAGTAGTACTGTAGGACCACTGTGTTAATAATTGTGACGTATGCTCTGCTGGCAAGCCAGACCTATTTGTGAAGGGCACTATGCGAAACAGCCCTGCCCATACCTGTGAGTGAGATGTAGACTCCAACTACAGACATTAACTGGCCTCTATGGTGGTACCATTTGCCACTTCAAGCTCTCTTGCAAGTGATATATAGGAAACTATGCATTACACACTGGCAGCCAGCCTTTGGAGCGGAGAACTGACTGAGAGGAAGCCACCTCCTTATCGTGATATGAATGTGATAAAGGGACAGGGAATAGAAGAAGGCAGGCCCTCCAAAAAATAAGAAACAATCCACTCTGGACATTTCAACAAATAATTCAACCCAAGAACCAGTTTGAACCAAGCTAGCAATAACAACCTGGGAGAACTGGGGAATCCGAAAAGAGGGAAAGCTGAGTCCTTGGACACAGGTGCTAAGATGGCCGCACAGCGCACAGGGTTTCCCTCACATAAGTCCTCTTCATTGTTTCAAAGTAGTGGGGGAAATTACAGCAATATAGGTACAACCTTGTACTCCTTGAAAATAATTATCAGCAGAATGTGGTTGCAGGAGGATGTGTGGAAGAGGTGTGGCGCAGTGGCCAGGGTGCCTGACTCCGGTTCACAGAATTAACGGTTCGATCCCCGGTGCTGGACGCAGGTTATCCCAGCACCATGTGACTGCGCAATAGCTCACGTAATCTTCCCGACGGCCCCCATCGCTGGGACACCTCTCCACAGGTAGCTGTGTGCTTTACAAATGCTGGTATTTCATAATTTCATCTTCATATATCCATTTATTTTGCTGTTTATAGGGATGGGGTCTCCCTAATCTTTTCTCACTTCTGGAATGTAGTTTGAATCCTGACAATTGTCTTGACAGTCCTGGTGGGGGTTGGACTATTGATTTCCCTACACGGTTACATTGAAAGACAAAGAGACACACCAAAAGATGTGCGCATAGAGAGGAAGCGTCTCTATGAACTAGAGGGTTGGGAGGAGGAAGATGTCAAACTTCACCACCTTGCGTGATTTAGACATTGTCAACTTACTAACTGAACACAGAATTCATCACATAGTTGTCTATTACAGGGGGTGGAAGGTGCCCTCTTATGTTGGTAGTGGAACAATGGGTGTAGTTGAGTGAGGTACCATCTCTTTAGACCAGAGATTGGAGGGGTTGTAACCCTGAGCGCTGTCGCAGCAATAGACTTCAGTGGTGGGAGCGAGTGGGTACACATTAGAACTGCAGTGTTTGCTAGATACTCAGGCTGGGCAGGAGAGTGAAGTTAGCTAGTTGCATCAGATTGACAGGTGAAGTTATCAAATATGTTTGATACTTTCGAAACTCAGATAATCATGGGAGGGAGCAGTATAAAATCAATTGAGCAATTAAAGGAAGAAATTGACCTTCATAAGTTCCAGTTTTATTGCTTTCTCCTAATACAGGACACGCTACAGGTGCATAAGGTGGATTTGGCTACCTTATCCGACTTCTAACTTTTGGAAGCAGAGCTAACTATAGAAACCCTGTGGTGGAAGTGAATTTCCCCCCAAGTATACTGGTCCCTGGTAATAAACACTCCTGACCAGCTTCAGAACTTTAGTAATTGAAGTGAGCAGGATGTGGCCCACTGAAATGGGGGGAAATGGACCAGAGTGTAGATGGCCCCGAACTCTGACGATTCCATTCCATCTACCCTTGATACAATTCAGATATTTCCATAAATGAAACCATATCTTAGAGCTGATGTGGAAGATAGAAGCACCTAGATAAAGGGAGTTGCAATAGTCCATTTTGGATGTGATGAGGGCCATTATCACCGTTTTTTGCAGGTCAAAGGAATGCACAGGAGGACTTTTTGGAGTACACGCAACATGAAAAAAAATGCATTAATTTGAGCAGAAAAACACAGTTTTGTGTCAAACAAGACTCCCAGGTTTTTTGCCGTCTTCACAGGCTTTGGGAGGTTGCCCAACTCTGCCGGCCACCAGGACGCATTCCAGAAGGAGGTCTCTCTCCAAAATAGTAGTACCTCCGTTTTGTTCGAGCTTAATTTAAGGGAGTTGGTCCACATCCAACTCCCCACTTCGATCTCACAGCTGCAAACATTTTCAGTGCCTTTCTCAACCTGAGATGAGGTAGATACCACTATCTGTGTATCGTCGGCATATGACAGTACTGTCATACCAAAACTGAGGATCAACTGTACCAGGGGGGGTCACTTATACATTAAAGAGCGCCCAGACTATGTCCTGGGCACTCATATACAAGATTGCAGACCTAGGTTTAGTGGACGCCTCGACAGTGAAGCATCCAATTTACCTGGATTAAGTCTACATTACTGTATGTTTCCTACACACCTCTCTTCTACTAAGATATGGAAATTGACCATGTTAGTCAAGGACCCATTTGTGGTATACCTGGATATGGGATGAAGAACTAATTACATATTAAAATATCCTGTTGTGTTATAATTAACCCCTGGTTTGTTTTACATGAAAATATATATTCAGCAACATGTAGCAAGAAGGTACATTGTAGCAGCTCAAACCGAGCCTACAAAAATGGAGGCCACTGTCAGGGAATCCCTTTCCATTGACTTGATGACTTGAGACCGTTTCTTAAAACTATGAACTTACGGAAACTTTGTTGAAAAGTATCGGAATAGGTAGCTGAATATTCCTCTGACAGACAAGTCAGAGTACTCAATAATTTTACTGCATCATAGCAACTGTGAGGGTAGTAGTAGGTCTGGGATGCTTTTGATAGCCAAGCTATATTCCAGGTGAGTTGCTGCTTGAGTCCCAAAGCGTAGTTTGACACCAGAGACATTGATATATTGGACCGGTTCCATGAGTATTATCAGAAACACAATATTCTGAGTCTGTGTCCCCATTGTAAACGAGACATACCTGTCATTAGCTGGTATTACTGGGTTGACAGATGAACAGTGGTAAGCTGGAAGCCTTGCTTATGAAGGAGGAGGTGTCATTGGCAATTAGGAAGCTTAAAGTCTAAACAGTTCCTGTCCATTTATTATATGACAGGATGATAGCCTTTAATATTGCAATGTTTCTTACAAAATTGTTCCACAACTTCAAATCCGTATAATCAGTGACAACAAACGTGTTGGAGGAAGTAGTGCCTGTCAGACCCAAATTCAGAACGGATTCTGCAGTGTCTAATTATTATAGACCAATCACATTTTTAAACAAAGGTGCAAAGATTTGGTCAACTGGACCAGGTCATGACTTACCTAGTCTTAGTGGAGCAATTTGGGCTTGTGCGGAAAGTAACTTCGTTCATACACCTTTTGGATTCATTATGAAGACCAGTGGTGGTGATCTCCCTTGGATATATTGGGATTTTTTGGAAGAGGTGATGGTTCGCATGGGGTTTTGATCTCTTTATGTAGATCGAGTGATGGCTTCATACACTGAACGACATCAAAAATGAGTGTCATCAGGAGTCTTTGTAGCCCTCTGCACATATGTGAGGTAGGAGACAGTGCACCCCCATGTCACAGCTACTGTTTGCTCTTTCGATCAAACCATTCACTCAGTGTGTGAGGTGTGACTAATGCATTGAGGGGGTGAGAGTGGATGTCAAGGGGTTTGAACTCTCTATATTTTCAGATTATATCTTTTTTCCCCACAAAGCCTGCACAATTGTCGCTCCTGAAACTGCTAGGGCTACTGCATGTTTACCTGGCCATTTCTGGCTTAGAGATTCATTTCAAATATGTCCAAAGTACTCAATGTTGCGTTGCCAGTGGAAATGATGATCTCGCTGAGGGGAGAGAAGCCATGTTGAGTGAGGGTCTCTGACTCCCACATACAAGGGCTTTTTTATTGGATCAATTACTCAAGTTTGATTAAAGATGTCGTTAGATGTGGCATCATTGGCGTGGTTTCCCCCTATCTTTTTGCATCTACCTACTGTATTTTTGATGCTGTGCTGGATTTCGTTTTTGCTAGTTTAGATGCTTTTGGCACTTTGCCACTGCTATTCAGTGTCAAAGTGCAAGTGTTCCCTGTGTAACTTGTTATTGTGATTGGCTATCCAAGATTGGCATATTTGGGTCACCCAGAAGTCCCTAGTAAAGTGCACTGAGTGTGCCAGGGCTGGTGATAACAAATGCTACTAGTGGGCCTGCAGCACTGATTGTGCCACCCACATGAGTAGCCCTAAAATGGTGACTCAGGCCTGCCACCGCAGTGACTCTGTGCAGTCTGTGAACTGCCATGACCGCCTGGTCCGTGTCCCCACTGACCAGGCCTAACCCTACCCTTTCTGTACACAATGGTCACCCCTATGGAAGGCCCAAGGTACCCCCTTGGGCAGGGTGCAGTGTATGTGAAAGGTAGAGCATGTACTAGTGTAGGTGACATGCTCTGGTAGTGAATTACAGCCATTTTCATTTTTCACTATTGTAAGGCTATCCTGCCCCATAGGCTATCATTTGGAATGCTGGCTACAGTGGCTACCAGCATATCTTTCCATGGGAGCAAGATAGGACATAAAAGACTAGTATCCCTGAACTCAGAATTTAATAACACCTCTTTTAGGAAAGGTTGTTTTTAAATACTGTGTTTGAGAATAGCACTTTTAGAAATTTGCTGTTATCTTGTCTTACCTTTATGCGTGCCATGGCCTGTTTGTGAATTGACTGTCTGGTTTGTGAGGGGCAGGGGCTTTGTGGCTCCCAGAGTCAGAGTGGGCCATCCCTGGGCTGATAGCTCCATCTGCATCTAGAGTGGTGGGAGGGGATAGCACATGGGCCTGAATAGGGTTGTGTCTGCCGCCTACAATGCTGGCTCCACCTCCTGCTGGGCTGCTGATGACCCTGCCCCTCTCCCTTAAAGGAAAGGAGAGGCCAGGAAAACAAAGTGCTCAAGGAACCCCCAGAACTGGTTCAGACCTGGCTCAGAGCCCTCCTGCACAAAGGGATCAAAGACTTTTAGGGGTATAAGTACAGGACCCCTGACTACAGAAAATTAGATCATCCTGGAATGAAGAAGGAATCTCTGCCAAGGAGAAAGCTGAAATGGAAGAAGGAAGACTGTCCTGCTGTTGCTGTGCTGGACTGACCTGCTGTTGCTTTGCTGCCAAGGAGAGGGGAAGGACTTTGCTTTGTGATCTGTCCCCTTGCTTGAAGGAAACTCCAAGGGCCTGAGAAGAGCTGGCTCCCTGTTAAGAAGTCCCAGGAACAAAAGGACTTCACCCCCAGCTTCCCTGAACGCTGCTGAAAGAGTTCTGTCCTTCCTAGAGTGCTTGGGCCAGTTGTGGTGCCTCTGAAAGTTGTACCTGTGTTGGGAAGCTGGAAACGAAGCTTTTAAAGACTTTCTACAAGTTTTGTCACATCGCTGGCTTGCGGAGCGCATCCCCGTCAGTGCGAGGAAATTCCCACCGCTACGAAGGCCGAGATCATCGCAGCACCTGTTGCGGCTGCCAGAGTCGTCGCATCTTTCGTTTGCGGGACGCACCAGTCCGGTGCGGGAAGATCACCATTGCTGAGAGTGTCATCGCAGAGCATGTCATCACTGGGTGAGATCGAAGCCCGCTTGCTTTCGGACCACAGCACGTCGCTGCGAGTGTCGTCGCAGAGCCATCGCATCGAGGAGTTGCGAGAGGATGATCTCCGCTGGTCCGCGCATCGTCACCCCGGAGATCGTCACAGTCCCAAAGATCATTGCATCGTGCCTTTGCAAGCTTTTCTTCACTACGGAACCTCCGCACCAGAATCCGTACAAGGTATCGCATCCCTCCCCGTACAGACCGGAGTCACTGTAACACGCCTGCTACATCGAGCAGGGTTGTCGCATCGCCTCCCCAAGGTCTCAGGAGTGACTCATCGCTTGTTTTCCACTACACCAGCTTCTGTTTTGGAACTTTGCCGCATTTAAAGGTACTGTTGGCTAAATGTGACGCAACTGTGAACTTTTCACGCAACTGTGGATTATTCTATCGCAACTTTAAGAACTCTTTTGCAACCATATTCTTGAACGGTGTATGTTGGATTTTTGTTGTTTTGGTCTTGTGTAGTTTAGATTAAATACCTTTATTTTTCTAAACTGTTGTGGAGTCAGTTTGTGGTGTTTTCACTGTGTTACTGTGAGTGTTGGTACAAATACTTTACACATTGCATTTGATAAGCCTTGACTGCTCGTGCGAAGCTACCAAGGGGGTGAGCAGGGGTTATCTAAAGGTGTGTATCCTCCTTACCCTGACAATAAGCAAGGGTCCCTATTTGAACAGTGGTATCTACCTCTGCCAACTAGAGACCCCCAGTAATAACAGATGTCTGTAGGGACATGGAAAGATTTTAGGTCAAAGATTCTTTACATCTATTATCTGCTACTGGCATGGCTGCTAAGCATGACTCTTAATGACATGTAGAACAAGATCACATTGTTTATTTGGCATGGTAGGAAGTCAAGGATGGCTAAGAGATTGCTAAGGTGCCGAAATGAGGATGGTGGTCTAGCTCTTCCTTATGTGCATAATTACTTCTTGGCTGCCAGACTGAAAAGTATGGTAGAACCGAATAAACCAGACACTAAGAAATAATTGTGCTTTGGGGAGCCCCAACTTTACGACATGTTTACCTATTGGATGAGGTATTCTAATTTGTAAAGAACAACAATGACTTAGCTTATTCTGGATGCGTTGGATTTGGACGAATAAATCCTCCTCAGGAACTTTCTCAGGCTTTCCATATAGTCTTTGTTTACAATCTTAATTTCACACTACAGGTGGACGAACACAGCTGCACCATATAAAAGAAGGGGAACGGCCTTAAAGGAAGCTAGATACTTTAGAAGGGGTCAGTGAAGATGGTTGAGTCATGTAATGGCTATTACAATGTTTGGGAAACTCTTAAGGGTTGAGCATGACTAAATTTGAAATAGGGTGTTGAGCACAGAAACAAAGGAGTGTTCCACGCCATTTGAAGTATTTATCCATTGACCTCTTGGAGTAGGACATTTAATCTCTAATATGTGTACATGTGTAAGATAGTTGGTTGGATGGCTGAACTTTACATATCTGGTCTCCTATGTGGGGGAACATCAGATAGGGCTTGATAGAGAGACTAAGAAACATATTGGGAGCAACGCATCTGAAGCAGACACAAGCTGGGTGCACTCTCTTAAGTATTGTAAAGATGGCATCACACTCTGCATGGATTTAAAGCAATGGATGCCTCTAGCCCAGATGATTGTTAGAGGAGTTGCGGAAACAGGGACTTGTAAACACGCCTATTGATGCACTTACATCTCACATTGCTGGATGGAGAGACTGGGCCAGATTGGTCTGATTGTGGGTGGAAAGACACATAGGGAAGCAAAGTACCTACTGTTGGGCTCTCCTTGCCCAGAGATTTGCAGTTACATAATCCATATTTGCTCTTGGAAGCCAGTCTGCTCTTACTGGATAGATGGTATACTTTGAGAATCCCAATGAGCAAAGAGCCATGCAGGAGGATCTGTGAAATGGAAGCCATGGAAAAGGCGACTCATAATAAATGGCACAACCTACACATATATGCCTTTCCTACACAGCTAACATTTATTACATATTTGTCCCATGAGTTCATATAAACCATATGTTCTTTTTGATTTTATTATGTTTTACATCTCAACAATATAGAACTTAGAGCGAGAGATGCAGGTACCATTCCAGTTTCATGTAGTTTAAATAACTGAACTCTGTTAAAATGGACTTCAAATCATAGGAACATAAATTATTAAATACACCTTGGAACTGGAGTATGGGGTGGAGGATGATTAATTCTGTTGTGCTTTAATTTATTTTTTGAACGCTGATGTCTTGATAAGATGTCAGCTATAAAAAAAAACACCCCACACAAAAGGAAGTTGAGTTTGAAGGGTATTGCAATTTCTGCTTGTATACACTTTTGTTAAAAAAGAAATACCCTTTAAGGAAAAAAGAAGTGGTTCGGCTCTTCTAAAACTGAGAATGTTCCGAGTGGTCTTTACCCATTGAAAGGGGAGTCATAATTTCAATGCCGGACTCTCATTGATGTTTGCGAGACCTTCATGTCCGCTGCCAGAAAAGAATAGTTCACTTGACAAGCTTATTAAGAATACTCCCTAAGAAAGCCCATTTTCTCTTCGGGTATTGCCTGCCACACAGTAATGTTCGCAAATAATAACATAATAAATAGATATCTCTACCGATCCTGCAGAGATCTCTTTGCCTTCAGAGGAGCCAGCGCCACTGAAAAGCGTTCAAAGTTTTCTGAGAGGCCACCATGGCAGTCTCAAAGTAAAAAAAAAGTGCATCAAACCGTCTACTCTAAATAGGGCAGATAGTGTGAAGCATCTGCAACAAATACCCCAACTCCATTATGCTGTCAAGGTAGGGTTTCCACTGGCGAGGCTAGCGAGGCCACCACAGTTGTAAACAAGGCGATCCGTCTGACTCTAAATAAAGTTTATGACGCAGTACCTTGTCCGTTAAACTCTAAATCAGGCCCATCATCTTTTAGATAGTTCCAAGGCTGCAACTCTTTGAAAGCCGGTAGCTACATTTGTAGGTGCATTATGAAGAAGTATCAAAGTAAAAAAAGAAATATTAAATGATATTGATTGATTTTGTAAGTTAGGTTATATCATTTCTCTTCAGGGTCGCAAAAAATTATTTTTCCTTATTTGCCACCCATTTCCTAAACTGCATTGTGTAGTACATTTAGGCCTTCTTTAAGAGATTGGTGTTAAAGTCTGATCCCCGATTAAAAAACCCATGAATGCGCAGGGATCTGATTATCAGTTGTGTGATAAGTATCACACCCTCTGAGTTTTCCCCTGATGAATTCCAACAGGTCTAACCTGCCAAATTTTATCGGGTACAAATGGACGGTATTGAGTAGTACATGCAGACTGTGGTGCTGTAAGCATCAAAATCCACAAGTTATTCCTCAAAAACTTGTGACCAGGCAATATTTATCTCACCTGATAAATTCCATCTCTGTGGAGTCTGATTTTATTAGGTTCAATAAATACATCTTTTATGAGCCACTCATATGGAGGACCTTTGTAGTACTCCAGTAGTATTACTCAAGAACATACAAAATGCAATTTTTAAACCTGTGTGGAGACCTCCGCCTGTGCCGCTCCTGGCTTTTCTATGTGGAGATCTCTGCCCCACGTGGAGTCATCACTGTACAGGCAGCTATACTTTTTGGTAGTCAATGTGGGAGAGATCAGAGGGAGTGATTGGAAAATAGGAAATACTTACTTAGAAATGGGATGAGGTTTAGGGAGGGTTATGTAGAGTTTTAGGGAGTGGCATGTTGCTGGTCATAAACAACACTTTTGTTTTCAATATTTGGCACGATAGAGCCAATCAAGCATATAGTAATCACAATAAATAAGCAAGAGTTTAGTGATGCATGTATAAAAATACTTCACACGTCAGATCCAAAGATATACATAGTCATTTCCTTAGAGGAGTAATATATATTGCAAAGGCTGACATCCAAGAAAAAAATATATAGTGTGAAGCTGTACAACGGAAAGCTAATTCAACCTGACCCTATCAACAAGATCATATCCTGATGGTAATCTATAGAGCCAAGCTTTTTTAGGGCCCCACATGTGAAGAATCTTTGACCTGCGACTATCACTCTGTAGTATCGAAATTTCAAGCCCACACATATTTATAAACTGATCACCAAGACAGAGGGTGGGGTGTTCCTTTCTGTAAGAATGTTAAGCATGACCCAATCTAGCCAGTGCAATTGCCATAAAATAAATACTTGCCAGCCTTGTGAGAATTTTCCTGGAATGACCAAGGAGAATCATCGGATGCCAATCCACTTGATTTGCAAACAATCAATTTATATTCCAAAATATTCACTTCCAATAGCTTCTAATCAAATATACGAATGACGTCAGCACTCATTTCCCCACACCCAAAGCCCTGGGAAGCCTCCATTCTCCCCTCTTATATAATCGAAGAGGGGTATGATATAGATCGATAAGGGCCTTGTACTGCTGCACCTTTATGTGTGAAATGTTAAGAAAAGGGCTAAGCAGCTACTCCATTTTTCAGCTAGGCTTTCAAATCGAATCACCCAGCCCTGATTTAAACTGCGATACGCAACCCCTATGAATCCTCGCCTAGGCATCATCGTAAAAAATGCATCAGAAGGTCCGCGTTCTCAGTATCAGCACACTGACACCGAGAACGCGGACTTTCTGACGTGTCCCGTAAGCTTCTGAAACCTGGACGAAGACAACGAAAGTTGTAGGTGCGCCCCCTCTCAGACACGTTATCGAGCGACGAGAGAAGGAGAAAGGATTTTCCCTCCTCTCACTTAAAGAAAGAAAACTCCAATCCAAGCGCTCTCTGAAAATTCTACCAGTCCCAGAGAGATGTGCCAGACATAGTGATACCGATTCTCCAGCATTGGGTTGCGCACATCTAGTACATCTAGACTAAGAGAAGCAGCTTGGTCCTGATGAGAACTCTACAAAGGGCGAGAGTTTGAAACGCGTAGACCATTTTGTGTTTTCAGCCATAGGAATACAAAACAGAGCCCGAATTGTTCAAATCAGTGAAGTTTTTGTGTTTTTTAATATCGTATACTATGGCTTGTTTTAGAAATAAGGACTCAAAAATGTTCCAAAGAAAAATATAGGGTGTATGTTGTATGTGCGGCGAGTGAATGCAAAGAAAGTATGAAGAGAGCATGAGAGCGATTAAATGGGAGAATGTTAAATGGTAGTAGAAGATTTTATGAAGCAAAATTTGAGGTGATGTTTAAAAAACTGATGGAGATGTAGAAATGTTTAAACTTTGATATGTGAAAAATCAATAAAAGAAAAAGATTTAATTCAGACAGAAAAAGAAGTCTATGGTACATGTTGTTGTATACTCAATATGGCCACTCACAAAAAAAAGAGGTGAAGTAAGATAGCAGTACTGGCATTTGTTTAGTTATTTTGCTTTTAAAATAAAGCAATATATATATTTTTTAAATGCAGCCCGTTTTCCTCAAAGAAAAACTTGGGTTTTAAAAAAAGAAAAATGAAAAGTTTGCTTTTAATTTTTCAAGAGCAGGCAGTGGTCCATGGGACCACTGCCTGCTCTTGAAAAACATTTTGACGAACATTCACAAAAGGAAAGGGTCTCAAGGGACCCCTTCCAGTTTGCAATAAAATGTGAATGTTTTTCGACTGCATTTCGGTCAAAAAACATTCCTACATACCGCTGCAATTCAGTACTATGAAGGGACGCCCTAAACAAGCCCCTTCCTAATAAAGAAAGAAAACTACAAAAACCCTGCGATGTAATGGAGTGATATTGACCAAAGTTAAAACATTTACATACCTTGGTGTTATTTTTGATGATTTGGGCACCTGGACCCCACAGATTGTAAATAAAGCGATGGCTATACGAAGGTCATTTGCAGCCATATTGGGCTTTGCAAAGAGATTGGGGGGGAAAC
Source organism: Lissotriton vulgaris (assembly GCF_964263255.1). Taxonomy (NCBI): domain Eukaryota; kingdom Metazoa; phylum Chordata; class Amphibia; order Caudata; family Salamandridae; genus Lissotriton; species Lissotriton vulgaris. The sequence goes on from NC_141696.1 coordinate 511,312,626, forward strand.
CTACTGAAGCCATACTCACCCTGTATAGAGCCAAAACCTTGGCCCTGGCTAGATACGGGGCTGGGATTTGGGGATATAGGGACCTAGTCCCGATACAGAAAGAAGAGAATAGGTCCATGCGCTCTTTATTGGGTCTACCGCAGTCTACACCCTCTTTCTCTGTCCTGTCAGAATTAGGGCAAGGATATATCGAGGATACCCTCAACCTGGCCCCACTACTTCTTTGGGTGAAACTATGGCTGAACCCCAGCTTGACTCTAAACTAATCTTCACCTACCAGTTTCAAGCAAAAACACAATTGCTCCCACTCACTTCAGGTCCAGGAGTAACTTGCGAAACCTCCATCTGCGGGCCAAAGTTTCTTTACAAAAGTCAGATCTCACAAAGAATTTAAGACCCGGTGCCCTAACTGGTGATCTAGGGTGAGCAGCTTGGTGAATAATGTTGCATAAACGAAAATTGCCAACATATATCAAAATGACCCGCGGGTATTGGGCCCTTCGGTCTCGACCAGGTTTATTAAACAGGTATCTAATTGCCTTCTGGATAGCACTGTCTAAGTCCCAATCAGCCAACTGTGGGAATGAAGCTTGAAACAAAGTTACCATGAAAGACCTATTATCATCTCCTTTCTTCCCCTCTGGTATCCCCAGAATCCTCAAATCATTCTTGTGGAGATTATAATCCATATCCTTGATTTGAGAATAGCTGCACAAGTTTGGATCTCTGAAGTTCCATCTGGGACTGATTACTTTGAGTCTGTTTCACCAAGTTGGTCTGTTTGTTTTCAACTTTTGTAATCCAAGTCTGTAGGATGTCCATATTTCTTGAGATTTTGCAGGGCACAGCTTTCATTTTGAGATGAGCAGTTTACAATGAAAGTTTGTCCTTATGATTATCATCCCTTAGAGTCTGTATGAGCTCATAGATCTCTAACAGAGATGGCTCAGACTGACTTATAGCAGCTGATTCTCCAGACACTCTGTCTACCTGTATACCTGGTCCCACAATGCCTTTCTTATTGTCTAATCTCTTCCCCCTACTTTAGAGTTTCTGAGCTCTGTTTAATTTGACTTCCGGCATTGCTCACTTGTCGGGGTGAGCTCTACTTCTTCAGGGACCCATAGCAACTTTTCCGCTTCCACTCCCCCTGACCAATCTGAATATAATGTCCTATCCTCAAGCACATGGATCAACAACTCCTCCACTTTCCTTATGGTGAGCTTAGCAGATGCACTGGACCTAGCAGTTTGTCCAGCCACATGTCTCTTAAGCAGTGTTTGTTAAGGGATAGTGCTAGGCAGAAGTGGCCCCACCCTCTGTGAACTTTGAAACTCATTCCTCCACTCCACATTTTCCTCATTTGCCTCCGTTTGGCTACCGGCCTCAGAGAGTGAAATGTGACGGGTGTGCCGTTTTTTACCCACATAGACTGTCAATCTGTTGATGGATTTTTACTACTACCGTCCTCAGGTTGTGCTCCACAACCAATTATTTTCAGTACAGACAACGGTGAGGGTACAAGACCAGCACAAACACAAACTAAATTTCCGAACACATCAATAAATAAAAGTATATATTAATCTTTCCAAGTCAGCTCAGCACCTCATCTGGATCCACCGGTGAAATCCAGCCAATGCATTAGGGTAAATCCAAAAAATTGAGGGAGCAACTGATTCACACAAAGTCAAATGGCTCACGCTGTCGGGATCACACGGCAGACGTCGCCTGCCGAGACTCCCCTGTTCGTATTGGAATGACCTTTTGTTCATAAGAATTTGCCTTGAAAACTCAACGGTTGCAATTAGAATAAGCGCTGAATGTCGTCTTTCTCTAGTGATTTCAAGCTTAGAGGCTGAGTCTACATTCGAAATATTTAAAGGAGAGCTCAGGCAAAGACACTTAATTTGAATTAATATCAGGTATATCACAGTAGGACCAATCAAGTATTAGGACAAGATCTGGTCATGAAATAAGATATACACTTACAGGAGCCCTGATGATGTCCATCTGTGGACGAAACGCGTCGGCTGTTTGTGTTACGTTTTTGAAATATTGAAGAATTGCTACTGCTTTGAACAACATCATCTCTGTGGAAAATCATCCAATAAATGAACATTTTGGAATTCACTTTTGTGAGCAATTTGACTTTGTGTGCTCCACAACCAGTCTTGAACAACACTTAGTCTTCAGTACCGCAAGTGCTGAAAACCCAATCTCACACAAATAAGACAAACTGAAAGGCAAAAGAGTTTTGATAGCAGTTTCTCTTTAAGCTGAATATTCTGCAGACATTTTCAGCCGAAACATTGACTGTAAGGGAGACAGTGTTATCAGATTTTTCGAGCACTCCCTAGCTCAGAGTTGGTTCATGAAAAACAATTCTTCTCTAGAATCCATTAACAAACGTTTTAGGCAGTATTATACTGGTTGGTGGGATTGCCCACCAACCAGTTATGGATCCGAAGACAAAGGTGAAAGTCCACAGAGAGGGCGCTGAACGAACATCTAATTGAGAATTCCTTAGTGGCACGATAAGTTGCTTGCCTGAAGCAGTGGGGGTTTAGGACACGTTGGGCTTTTGTTTAAAAAATAGAACTGATAATAGTTGAATAATGTTGCCTATTTTACTTCAGAGCAATGTTGTCTGACAGACTTTGTGGTGGCAGGGACATGTTAAGGATTTTGGGTGCCCTGGGCAAATACTATTTTGGGGGCCCCTGTTCAGAAGAGCTTTGAGATTAAATGATTCACTTTCAGCGCTGCCATACCCTCTTTAGCCAGGCTACTAACGGTGCACAGGCGCTATGGTCGAAACTCTAAAAGTGTTCACATCTAAAATTCAGAGATAGTGATGTGCGTTTTCACTGTTGTAACAAAGCAGCAGCCCACAAATTTTACAGCGAATAATATCTGTGATATCCTCCAATTTTTTATATTTGAGGACCTGTTTTGATCTAAAATAAACTTTTTTTATGGTTGTTGCATAAAACAAAAATATTTCTCTGTACATAGTAATAGAACTCTCTTACATCAATCACATTAAAAAAAATAAACAAAATGGTTTTTACAAGAATCTGTTTAGAAATTATTCCAAGCCATCAGGGCAAAAACAGAGCTGCCTCTATCGAGAAGCCCCTGAAAGGCTGCATTGCAGTGCATGTAAATGTGTCCTTTTGTAATTTAGGAAGAAAACCTTGATGGGGCACGACATGCCCATACATGTGTACAGGGGCGCAACTAGACCCAAACTTCGGGTGGGGGCGAACACTCCAAACCAGGGATAGCCCTAGCACTGGTCGCACACAGTGGAACGGTCTGTTTTGGCGCCCCCTCCCCCATTTCCTCCTCATCCATGAATTTCCTCACTACCACTCACCAACAATGCACCTAATCTCTTTACAGCACTTTTCTGGCAAACATTTCTTTTTTATAGCACTACTCATTGTTTACTCACACTCAGTTCTTGATCTGCATGGTACACGTTCTTTGTAGCAGGCACATTAACCCTCTTCTCTGTGTGGGTGGTGGCAGGAGTACCATGTGAGTGCAGGGTGAGCCATGCAACAGTGTGAGAGTAGGGTAAGAGGAGTGACTGCAGGGTGAGTGAGGTGACATGATTTTGGGTGCAGATGTAAGTGCAGAGTGGGACGAATGAATGTATGGTTAGTGATGGTCTTACTTGAGTGAGATTTCAAATTGGGCAGTGGGAGGGACAGGTGTCACATGAGTGCAGGGTGAGTAGTGTGCTTGTGTGACTGCAGGGTGAGGTACAGGGTGAACAGCGCAAGTGCATTGTGAGTGCAGAGTGATCACTGTGAGTACAGGGTAAGCGGGTGAATGGTGTGAGTGTGTCGGGATGAGTGTGAGTGCATTGTGATCGCTCGGAGTGCAGGGTGAGCATGAAAGTGAAGGGCGAGAATGAGGAGCGAGTTGTCTGAATGCATGGTGCATTCCCAGACACTTGCAGTAACTCACCATGCTATTGTCAGCAGTGCAGGGTTTCAGATATGTTAAACTATTGCTATTATGGCATTAACCAGGGATCAGGTTGGAGGAAATAAATGTGCTGATCTTACAACAAACTTCCAGTTGTATGATTAGCGTTACCAGGTCCTTATTTTGAGGTCCCAGGAAGCACAAAAATAAACAGTCACCAAAAGCTGTCAGGACTTTTGTGTGCATACCTTGAACAGCAAATATAAATAGAAGCACTGTTAAAAGTGTTCTAGGGCTGTTTGAATGGTCCATGACTGATAATAAATTGGAACAAAGACAGAAAAGTCACACTACTAATGAATACATACTTGTTTATAAGCATAATTAGTGTCAGGACAATGAAGTTGCAGGCTGTTTAAACAACAAATGGGTGGCTGGCATTTTTCTCTTGCAACATGAAGCCCTGTGTGAATTTAAAAGAAACTTTGTCTCCTTTTGCTAAGATTTAACCCTCCCAGAATGGGGTTAAACTTGTAAAGTTGAAATGCTTCCGCTGCAGTGGGAGGCAGGATGTGTGTGTTCTCTTCTAAAACTGAAAGCCAGGAACAGACAGACGGTAATTTCAGCTGCACGGTTAAGCAAGGACTCTCCTGTGCTATGAAATCAAATGCAAAGGAACAGAACTGTTTGTTTCCTTGCTTTCGTTTTTAGCAGGAGACTCCCTGCCTCCCACTGCAGCTGAAGCACTTCAGCTCTAACAATTAACCCCCTCCTGGGACAGTTAACTCAGCTCTTTACATCACAAAAGCACAGGCACCTCGTGCCTTTTCTATTTCCTTCCCCCCTCCTTCCCCTCTCCAATCCTCTCTTACCGGAGCTCTGGTTGAAGACTTGGACTTGGACAGTTAAACACCAACAAAGGGAAGATCTTGGTGTGGAGTACGCGCCCCCCCTGAGATGGTGTCACGCACCCCCAGGGGTGGGCACCCCACAGATTGAAGAACTATGGTCTAGAGTAAGACAGTATCCAAACTCAGGCCGGGACAGCCCTTAATAGTATGTACAGCCCCCCTAGTGGTGTGTCCCAATAGCATTGTTTAGTTTAGCTGTTTTTTTCTGTTGGGCTGGGCCCATCATAGAAACTTTCTTGTCCAACCCAATCTCCTTGGCCCCCTTTAAACAACTGGCTCCCCTCTCCCACAGTCTCTTATCGTCCTCTTGGTGCGATGTAGGGACTCATGCTCTTCTCAAAGTAGCCCAAGCTTTCTTATTGCTTAGCCTCCGCATAGTGCCCTGTAGTACAGGTACTCTGCAGTGACATGCTCAGGGGCCAAAGAGCAGCCACTAGTATGTTGACTTCCTTCAGCCAACGTCCAAAGTGTTGGTAGAGGCCTAGCCGCCAGAGTCGCATGGTGCACGCCTCTTCACAAGCTGTCCCAGAACATCCACTTAAAAGGGCATTTGAAGCACTTTTCTCTTTGTTTGCTCATCTCCTTGCCTCTTGTCCACACATACAAGTCCACTGTCCCGTGGGCTTACCTTCTTCTCTGTCAAGTGAGAGGCAGTTTCAATTACAGTAATCACTGTCTCGCACTTCACACGCTGCACAACCATTACACTTTTGTACTTGTGCTACTCCAAACTCCTTCTAGCAGTCGCCATCTCGCATTGAAGGCCGTACTAGAATAACTAAGCCGGCTTTTCCAGACCATTGCCCCCGTACCTTACTGCACTGCTCGCCAGCAGTACCATGCTTGTTTGCTGTGCCTATTTTCCTCTCCGCATTACTAATACCCAACGTGAACCTCTCAGGATGTTTCATGAGTATGGTAGTTTCATAGGCAGGTAGGGGAGACCTCTCCACTAATTGCAGTGTGCCGTCATCTTAAATCGAAGGCTGACCTCTGTGAGCTGCAGGTACAAAGATCCTGAGATGGCTCCACAAACTACACATCTAACGTTACTACAACCAGAAAGGTCCCAGAGCAGAAGTAAATACACTCCAGCTTAGCCTTGGAGTAAGTATTACCACACATGTGGTCACTCACGGTCACTGCAACTCACTTTCATAGAAAATAATTATTTTGATATTTAAATACATATATATATACAATTGTTTGTGTTAAAAAGTTCGATCAAAATATCTTTTTTTTTTTAAAGTAATTGAATAATTTTTGAAAGATATTTAAATTGAACTATCAAACTCTTTAAAAAAATAGTTTTAATAAAAATATATAAAGGAAATATCTAGCTATCAATTAAACTTAACACATATTAATTCAAAATACTAGTGTGGGTGTTTAATTTATTGATTAAATGAATATATTTTAATTATTTATTTAATCAGCATTACATTTGATGAGTGAATGGCCCGTAATATTTTATTTTATGAATTCTCAGTTAATACTAATTATTTAAATGTCCAGCCTAATTCATCACCTGCTGCATAATTTTCATATCCGAGCCAAAAAAAGTGCTAGCTCAGATGGTAAAAGAATATTAAATGTGTGCAGACCAGATTCAGTGCTGTACCAGAGACTTTATGATAGTTAATGTGTCACCTTCAGTTGTTGAGTGAGCTGATCAGTCTTATGTAAATGAGACATTGGTGCTCTGATAATGGAAACATTTCCATTTAATGGCCTGGAGGATATGCTTTTGTCTTCAGCAGGAAACAAAAATTGTAAATACATCGATTCATTTTCATATCAAAGACCGTTCTGTCAAAGCTGTAGTGATTTCGGCAGGGCACGCAGACATAAGAAGGAGCACAAATATGTTGCATCTTCTTTTAGGATCCTTGCCTTGAATCCTAAATCGCTCCCCAGTGAGGTGCACATATAATAAATATGGAATGTAGTACACTGCTTTGCCGAGCTGTTATTAATGAAAAGAGTTGCAGCATAATTTCTTCATAATTTGTCTTTCCTTACCGCCTGATTTGATCCTCCAGACTTACATAATTCTAGTCTCCTTGAGTATAGCAGGGTGCGCCAGCATTTACTATTTTCCAGTTCAACACATTAAACATCCCAGGGACCTGCTATATGACCATTTCATTTTGCGAGTCTCTTATTGCGATTTCTTGCGACTCCCAATTAGAGACTCACAAAATGATATGCACTAATGTGTCTCAGACACATTAGCGATTCCCAGTGGGGTCACAATTGACCTGCTTCATCAATATTCATGAGGCAGGTTGCAATTTGTGACCCATTGGGAATGGGCAATCACACAGAGATGGTGGCCTGCTGGGGTCAGCAGGCCAGCATGTCTGTGTTTTCTTTTAAATGGAGCAACTTATTTTTTTTAATGCAGCCTGTTTTCCTTAAAGGAAAACAGAATGTGCATCAAAAAGAAAAATGAACCGTTTCTGTTTCATTTTTTAAGGGTAATCAGTGGTCTGTGGAACGTTAAAAATCGTTTTGCAACCATACTCAAAGAGTAAAAGGAGCCTGGGGACCCCTTCCCGTTTGCGACTGACTTACCACCTACTTGAAGTAGGTGGTGAACTACGATTGCTTTACGACTGCATTCCGTTCGCAAAACTATCGTACATCCCCTGTGACTCGCTATTAGGAAGGGATGCCCTTAACAGGCCCCTTCCTAATAGTGACTCTTAAACCCTATTTTGCGAGTCAATAATAGTTTACCGACCCGCAAAATAGGGTTAGTACATGTGAAATAGCTATTTAGCGGTTGCAAACGTCTCGATTTTCCATTTGCGACTGCAAAAAGCCATCGTACATCTGGCCCTAGTTATTTTAAGTTACCAAAGTCTTGCATTTTTAAGTCTACCTAGCAGAAGACGGATAGGGGGTCATAGCACAGAATAGTGATTCACTAAATATTCATAGTGATTAATCTAAAAACTGCAGGAAGGATGCAGTTGCATTTCTTCCAGTTGAGGACCAGCAGTGGCTTGCTATACCTTGTTGTCTGTAACTATTTAGTCATTTAAATGACCCTGCAGTATTCAAAGCAGATCATATCCATCGATCTGGTCAGGTTTTCTCAGGGCCCTGTTTGAATGTTGAGACCCATTAGTAATTTCAAATTGGTACTATCTATAACATCCTTTACTGGAGTACAAATTTCAGAATCGAGTTCGCATTTTTTGAACTGAGTCTATGGCCATTTTCAGACATTCAAGCAATTGAATCAATTTTTCTTAAGGTTCTGACAAAATGAAACCTCTGTTTCGGTACCACTGAGGGACTAGAAACTTCCCTTGTTCCAGTAATACAAATGTTAGATTGGTTGTTAATTTAAATGAACCAGTGGACATATATACATTTCCAAATGTATTAGACATAAGACTGCTCCCCCAGATTCCAGCCCTTATGCAGTTTTGCCAGTATATTTAATATATCCTAATTTGGTTATTTACATTTGATTGAGGACAACTGATTGTGTGCCATCCAGTGTTGTGCTTGCGATTCCAGTGCACCATTTTATGTTTTTATCTGGGTGCTGTAATCTACTGTGTCACAAGTTGCACATAGATCCAGTTGGACTATTGCTGCCAGATTGTCTTTATTCAGTGGGGTCAGTGAGACTTCTCTGATCCCTTCTATCACTCCTGCAATCCATTGGTGGTTCTTAATCCTGATACGCAGTCATGGTGTTCCTTGATTTGTTTCGCATGTTCCTGTACATGTCTTGTGACTTACCTTTCCATTATTGCTGGGATAGAGAAGATTTGAGTTTGGCCTCAATTTGGTTAGGACCTCAGAATCAGGAGCTGGCTGCTTCAGAAGTAAAGATTCTACAACAAGTGGTTTCAAGTGATTATGCACGGTGTCCTAAAGCTCACCTAAAGAGACATTAATGAGGTCTGTCTACTGTGGTGCCAAGGTTTGAAAAAACCCCTAATGACTGAAGCTGAGCACAATTTCAATATTAGGTTCGATGCTTTAGTTTTGCCCACCAACTTCCTCACCACCTCCGTCTCCAAGCTGTTAAAGCTGTCTTAGGAGAAATTCAAAGAGGAAATTGCATTGTGTGGAATATTATTCTAAATATCTTCTAGTAAAAGGGACCAAATCCTACAGAAAATTACTTTTTCATTAAATGGATCCCCTTTTCCCACCTATGGCCTAAATTAATTAGTTGGGGCACAGGGACTGAACTTGTTTGCTTTCATTCATGTACTCACCAAAGCTCACATCCTTACATTTGTCACAGGCTGAATACCTTATTTTCCTCCACCCACACACTATAGACCGGTTCTTCCACTCTCTTACTGCAGTCTCCATTCCACTAGCTTCCATTCTGTCAGTGTAAAGGTTTGAGCAACCCCCTCCACTCACCAAATCTATTATATTCCCTTCCACTGCAATTTTCTCTCCCATGTGCCCCATGCTTCCTTCCTCGCTCAGCACCAGCTACATGCCTTTTCCTCCATTCTCCCATAACATGCTAGCTCCATGCACTGACTCTTTCACCCAACCACAATCCCACTGGAAATTGATCATTGGGTATATCACTCCAAAAGGTCCACTCTGTGAGCTGCCAAAAAGAGCACTTCGATAAATGCATGCTTTAAACTTTCCTCTAAAGTGCCAGTGAATCAACATTTTAAAGCTAAAGAAACCCAACCAATAACACTGCATTGTTTCTTCATAGGCTAACTACACCACTCTTTGTCATCAGGGGTTTTGATAAATCAGCCATTTTGTTTGGTGGTGCCTCAACACTGTGCTTAATTTTTCAGAGGATATATGTGTTTGAGAAATGGCACACAGAAGATGCTGTTGTAATTTCCGCTAGAAATCATTTAAAGGTACAAATGCAGGAGATTTTTCTTTATCTTGAGCTGTTGTGGTCATTCCATTCCATGCAATCTTTACCTTTGCAACAGTGGTGTATTATAGACATGGACGCAGAGGCAAAGAGGCCGTGAGGAAGCACTGACTGTAAGTCACAATTACTAATAGTTTAAAATATCCATGGAGCCTCCACCCACAGGAATATTTCTCTCTCGCCTTATGCTATTGATGTATCATTTTCCCTTGCACAGAGTATTTTCATTGTAATCCATGAGGGAGTTTGTTACATCTGAAACTGAACCATCACACATTAAGTTGAGAATCTTATGAATAAACTGCACACAAATAATAATGGTTTTTGTTTTGTTTTTTCACCACAGTCATCTCGTTTTGCTTTTTCTTGCAGGAATGCTGTGTTTTATTGTTAATTGGATGTCAACTCCCCTTTCTCTTAGCAGTATTTGTGTCCACCATTAAGTAGTCAGATATACTCCAACAGCAGCTTCTTAGCACACTGAAGGTGTGTTGTACGGCGTGGCATTGTACTAGCCAGAAGTACACAGATAACATACTTGGCCAATCCTGTGTAGGTGAGGAGGATTGATGGCATGCTGTCGGTGGTGTGTCGTCGTTGTGTTTTGTTTCACCTTTAGTCTTCAGGGTTCCCTGCATTACGGGATGTAATGTTCTTCTCTGTACTGACATAAGGCATGGGTGGCATGCTGTTCTGAAATTATCACATCAGTCACCAGTAGTCCAGTTCCTGTCCTCCTCCACCGCGAGCTTACTGACAAGTTCTCCTCACTAATCTTTAAATGGGCAGGCTTCCTTCTTCAACATGTGCTGTCATTTTCAATTATTGAGCCTGCAAAATGACAAAAGGCATGCTCCAGTTCTCAAAGACTACTAACAATTAAGTTCTCTCAGCTGGCCACAGCCTAGGCCTCTCTGGCTTCCAGCTAACCAGAGGTGTAAGAAATTGTGTTATTAGCTGATAGGGGTTGAAACCCTTCTCAAGCAATAACCACAAAACCTCTCAGGTTGACGTCACAAGCAAACCCTAAATTAATCTGTGCTCAGCCCTCAGTTAGCTGAGCAGCCAGGCCTAACTCAGAGGCAATGTGTAAAGTATTTGTGCAACTCTTTAAACAGTAACTCAGTGAAAACACACCATAAAGGCTCCCAAACCAGCATAAGAATATAGAGTACTTTTTAATAAATAAATAAAACATGACCAAATCCAATCAGTAGAATCGAAGATATTCAATTTTAAAGAGTTTATTAAAAATAGTGCCAAAAAACACAAAGTGCTGTGTATATATGGTCGTACTGTACTGAGACTAAGTCACAAGTTTAGACGGATCGCAAACAAGCACATCCCAGCTACATGGACCCAGTTAGACCCGCTGAACAAAGTACTTGAAATCCTGGTTTGCAGAGTGCCGGTTCTGGGATACGGTTCTGAGATGCTGCGATGCTGCAGTGCAAGTTTCTGCGACGTCGTTGAGGATCCTGTTGACAAGGGCTTGTGAGTGAAGTCCGGCATCGAGATGCATCACTACTTTGGGGCGATGCATTGATTCCGAGGAGCTGGGGGTGTAAATATTGGGACCCAGTCCCTAGAACTTTAGATCACTTCTGGGACAAGAAACCTTTTGGCAAGGAGAAGAACCAAGGAAGCTGCAGGAGTTTGACTGCCACTCTGCCAGTGTGCTGTTTGCTGAGTTGGCCTGCAGTGGTTGCTTCATTGCCAAGGAAAGTAGAAGGAACTTTTTAAGGACTTTCATTATCTACATAATATTCTCCAAGGGCTTGAACTGTGCTTGCGTCCTGCTGAAGTCTCAGGGACAAAAGACTACATCTCCAGCTCCCCTCTGAATTTCCTTGCTGGGAATTCTGACTACAGACATTTGCGTGTCGCTGAGAGCTGGAAGCGCGACGCATTGAGAGGAAGCGTGTTGCCGCCGCAGCTGAAACCGCCACATCGCCGGAGAAGCGAGCCTTCGCCGCATCTCCCTGGAAGCGTGTCTTCGTCAAAGAGGCCTGCTGTCGTATCACCGGAGAAGCGTGATGCCATCGAGAGAGTAGCCATCGCATCACCTGAGAAGCGTGTTGCAGGGCCTGTCGCGGCTTCAAAGTACAGAGTCGTCGCAACAATGCCAGGGCATCTACGCATCGTCATCGCATCCCCGCATCAAGGGCGCCATCTTCTCGCATCTCAACCGGATCATCGCATCACATCAGGGCGCTATCTTGCGCATCGCAACGGGCCCGCAGGCCGAGAATCTACGCATCACCTCCGCACCGGTAAGGATCGAGACGCATCCCCTACTCTGCGCAAGCATTGAGGCACGACGCATCACTTCCCCTGGATCACAAAACTGACGCATCTCCCCTTTTGTGAGCCTTTTGTTCACTTTGCGTTACGCATCCATGTACTATGTTGAAAACTTTGTCGCATTTATCATCAACTTGAACTAGCAACTTTTATCATCTTGAAGTCAACTTTAAGTACAGTATTGTGGATTTTTGTCGTTTGTGGTCTTGTGTTAAGTCTATATAAAGAATACTTATTTTTATATAACCTGTGTTGTGTCCTTCTGTAGTGTTTCCACTGTATTACTGTGTACATTCACAAATGCTTAACACAATGCCTCTGAGATAAGCCTGTCTACTCGTGCCTAGCTACCAAGGGGGTGAGCATGGGTTATTAAGGAGTGTAATCCCCTTATCCTGACTAAGTAAGGATCCCTATTTGGACAAAGGTGAATACCATTGCCAACTAGAGACCCCCAGATCTAACATTGGTGATCAGCGGTGAGGATTTGGACTTTGCATATGTATTTTATATTCAGTGATTGGTGTACATTACTAGTTAGTGCAGACCAAACACGACCACATAATTTATTTTACAATCTTTTTCCTTGGACTGTTATTTTTTCCTGAAAACTCCCAATTCTTACTACCATGAGTAAACTAGCATCTGTTGCATCTATGGATCTTGACTTTGAGGAAGAGAGGTTGGAAACCTACACTTTGAAACAGCTCAAGCATCTCTGCAAGAAATTGAAAGTTGCTACACCAGGCATTTCTAAAAAGGATGACTACCAAAAGGCCCTGAGGGCCTGGGTAGAAGCCAGAAATGACCCTGATCTTGTGGTGGAGCCAGTTGGAGATGCAATTGGGCCAATTGATAGACCAGTGTTTTCAGCCAGGGGAGGGGGACTCTCTCCACCTGGCAGCAGTATCTTTTCCAAAGACTTGTCCCCCAGGGAGTTGGAAGACAGGGAGAGAAATAGGGCACTCAAGCTGGAGTTGGCTAAGCTTAAGATGGAGAGTCAGGTGTCATTGTAAGTATAAGGTAGGTTATATATTTTGGGCACTGTGCCACTGCTATTCAGTGCCACAGTGCAAGTGCTCCCTATGTTAAATTGATGTACTAATTGATTATTCCATGATTGCGTTATTTGATTTACCTATCAGCCCCTAGTACAGTGCGCCATGGGAGCCCAGGGGGTGTAAATCAAATGCTGCTGGTGGGCTTGCAAAAACAAGTTGATGGACAGAATGCAGAACAATGTCATGCATTCACCCCAGTACAGAGATCTGGGCCTAAATCCATTGTTTTTTTGCTCACCACACCACCCCAGTTCAGACATGGCCATATGCAAATCAGCCTTGACCCTGTGCCTCATGGGAACAGTCCAGCCCGAACTGCCAAGCCATGTCTTCCCTGGACCTGAATCAAGCATCCTAGGACCGGTTTCTGGCTATCAGCCGTCTTCAGCCAGGATAGCTTGACTCCAGTGGCGAGGAGAGCACGGGACTCACGTCTGAGCATACCCGTCCCACTTAGGGTGACAAATGCAAAAAAAAAGTTCATGGACAGAATGCAGAACAATGTCATACATTCACCCCAGTACAGAGATCTGGGCCTAAATACATCGTTTTTTTGCTCACCACACCATCCCAGTTCAGACATGGCCATATACAAATCAGCCTTGACCATGTGCCTCATGGGGACAGTCCAGCCCGAACTGCCAAGCCATGTCTTCCCTGGACCAGAATCAAGCATCCTAGGACCGGTCGCTGGCTATCAGCCGTCTTCAGCCAGGATAGCTTGACTCCAGTGGCGTGGAGAGCACGGGACTCACGTCTGAGCATACCCGTCCCACTCGGGGTGACAAATGCAAAAACAACAGTTGATGGACAGAATACAGAACAATGTCATACATTCACCCCAGTACAGAGATCTGGGCCTAAATCCATTGTTTTTTTGCTCACCACCCCCACCCCAGTTCAGACATGGCCATATGCAAATCAGCCTTGACCCTGTGCCTCATGGGAACAGTCCAGCCCGAACTGCCAAGCCATGTCTTCCCTGGACCTGAATCAAGCATCCTAGGACCGGTCGCTGGCTATCAGCAGTCTTCAGCCAGGATAGCTTGACTCCAGTGGCGTGGAGAGCACGGGACTCACGTCTGACCATACCCGTCCCACTTGGGGTGACAAATGCAAAAACAACGGTTCATGGACAGAATGCAGAACAATGTCATACATTCACCCCAGTACAGCGATCTGGGCTTAAATCCATAGTTTTTTTGCTCCCCACACCACCCCAGTTCAGACATGGCCATATGCAAATCAGCCTTGACCCTGTGCCTCATGGGAACAGCTTGTATAGTGTGTCTCAGGCCTGCCATTGCAAGGCCTGTGTGCAGTCTAGAACTGCCATGTCGACTTGGCAAGTGCACCCACTTGCCAGACCCTAAACCTTCCCTTTGCTTCATATCAGAAACCCCTATGGTAGGCCCAGGGGCAGGGTGCATTGTAAGTATAAGGTAGGACATGCTCTGGTGTGTGTAGCACAGGGGTCTCCAACCTTTTCTTTAGTGAGAGCTAATTCTGCTTAAGGAAAGTCCTGCCGAGCTACTAGCATATTTTATCACTCAAAAATGCTCGTGGTATGTATTAACATTACACTGTGACCACCCTAAGCATGATTATCACTAGTAATCACCCAAACATTCTAGGTGAAGTTATCAGCAGAATGCTAGGAAAACGTTTATCAATATTAAATGCTTGTAATCAAGTAACATTCAACTCATCACTTGCTGTGTGCCACAAAGTGTATTACCACCGCAATAAGTCTCCCCAACTCAAATTGAATTATCATTCAGCTAACAACTTTAAATGTGTTTTAGAATTGCAATATTTTGTCTTCATTAGCATATTAGTTTTTGAAAATACAGATATTTTTCTATCAAAACCACTTCCCACTTTGAGCTATCAAAACTCAATTCTCCAGAAAAACTTTCTGAAAACGCATAATTTTTTTCTTAAAAAATCAAATCAGTTTTTATTGTTACAAAATACAGTCCATAAACATCAGCTTTTTGTTTTCATTGAGTAGCGCCATGTAAAATTGCCTCTCATGGACAAATTCTGCTTCAAATACACAAGTATTGGAATCGTAGTCCATGCTTGCTTAGCATAACACTAAGAATGCCTCTGTTATGCTAATAATGCCCACCATTAAACCAGGGCTACCACTGTGCCACAGCTGGATGCCCAACATATATCAGTTATGGCCATTATTATGGGAGAAGTGGTTGCTACTGTCAGGAATGGCTAAAAGCAGGCCAGTCATGCTCTTAATATGTCAAAGATGGCAGCAAGTATGTAATAACTGGACTTGTATGCCCAAAATAGTCACGGAGTAGCTTTAAGGAATCAACACTGTTTAATAGGGAAGGACACAATGTCACACACCCACACAAAAATGAATGTGATGCTTTAATTTTCTCTGCCCTGGATGCATACTCTCTTCTCCTCTGCTCTTTGGTTGATCATGCTACCAATAACACATTTTCACTCTAGTCCATGCGGTCAAACACTTTGGTGGGTCAGCCCTGGTTACAGCTGCCATTATTCTTTGAAGACACACACGGTTCAACTGATAGAGCAGGGCATATAACCTGGCCAATCTCCTTTAAAGGTAGATTTAAAGTGGATAAAGATGGTTCATGTGGCAGACCCATAGGCGAATGCCGTAGCCTCCACATGCTTCAACATCCTCTGCATACTCCGCAAGACCTTCAAACAGACCCCCCCGAATTCAGGAAGACCATCAGCCACGCACTTATCACCAGCAGGATGGACTACGGGAACGCCCTCTAAGTCAGAATCAACAAATCTCTACTTCACAAACTCCAGACCGTCCAGAACGCCGCAGCCAGACTCGTTCTCAGCATCCCATGACAAGACCACATCACCCAGCATCTACGATACCTCCAATGGCTCCCCGTAAAAAAAAAAGAGTGACCTTCAAGCTGTTCACACACACCTACACAGCCCTCCACAACACCAGACCCCAATACCTCAACAAAAAAATCTCCTTCTACGCCCCCAAGAGAAACCTCTGCTCTGCTGACCAGTCCTTGGCTGAAATCCCCCCACACCCACGGAGCCAGAACAGGAGGCAGATCCTTCTCATACATCATGGCCAAGACCTGGAACAAACTCCCTCTCAGCATCAGATGAAGCCCCAACCTGCAAGCATTCAGGAAGAGCCTCAAGACCTGGGTTTTCGAATGACTGGAGCTGCCCAAATGTATACCCCAGCACCTTGAGACCCTCAAGGGTGAGTAGTGTGCTCTATAAATCCCTGATTGATTGATTGGCCCACACAGTGTGTGTTTAAGTGTTATCAAGAGGCCCTGCCATTGGTGTGGCTGTCTGTAACTCTTACGGATAATGAAATGAGCTGTGCCGCCTTCTTTAATATACACAGAATCTCTGAGATCGGCTTGCTTTGGCTTCACCTACGAGAGCTACTTTGAGGGTGCTGGTGAGCTACCAGTAGCTCACGAGCTACTGGTTGGAGACCCCTGGTGTAGCATGTCCTAATAGTGAATTACAGCCATTTTCGTTTTTCACTATTGCAAGGCTACCTGTTCTTCGTAGGCTAGAATGGGCAGTTAGATTATTACATTCTTATAATCCTAACTGACTCAGGGAACATGGTAGAAATTCGAATTTTATATGCCTGAACTAAGAATAATAAAATACATATTTTAGTAAAGTTGGTTTTAATATTCTGTGTTTGAAAATTCCAATTTTAGAAAGTAGGTATTTTCTTTCCCAACTGTCCAGGCCTGCCTCTGCTAGGTTGTGTATTCCTTGTCTGGGTTTGTGAGTGACAGGGCTGTGGGAATCCAGGAGACAGGCTGGGGCAGCCCATTGGTGAATAGAGAGAGCTGCATCTAGATGGGAGGGAGGAGTTGCACCTGGGACCTGAAAATGGCTGGGCCGTCCCAATACAATACTGGCTCCACCTCCTGTGGTTTGTCTGATGTCTCTGCCCTGCACTGTGAAAGGAGAGAAGGTATCATATCAACAAAGTGCTCCATGGCTGTGCCTTCCCTCCCCCGTGCTGGCTCTACCTCCTGTGGGGCGTCTGATGTCTGCCCTGCACAGTGAAAGAAAGGAAGGAGTCATGTAAACAAGGTGCTCAGGAACTGGTTTGGACTAGGCAGAGGCCTCTCTGCCTTCAGAGAACAAAGGATTTTGGGGTATAAATATTGGGACTCAGTTCGAAGAATTTTAGATCACTTCTGGAACAAGAAACCTTTTACTAAGGAGAAGAACCAAGGAAGCTGCAGGAGTTTGACTGCCCCTCTGCCAGTGTGCTGTTTGCTAGGTTGGCCTGCAGTGGTTGCTTTGTTGCCAAGGAAAGGAGAAGGAACCTTTTAAGGACTTTCATTATCTACAGAATATTCTCCAAGGGCTTGAACTGTGCTTGCCTCCTGCTGAAGTCTCAGTGACAAAAGACCATCTCCAGCTCCCCTCTGAATTTCCTTGCTAGGTATTCTGACTACAGACATTTGCGTGTCACTGGGAGCTGAAAGCGCGATGCATCGCGAGGAAGCGTGTCGCCTCCGCAACTGAAACCGTCACAATACCAGAGAAGCGTGACGCCATCGAGAGAGTCGCCATCGCATCACCGGAGAAGCATGTCGAAAGGCCTGTCGTGGCTCCAAAGTA
This sequence comes from Lissotriton vulgaris, assembly GCF_964263255.1. Lineage (NCBI taxonomy): Eukaryota > Metazoa > Chordata > Amphibia > Caudata > Salamandridae > Lissotriton > Lissotriton vulgaris. Next base: position 511,330,382 of record NC_141696.1, read on the forward strand.
CAGAGTTGACGCAAGGCTGCCAAGGCGCCTATACTGCCAAGCACTGGTATAGCCAGAAGCCCTCAATGGTGGAATGCCAATCAGGACAGCTGATGTGGGTTTGGAGCTTGTAGAACCTCGGTCCTTTCAAGACAAGTGCACTGGGTCCTTTCCTATTATGCAGAAGAAATGGAAAATTACATATCTGGTGGAGTTAGTAACCCCACGGCACCCTTATCCATGTTAATAGGCTGAAACTCCATCGTGGAAGAGCAGCGGTACCCATACTTATGGTGACAGATGGAGGGTAAGCATGAGAAAGTAAACCTATTCCTGGCTTACTGTCAACCAATTCTAAAGATGGTTCAGTGGAGGGAGTAGTTATCTCTTCCACCCTAACAGACCAAAAGAAAAAGGATTGTATAACTTGTTGAGGCTGCTTACTGATCCGTTTTCATTCACCCCGGGTCCCGCAACTTGGTGTACCCATGAAGTTGACATTGGTAACAGCTTGTCTGTCATTAGTAAGATTTATAGATTTTCAGATCTGTTAGATTTGGGGGTCTTTAGTTGGCACAGTTAGGTACTTGTGACAAATAGGGACCCTCTTCTCTAGTCAGAGTAAGGGGGATTACACTTCCAAAATAACCCCTGCTCACCCTCTAGGTGGCGTGGCGCAAGCAGTCAAGACTTATTTCAGAGGCGGTGTAAGTTAAGCATTTGTGACCACATACAGTAACCCAGTGGCAACACTACAAATGGACACCACACAGGGTTTTATATCAAAAATAGGTATATTTTATAGAGTTACCACAAGACCAATAAACGACAAAAAGAATCCACAGTACTGTTAGCTTTCAAGAGTACTTGTTGAAAAGGCTCAAGGTTCTGTGCAAGTCAGTAACCCGGACGGGCTACAGCTTTGTTAAAAATAACAGAGTCTTGCAAATCCAGCAGACCGCGTCGGTACGGGCCCTCTCAAGGGTCGACAGACTCAATCACAGTACCTTTTACTTGGGGCGGCCAGCACGGATGTTCGAGCCGGTTCCGGTGATCGTCGCGGTGCAGAAAGGAAGCGTTGCCGGACGTGTTGTCCCTCGATGCGGTGCAGGCAGCGGCCCGTTGACAGAGTTTGTGGATCCAAGGCTGCGTTGCAGGGTGAGACGGTGCTTCGATGCGGTGCTTGCAACTTGCGTTGCGGCTAAAGAGCTGGAGTTCGGGAGCTGGCGTCGATCAATCCGGACAGCGGTGTGGGTCGGGCAGTGCGTCGCGAAGGGTGCGAGGCTGTGCCCAACTCCGGTGCGGTCACAGGACTCGAAGTCAGCAGCAGTCACCGTGTCGGTCATACCAATTCGATTTGGTGTAGCGAGGCGTTGCACGTCGCGGGGTCTACCAGTCGCGGTACAGGTTACTGCTCGGTGACGGAGTTAGGACGGAGTCGATGAGCGCAGAGCTTGCGTTGTTCGAGTCAGACGTTGCTTGATGCTGTGCCTACAGGACACCAGGTTGGTCGTGAGAGTCGGTCACAGCTTCCTGCCTCTGTAGCCACTTGTTTCCAGCAGCAATTCACAAAGGCTGGTAAAGTCCACTGGTCCTGGGACTTCGGTCAGGGGGCAAGCTCTCTTCCAAGCCCTTGGAGATTTTTTGCACAAGTTGAAAGTAAAGTCCACAAAGTTCTTTCGCCTCTCTTTGGCAGTCAGGCAACCACTGCAGGCCAATCCCCCAAGCAGCACATAAACTTGGGAATAGTCCCTCCTCAGCTTTTTCAGGTTCCTTCTCCTCAGCAGAGGTTTCGTCTTGTAAGTCCAGAAGTGATCTAATTTTATGGGGTCAGGGTCCCAATACTTATACCCCAGAAATCCTTTGTTCTCTGAGGGGAGAGGGGCTTGTGCCAAGTTGAAGCCAGTTCTGAAGCACTCTGTTTACCAGACTTCTCCTTTCCTTTCACAGCGCAGGGCAGGCACATCAGATGCCCCACAGGAGGTGGAGCCAGCATTGTGGAAGGCAAGTACAGTCCTGGAGCCCTTTGTTGACGGTCTTCCTTCTCTTCTTTCAGTGTGCAGGGCAGAGACATCAGACGCACCACAGGGGGTGGAGCCAGCATTGTAGAGGGAAGGCCCAGACCTATTCAGGTCCCAGGCAGATGCGCGGGCCTCGCTGCACACGTTCGCAAGACACTACTACCTGGACAGCCAAGTCCGGAGAGATGGCTTTTTTGGCTGTTCCGTTCTCCAGGACTTCCTGGTGTGATCATTGCTTCGCAGACCCACCACCGGGGTTGGTATTGCTGGGGTATCTATTCTAAGGTAAGGAATCTAATACTAACCTGTTTCTTTCAGATGCACAAGTTACTTACCTTCAGTAACGGTATATCTGTAAGAAACTGGGTCTACCCGAATTGTTTGTGTCTCCTAATGGGCATACTAGGAGAGACTTCAACTAGGCTAAGATACATTTTTAAATCTATTATTTGTGCGGAGAGAGAAGCAAGGGAGCTCACTAAACCCCTGTACGGGCCTATATCCTATTAAAAACCTGTCCCTTAGTAGAGCCCTATTTTGTGGTGACCACAGTACCCTACCACCGCTTTCATTTAACAAGGTTCCAATTTAGGGCCCTATTACAAGTATGATGGTCCTCAGGACCACTATACTTATGGTGGTGGTATGACCACCCCCACACTGCGGGTCTTCTGCAGACTGCCGGCTCCGCCGGGATCAAGAATCCCACTAGGTCGGCAACAGGCCTGAATATGCTGGCGGCACTGCAGAGTATATTACTTGTTGCCTTTTCCCTGCCCTTTACATGGCAGCGAGCCAGCCATGATTAGGGTGGAGGAGAGGTAACTAAGGCACATCTGGGCCTGGTGGTGCATGCGGGGGTTGGCACATGTTGCGCCCCCTTATAATTGTACTCCTGTTCCTGCACAGTGTGGCATGCATGCAACACAGTCCAGGAATGTACTGCAGGCGCTGTCATAGTGGCGGTTTGCTGTGAAGGCTCTTCTATGGGGCTGACACAGCTTCAGCCGTGAGACTGCCGCAGCACCTCCCACCCCACCTACATTCAACTCTGAATATGGCAGGCGAGCGCACCACAACCTTGGTGCCCTCCTGCGGACAGAGGGGTGGCGGTGCTGCAGGAGGACCACCAGAGTCATAATAAGGACCTACATTTTTTACATTTGTTACTTGCTGTACTCAGTGGCAGCATAAGGCGGATGATTTGTGTCCTGGTACTTGTGATAACTTTTCCAGCAGGATACTATGCACTTTCTTATGTTTAGCAATCATTATTGGTCACTGTGATAACGTTTTTTTAGTGACATTATCAAAAGAAAAAGGTTTTCTGTAAGCTAAACCAGCCCTAACTTATCTCCAGATTTTACTCAGTAATCTGGAGTGTTTTAATGTTGCAAAGTTTTAGTAGCTACAGTGAAAATCACGACTTATGGCCCCATTAAGATGTTGGGTGGATCGCCACCGCCATGCGGGCGGTAGCGATCCGCCCGACATCCTTCCCCGCCCGCCACCCATTTCCCCCGCCGTATTACTATGGTGGGGGGGGACCGTGGCGGAAAGGTTTTTATATGGTGGCGGTGTCTGTTAGACACCGCCATCCATATTAGGAAGGCAGCGGGAACATGCTTTTCCGTGGCGGCAACGCATGCGGGAATCTCCTGCGGGGGCCCATTCAGGTCCCTAGGGATTCTGTGAGGTGGGGGGCGCACATGGGGGACTTCAATGTACAACTTGGCAGGCACCGCACAGTGCCTGCCACGTTGTACATTGAAATGCGTGACGTGCATTTTTTGCATGGCGGCGGGCGGTGCTTTTAGCACCGCCCGCCGCAATGTTAAAAATGCGGGAATGCGCCTGCTAGTGCGGCGGTCGCATCCTAATGGCCCCCACGGGACGGCCACCCTAATGGGCCCCTTAATGTGTATCTTCGGGTTAATGGTATGCATGATCTGTTCATGGGTGAAATGTACTCATTATCCACGTTGTGTTATTTTATTGTATATGTATTGGTGATGATTTTAAACTGTTTTTATGTACACTCATTTTGATTACATTTTATTTTAATACATTGTTCAAAACGTATCTGAAAGAGACACGTTAGTGATACATTCCTTACCTTAGAATATCCCCAGGCGTCAGACTGGATCCGGAAACCTTTGCGTAGCAATACCCCTGCGCGCCGGTAGGCGTCGTCTGCGGCTCCGCGTCCGTCGTCGGGGTCGTGAGCGCCGGGATGACGTCGTCGGAGTACTTAGACGGCGCCCATGCGCGCTGACGTCAGTTCTTCTTTTTTCCGCGCCAGCTAGCGCAGATCCAGAAGAAGCTCTACCCCCAGTCACTTTTTGACTGAAAAATTTTGATCCTTTTTGATCTTCTCTTAGTCGACTGTCTCGACTATCGGTGCCAGGGATGCCCGGGTTCAAGCCTTGTTCGAAGTGCGGCCGACTCATGTCGGTCACGGACCCCCATCGCCGGTGCCTGAAGTGCTTAGGCCTCGACCACGACGATCGAACCTGCGCCGACTGCCGGGCCCTGACGTCGAAGGCTAGGCGGGAGCGGTCCCGCAAGCGTCTCGAGCTGAGGCACTCGGCCCCGCGCCGCTCCAGGTCCCGGTCCCGGTCCCACGGGAGGTCGAGGGACAGGTCGCGAGGTCGGAGTCATCGACGTTCCGGAAGTGGACACCGATCGTCTGGTTCCAAGTACTCAGGTAAGAGGCATGAGAGGTCGGAGCGACACCATCGGTCCTCCGACCCGCCCCGACGCTCGCTCGATGCGGCCGGGGACTCGGGCGACACCGCCCACGCGGCTCCGCGGGAGTCGCAAGCGTTGCCGCCTGCCCCACACCTTCGGGTCCCTGGGCACGGCGCGTCGCAGGAGGAGGTCGAGAGGTACCTCATGGCCATGAGGGCCCTCCCTCCTCAGTCGGTTCCCGTGGCGCCTTCGGGCCGATCGGCTCCGTCTGGAGGTCCTTCCGGGTCGGGCGCTTCGGCCCCGACGACGTCGGGTGCTTCGGCCCCGGCGCCGCTGGCGACTTCGGTCCCGGCGCCGCGCGACCTCGCTGGATCCGGCTCCGGATCTGGGACCTCGCCGGTCGACCTTACGACCTCGCCGGCGCCGTCCCTTCAGGTGTCGTCCCCGGCAGCCGATGTGGTTGCCGACCCCAATGTTTCCTACGGTCCTACTCAGGAGTCGGAGGGGCGCCGCTGGGCGCCGATTCCGTCGGCCTTTGGAGACTTCTATCTCCACGAGGAGGCCCTGGCTGTTCATCCTGGTCTCCAGGAGGCAGATGACGAGGAGCAATGGGAGGGGTCCGAGGACCCTCTGGCACGTGATTGCCAGTCACATCAGGACTGGACATATGAGCTTGGGGAGGCCAGTGGTATTGACACCTCGCCAGACACTGGATTTACGTCGCCCCCGACTGTGGCTTCGGAGGCGGGTTCTGCTTACAGCGTAGTGTTGACGAAGGCAGCTAAGGCCTTAAACCTTCAGCTCCCCGTCGCGGCCGTGAGGACTAATCTCCTCACTGAGGTCCTCAAACAGCAGTCCGGCTCCGCGGAGCCCCTCCTGCCGTTCAATGAGGCCTTGTGTGACGTTCTTCTGGGCACTTGGTCCAAGCCCGCCACAGGCCCCCCTGTGGACAGGAACGTGGCCAGACGCTACCGCCCGGCACCGGGCGACCCATGCTTTTTGTCCACCCATCCCACCCCCGAGAGCCTGGTCATCCAGGCCTCTAACTCCCAAACCGCATTCCCGTCGGCCCCGCCCGACAGGGAATCCAAGAGATATGAGCAGTTCGGGAAGAAGGTCTTCTCGTCTGTGAGCCTAGGGCTACGGTCTGTGAACACCAACTGTCTCTTGGGCCGCTACACCCACACTCTGTGGGACACGGTTGCGGAGGTGCTGCCACAATGCCCTGAGGAGGTCAGGGCTAAACTCAGCCAAACCCATGCGGACGGCCGAGATGCGGCACGCTTTTCTATCCGGTGTGGGCTGGATACCACGGACTCACTGGGCAGGGCGATGGCAACGACGGTGGCGGTTCGACGCCACGCCTGGTTGAGGTCCGCCAACTTCTCGGCCGATGTCCAGGCCACCCTCCTGGACATGCCGTTTGATGGCCGTCGCCTCTTCGGCGACAAGGCAGACCATGCGCTGGAACGTTTCAAGGACTCCAGGGCCACGGCCAAGTCCTTGGGCCTTACGGCCCCACGCCAGCAATCGGGTGCCTTTCGCTCCTTTCGTGGCCACGGAAGGGGCGCCCCACCACGGACCGTCAGCCACGCGCCACAGAATGTTCAGCAACGCGGTGGCGGACGTGGGAACCGCCGTGGCGGTGGTCGGGGCCAGCGGCGAGGCCAGTCCACACCTCCCTCAGCAGCCCCCGCCTCAAAACCTTCCTAGTCCGAGTTTTCAGGCCCATGTGACGCCTGTGGGAGGCAGGGTTCGCCATCACCTCTCCCACTGGCATACAGTCACTTCGGACAGGTGGGTGCTGCAAATTGTCCGAAGGGGTTTCTCCCTCCCCTTCGAGTCTTCCCCTCCATCCATGCCACCTCAATACCACCGTGTGTCGGGGGATCACTTGCAACTTCTGCAAGAGGAGGTTTCGGCCCTCTTGGCCAAGAGGGCCATCGAGCGCGTTCCTGGGCCAGAAGTAGGACGTGGTTGTTACTCCCACTACTTTCTGGTACCCAAGAAGGGCAAAGGGGGCCTACGCCCTATCTTGGATCTGCGGAACGTCAACGGCTTCCTCCGGACGGAGAAGTTCAAGATGCTAACTTTGGCTCAGGTCCTGGCTGCCCTGGACCCGGGAGACTGGATGGTAGCGTTGGACTTGCAGGACGCCTATTTCCACTTCCCCGTCCTGCCGGCCCACCGGCGTTACCTACGGTTCATGGTAGGCCAAGAGCACTTTCAGTTTACCGTGCTCCCCTTCGGCCTTGCCAGCGCCCCACGGGTGTTCACGAAGGTGATGGCGGTGGTCGCAGCCCATCTGCGCAGGCAGGGGATATCAGTCTTCCCCTACCTCAACGACTGGTTGTTGAAGGCGGGCTCGCCCCAGTCAGTCGTCAGCCACCTCCAGACTACGGCCGACCTCCTGCACTTGCTGGGGTTCTCCATCAATGTGCCGAAGTCACACCTGTGTCCCTCTCAAAAGCTCCTCTTCATCGGAGCGGTTCTCCACTCGGCGCAGTTTCGGGTTTACCCACCCGAACAGCGGGTTCGGGATATTCAGGCTCTGATTCCTGTCTTCAGGCCGTTATCCCGGGTCTCGGTCAGGTTGGCGCTGCGGCTTCTGGGGCTGATGGCCTCCTGCATCCTTCTGGTGCGTCACGCCAGGTGGCGGATGCGGGCTCTGCAGTGGGACCTGAAGTTTCAGTGGGCCCAGCATCAGGGCAACCTGTCCGATCATGTCCTGATCTCAGAGGGCACTGCAAAGCAACTGCAGTGGTGGCTCACGGACCGCGACTGGGTCAGTGGCAGACCCCTCTCCCTACCCCAGCCGGAGCACGTAGTTGTGACGGACGCGTCCCTCCAGGGCTGGGGAGGCCACATGGGAGAGGCCAAGATCAGAGGCCTCTGGTCTCCGGCGGAGTCCCGGCTCCACATCAACCTTCTGGAGCTGCGGGCGATTCGTCTTGCACTGAAGGCATTCCTCCCCTCTGTCAGGGGGAGCGTAGTGCAAGTGTTCACCGGCAACACCACCGCCATGTAGTACTGCAACAAACAGGGCGGTGTGGGGTCGTGGACCCTCTGCCAGGAGGCTCTGCACCTCTGGCAGTGGCTGGAATATCAGGGCGTGACCCTGGTGGTTCAACACCTGGCAGGCTCTCTGAATGCCAGGGCGGACGAACCCAGCCGCCGGTGCATGATGGATCACGAATGGTGTCTGAACTCGGACGTGGCGCAAGGTCTCTTTCGACAGTGGGGAGAGCCTTGGTTAGATCTATTCGCCACAGAAGAGAACGCGCAATGTCAGCAGTTCTGCGCGTTGGAATTTCCAAGGCGGCACTCGCTCGGAGACGCTTTTCGTCGCGAGTGGAGCTGCGGTCTGTTGTACGCCTTTCCGCCTATAACACTTCTGCCCAGAGTGCTGAAGAAGATCAGGCGCGACCGGGCCCAGGTCGTCCTTGTGGCTCCGGACTGGGCACGAAGATACTGGTATCCCGAGCTACTCAGCATGTCAGTCGATCCCCCGATTCGTCTGCCTCTTCGGGAGGACCTTCTGTCGCAGCAGCAGGGGACGGTCCTGCACCCGAACCTGTCCAGTCTCCACCTACAAGCTTGGAGATTGAGCGGCGGCAGTTGAGGCCATTTGACTTGCCTCCCGAAGTCTGTGATATCATTCTGGCAGCCAGGCGTCCCTCCACAAAGTCGGTATACGCCTGCCGGTGGAACAGATTTGTGGCATGGTGCATAGCAAAGGCTGTGGATCCTCTCTCTGCACCCCTTTCGGAAGTGCTGCTCTTTCTTCTTTCCCTTGCCCAGCAGGGCTCTGCTCTGGGCACTCTTAAAGGGTACCTTTCTGCTCTATCAGCCTTCTTGAGGCTACTAGATCAGCCTTCTTTATTCAAGTCCCCTATTGTGAGTAGATTTCTGAAGGGCATCACGCACATGTTCCCTCCTGTTCCCTTCGTGATGCCCCAGTGGGACTTGAATCTGGTTCTCACCTATCTGATGTGTGCTCCCTTTGAGCCGCTTCATAACTGCCCTCTTCGTCTCCTTACTCTAAAGACGGCCTTCCTGGTTGCCATCACCTCTGCCCGGAGGGTGAGTGAGCTCCAGGCTCTTTCTTCTTCTCCACCTTTCCTGTCTGTTCATCCTGATAAGGTGGTGTTACGTACACGACCTTCCTTTCTGCCCAAGGTTGTCACGGCCTTCCACATCGGGCAGTCCATCACTTTGCCCACCTTCTTTCCGCCTCCGCATCCCTCGAAAGAGGAGGAGAGGCTCCACCGTCTGGATCCAAAACGTGCGCTCTCCTACTACCTAGATCGCACACGCCAATTCCGGGTGGATGACCAACTCTTCGTTGGTTTCGTGGGCGCGAAGAAGGGAAAGGCTGTGCACAAGAGGACCATCTCTAGGTGGATCATCTTGTGTATCCAAGCATGTTACTCCATGGCGAGGAAGGAGCCCCCAGCTGGTTTGCGGGCTCACTCCACTCGGGCCACGGCAACGACAACTGCCCTGGGCCGCGGTGTCCCCCTGCAGGACATTTGCCAGGCAGCTACGTGGGCCTCGCTGCACACGTTTGCAAGACACTACTGCCTGGACAGTCAAGTCCGGAGGGATGGCTTCTTTGGCCGTTCCGTCCTCCAGGACTTTCTGGTGTGATATTGGTTCGCAGACCCACCACCGGGGTTGGTATTGCTGGGGTATCTATTCTAAGGTAAGGAATCTATCACTAACGTGTCTCTTTCAGATGCACAAGTTACTACTTGTGTAACGATATATCTGTAAGAGACATTAGTTAGTGATAGATTCCTTACCGCCCACCCATCCTCCCCGTTCTGCGAACCGATATCTAGGGTTAAGGTCATCCCCTTTCAGGGCCCTAGTTTCATGGCACCAGTGTTAGTTCTATCATGGCTCTGCGTATCTGGCGCGGAAAAGCTGTGTTATCAGAACTGACGTCAGCGCGCATGGGCGCCGTCTAAGTACTCCGACGACGTCATCCCGGCGCTCACAACGCCGACGACGGACGCGGAGCCGCAGACGACGCCTACCGGCGCGCAGGGGTATTGCTACGCAAAAGTTTCCGGATCCAGTCTGACGCCTGGGGATATTCTAAGGTAAGGAATCTATCACTAACTAATGTCTCTTACAGATATATCGTTACACAAGTAGTAACTTGTGCTTATGGTTTTAATTAACCAAATAAAGTATATTCTTACGACTATTCTCACTCCAACTGAAGCAAAAGTTTGGAAAGTGTTGGACGTTGAAGGGGTCAGGTTTACTATTCCTACACCAGTCTGAGCAAGAGTAGAGAAAGTGTTGGACTTTGAAGGGGTTACATTTACTATTTCCACTCCAAACTAAGCTAAAGTAGGGAAATGTTGGACTTTGGAAGACTTTCTACTCTTACTACTATTTTTTAAAGTAGAGACCAAATAATTGTAAAATATATTTAAAACAATGAATTTATATAATTATTATTAACAGATAAATAGTATTATAAAAATGATTTTTTCAAATTACTAAATTATTAAATAAAACAGTTCAAATTAAGTGAGTTAATGCATATAACAATAATTGGCACAATTTAATAGGTAAACCAACTGCCAACCAAATGACAGTAATTGTAAAATCAATAAAAATTACAATAAAAATTATATTTTCATAATTGATTATCAATTAAAAATTATATCACATAATTCCATTAAAAAAAATCAAATAAAACTTTCAAACCATACAAACACAAACTAAACACAAATATAAGAACTAATAGTTATCAAACTAATGAAAGCAATATTTTATACAACTATGGTAATTAAAACAATATTATATACATCTGCATATTAAAAAATCGTATTAAATGCCTAACAAAACAATATTCTTACCTTCAGTATTAACTCCATTGGTGTTTTGACATTATAATATTGATGCCACCTTATTTGTGGGCAACAATAGTTTGCTTCATTATTTTGGTAAAACACTTTATGGCTCCCAGAATCACCTGCTTCTGCTTGCCACTGCTAAGCAGGGGGATTACAGTAATGGGAAGCCATCTGAAACATGGTTTCTCTTCCCTGTCCCAGATGTAAAAGAAATGCATGACCTCTCCACTCACCATTCTCAGTGCCTTCCCTCTTCCTCCCCTCCCAAAGCTGTGCTCTTTGCTCTCCATCAAAGCAGATGGCAAGCACTTTGCAGACAGGCTCTCAGAGAGCCCTGTCATAGCTGCCTGGAATCCCTTTACGACATTAAAACACTGGAAAAAACTATGTTTGCCTCTGTTACTACGTCATTGCATTGAATAACCAAATTTAGAATGTGGTCTTCATGCTAGCGGTGTGCAGTGAGAGCCATACATAACTGATGGATTCTCTTGGATGTTGGTGAACAACTGACCACCTTCTTACAATTACAAGTAATGAAATATACTCTGTTTTACAAAATATGTCCTGCTTTCAAAGTGCTATGAAAAGGCTGTAAGTTTAGACATTGATCTGACTCCTTAAGTTGTAGCTGTGTTTGCAGGCCAGAGTACACAATTTCAAAACCATGCATCCAAACATAGTCAATCTAATTTTCAACAGTTTCATTTGTTTTCATTTTTTATAAAATGGTCATTCCATTCCATTCTACCTTCTTCCAATTTGTTCCGCTACCAAGACATCAACTGCAAACTATTTTGCCTTGTTGAGTTTTCAGTATGTCTTAATATTGTGGGATATTGCTAGATAACACCTGAAGCATAATCCAATCAGTTTGATATTCTTTTTTTTCAAGTAAGGATCATTGTTTCCTTAATTATGCAGATACATTCAGTCCATTGACTTTGCGATGAATCCATGTATAAATACACAACATGTGCTAGTGATTGTTTAGCCATTGGCGGCTGGTGACATTTGAAAGTGGTGAGGCGTAAAAGTTCTGGATGAGTGACCTGTGGGAGCGAGCATAGAAAGCAAACCTGACCTTCATAAGAAGGGTTTGGGGGGGTTCTCCGCGAGAAATTTAGAAAAAAGAGTTGACAAATGGTGCATATCCAAGCAACTTTGAGAAAGCAAGATGGTTAATAAGGCAGTTGTGAAAGTGTAGTTATGATGTCAATAAAGATATTTCATATGATAATGATGTAGGTAGCTCCTTATTCAGTATGACCAGAGAACTTCTAACAGACTTTGAGATAATAATGCAGTGAGTAACTCACATATTTCTATATTTATTGATATACCTTTACAAATTAAATCTACAGCGGGAATACAAGTTATTGTTATGTTATGTTATGTTATGTTATGTTATGTTATGTTAAATGGATTTTTTTATAGCGCACGGCTACTCCGAGGAGTGTCCCGGCGCTTTGATAAAACCTGAGAAAGAAAAATCCAGGGCAGATGAGAGGGCGAGCAGGAAAATTACTGGGCAAAAAGCCATGTCTTCAGCTCCTTCCTAAAAGCCAGTAGGTTGCTGCTTTTCTTTAGAGAGGCGGGCAGAGAGTTCCAACATCGAGGTGCCAAGTGGCGAAAGGAGCGACCTCCGATTATAGCCCGCCTGATGGAAGGAACAGAAGCCATATTGTGAATTGTCTGACTGGACACAATGAGACAACAAGCAACAAACAGAAAAAGGCAGTAGGACACCCTACACAGCACTTTATGTCTCTTTCAGGCGATGAAGTAATAGGAAAATATCACCCCCATCCTGAATGAACTCTCTAAACTCCCCTTGCTGGTACACTTTTCATCAAAACCTCCTTCACACAGAGTTGCACAGATTAAAATTGCAACTGGAACAGGTGACTATTTCTCTGTTCAGAAGAGAGGCCAAGGGTTGGATGACCAAGTATTCTGAACACCTTTTTAACCCACTGGTAAGGGCACTGTGAGAAATGTGCGCTGCCTTCATCCTTTGCTCCAGAGTTCTCAATGGTGGCCCATTATAAATGCTTGGAGGCAACTCAGTTCAAAGTATGCACTGTACAAGAGAAAAGAGATTGCATGGCAAGCCAATGTCTGCGACTGACAATTTCTGGCGTCAGAAACACCATGTTTCATAATCGGGTAAACACAACCTTAATATATACATGTGTGCTGACATTGATGAAGGGAGCTTGGATGAAACGTAATATTTGCCCTTGATGTCGCAAAAAGGTATTGCATTATGCTGCTGCACAGGGTGGTACGAATAGGACACACATGCTTGAGACTTTTGGGGGGTTATGGTCAAATGAGTTTCGAGGTAGAAGCCAGAGAATATTGTGCAAAGTTAAGGCTCTGGGCCTGGACCCAGCTCACCCTTTAGCATGGGCGAGCTGGGTCCAGGCCAAGGGCACCAATTTTCTGAGGGTCACATGGAGCTGTGTGCATTAAGGTTATGTTAACAGCCTTGTCCCTCCCTGATAGCAGGGTTTTGGTCTGATTTGCCAGTTTAAAGTGGTGTTAGATGGCGGCAGTGTTTTTAACACCCCTTTAGCCCTCTTCCTTCAGCCTTTGACCCTTCTGACACACATCAACAAAACGATCATCTCCCTGAGGCAGCTAAGCTATTGTTGCTTGAGGGGAGCTGGGGAAGGTCCTGGGATGTTTGTGTTTAGGGACCAGTCCCTGCTCACCCAGGTACTGACCGGTGAACACAAAAGGGACACTTTGCTGCCTCATTTAATTCACTAATATCAGGAAGGACGCCACATTTCTCTCCATCCTCGCCCAGGGCACTATCTTAGCAAAGACCAGCTCTGTCCCTAAGCAGCACGTGCATTAGTCTTTGTCCGCCTGGCTGCATGTTACTAGGTTTGAATGGTGCCAGGGGGTCTTGGTGTGCTCATGGCTTGTGCCCCTTGATGGTAATGGTGGAAGACTTTAGAAGGGGGTGAGGTGGGACCAATCCTACAGGTAATCGACGAAGTAGATCGACGAGATCTTGCACTGGCCTGCACCTGTTGAACTGGATAGAATTAGCACTTAACAGTAATGGCCTGATTAAGCAGCTTAACAACGCAACATAACCATTACTTAAACTGTGCCTTATTGCTGACCCCCATGATGCACATTGTTGTGTTCGCATTCAAAAGTCTTCAGAGGCAATTCCATCCCAATGTAAACACTCCTGCAGTCCCACTCCATTAACTATAATAACCATTCACTGTAATAAGTCACTTAGACATAGGCTAATCACTTGGGTTTGTTTTCTAAGACTTTACAGTGACTGGGGTTTCTAAAGAAGATAAGCTTTGGGCCGTTGTATGAACACAATCTCGCTCCATACAATGTACGTTTTTTTAACCTTATTTGTAGATTAATGTATTATTTTCTATCTGCCATGCTCACCTTTACACATTGAAACCCTGAGCAAAACTTTACTGCGTCAGGAGACAGGACAAGAATGCAAACATGTTATTTGGAAAATTCGAATGCCCAGGAGATTATTCAGGCAACAGAAGACCTGCCTTTTTATTTTCGATCAAAGAAAATGCTCTTGTTTTCAGTGGCAGTCTTTCTTAAATCAAATGCTCCAAACGTTCCTTAACTACCAATCTGCAAAGCTTTGATTGCATTTATGACATGCAGGGGAGGGAGGTTATCCCTCACTGAAAATCAGCACATACCAAGAGCTGTGCCTTCACCCCAGTGGACTCTGGCTGCTGCTTAAGAGTAGAATCCGGTTTTGTTACACTAATCAGAACATCCGGTCTTGATGGTGACATTCAAGAGATGGATGACAAGATGGACTGCTTTTGAACAGGCTGCCCTAAATAATTTATTAAATTCAAAGACAAAAGGCTTCAGTTTATTCATGCATGCAGGAAATTCTTTTCTTTTTTCTAAGACCGTGTTCAGTGACGTACTGTGACGGAAGCAGGCACACGGCATTAGACAACTTGCGGATGCATTTCAGACAATTTTATAGATGTCGGTCTTGCTTTGAGCTAATTAATGTTTTTACCTAGCTATAAAACAAAATCTAGACTCACCGCCCGTTCTCACAGCACATTCCCACTAGTGATTTTCACCGTCCAATAACCCTCCTGTAAGCTGTGACCAGCGCGGCCCTGCAACCCAACCCCGTCTCCTCAGCCAGTCATGACGCTGCTCCCTTGCTGTTTCTGTTTGTAACTTGCAAAAAACACAGTTGATGGACAGAATGCAGAACAATGTCTTACATTCACCCCAGTACAAAGATCTGGGCCTAAATCCATAGTTTTTTGCACTCCACACCACCCTAGGTCAGACACTGGCTATATGCAAATCAGCCTTGACCCTGTGCCTCATGGGAACAGTCCAGCCCAAACTACCAAGCCATGTCTTTCCTAGACCGGAATCAAGCATCCAAGGACCGGTTTCTGGCTATCAGCCTTCTTCAGCCTGGATAGCTTGACTCCAGTGATGTGGAGAGCCTGGGACTCACGTCTGAGCATACCCGGCCAACTCTGGGTGAAAATTGCAAAAAACACAGTTGATGGACAGAATGCAGAACAATGTCTTACATTCACCCCAGTACAAAGATCTGGACCTAAATCCATCGTTTTTTTGCACTCCACACCACCCTAGGTCAGACACTGGCTATATGCAAATCAGCCTTGACCCTGTGCCTCATGGGAACAGTCCAGCCCGAACTACCAAGCCATGTCTTTCCTAGACCGGAATCAAGCATCCAAGGACCGGTTTCTGGCTATCAGCCTTCTTCAGCCTGGATAGCTTGACTCCAGTGATGTGGAGAGCCTGGGACTCACGTCTGAGCATACCCAGCCCACTCGGGGTGAAAATTGCAAAAAACACAGTTGATGGACAGAATGCAGAACAATGTCTTACATTCACCCCAGTACAAAGATCTGGGCCTAAATCCATCGTTTCTTTGCACTCCACACCACCCTAGGTCAGACACTGGCTATATGCAAATCAGCCTTGACCCTGTGCCTCATGGGAACAGTCCAGCCCGAACTACCAAGCCATGTCTTTCCTAGACCGGAATCAAGCATCCAAGGACCGGTTTCTGGCTATCAGCCTTCTTCAGCCTGGATAGCTTGACTCCAGTGATGTGGTGAGCCTGGGACTCACGTCTGAGCAGACCCAGCCCACTCGGGGTGAAAATTGCAAAAAACACAGTTGATGGACAGAATTCAGAACAATGTCTTACATTCACCCCAGTACAAAGATCTGGGCCTAAATCCATCGTTTGTTTGTACTCCAAACCACCCTAGGTCAGACACTGGCTATATGCAAATCAGCCTTGACCCTGTGCCTCATGGGAACAGTCCAGCCCAAACTACCAAGCCATGTCTTTCCTAGACCGGAAAAGAGCAGCTCGCTGATTAGCTCGGTCAGGAGCTATAAACGCCCCTTAGGAGACATGGGGTCTGTGACTGTAATCCCCCGGGGTTGCTAATATTGCTGCAGGGTTTTATTTCTCTTTTCACTCTGTAAATATGTGATATATACTTGTCCAAGCCGAATTGTTGGTAAAATGGAATCCTGAGAAAATCTACTATTTGTATATATATGTATATAGAGATAACACTACCACTAGTATATGTAGTAGAACTTTGTACTCACTACCATTCCTATGTGATTCTTAGAGTTTATCCATTTGTATCTCTTTCTTGAGTGACTTAACAACTTGTGCATTTGCAATTTTTTATATTTGTATCTCTTTCCTGTGTGACTTTACAACTTGTACATTTGCATTTTTTTTCCTGTTTGTATCTTTTATGTAACTCATGTAATCCTAAATCCTTATGTATCGCAACTGGTTCTTTTGTAAAGCGCTCTGACAGCTTCGGGTAATGTTCACGCTATAGAAAATCGCAATAAATGTTGGGTTGGGGCAGGGCAAGGCATCTGTCCAACCTAGCGTGTGCACTTCCTCCAGGCCCTCATGAACCTGTGCGTCAATCATGATTGAAGCTCTTCCCACCACCCATGTCCCGTGCCCGCCCTTACTCTCATGAAAATAATAAACAAGGCAATCTCTACCGGCCCGGGCCGTGGGAGAATAAAAGCAGTTTGTTTAGCACTGGCACTGCTGCTTAATCATTTAATATGGGGAACGGCAAGTCCAGGGGCAGGAAAACAAACAGCAGGGCAACGCCCCCACGCCCAAATAGAGAAACAGCCACTATGTTTAGCTTTTACCCATAATTGTCATATGAAATCGATTGACACCCAAATTGATCTGTTCAGTTTGGTAAGAATGGAAAATTAAAGACAAAAATATTTGGCACATTGTACAAATAAACCATTAAGTGGACAACTGAGGCATTACAAAACGATGGACAGCCTATATTGTCTTGTAAGTGAAATACATAGTAAATGGGGAAAAGGAGGACATTTGCATCAGAAAAGTGGGCAATATTTTATATCAACCTTTGTCCTAATGCAGTGGCTTGAAAAGTAAATCTATGTTCTGTTTAGAAAATGAGGAACCAAAAGGTATCAAGGGAAGTATCTTATGAAAGAAACTGAAAAAAACCCTGTGTGAATGGGAATTTGAATAAAAGTGAGCTGATGCCGTAAAGATTATTAAAATGACCCAGGATTATATTGGAGACAAGAAAATGTTCAATATTGAAGAAACAAGCCCTGATGCCCCCCACGTGTTCCCAATCTCCTCCAGACTAAGACTGGTACAGACATACTACCTTTATTCAGCATATCTACACCCCCATCACCGGCCTACCCCCACCAGCCTATACCAAGTAGGCCTTTCATTCCCAATCTACTTGCCCGCGCTGTGAGGTTGGTAAGGCAGATTTCTATCACATGGTGTGGACATGCACGAAGATACATCGCTACTGGTCTGCAGTGACTAGAGACCTCTCGGAGACCTATCTTTCCCCTCTTCTAATACTTCTTGGGGTGCTGGAGGGCGCTGACGGTGTACGAGCGTAGAAGGTATATCTGGCCACAGCCCTCTTGATTGCAAAGCGCGATATCCCCCCAACCCTCGCACAGTGGAGGTGGGGGGTGGACTGGTGCACTCAGCAGGAGCGCGTGAGCTTCGAGTCGCGGGGTTGCCACCCAAAAATGCGGGCGGGTGTGGGGGGTATGGCTGCATCACTTACTGTAACTAGACTGGTGTTTAGTGCTCTGGATCAAAGTGTGCAGTGTTTGCTTTTTCATATGATTGTACTGTCATTTCATTCTGTCATGATGTGTTATTCCATGATGTACTACTCAAGTGCAGTATTTGATTGCTCTCTCATGGCCAATTCCTTCGGCCTAAAATCTAATGAGGATTGTTTATCAAAAAAGTATTGAAGAAACATGAGGTTAAGCGGCAATACAGAAGTCCATTTGCCATTTTGAAGCCAAATTTGATAAGTTAAACGAGGGAGACCCTATGATGAAATAGAAGATAGGCTGACCAGAAGGTAAATTTGAATCAGTTGCTATACAAGATGTCCCAAAATCTACTTCTCTGCACAAACGTGCTCGAACTCATAAATGAAAATTGGGCACTACCAGGACTGACATCCTTGACAACTCCATCGTTTAAAATCAGATCAAGGTCCTGGAGCGCATGACGGTGGGGAAGGGGGACCACCCTACACATAGTGAGCTGAATCATGAAGTCATTGAAGCTAGACAAAGAGGAAGAGCTCATTTGCAAAGACAAATGTCAGAATTAAAACAAATAGTGTTTCATCAGATGGTATGAGTGTCTGTTTGCATGTCCTCATTTCTAAGCAATGGTTGGCATTGTGAGAAAGTGACTCTATTTACATGGTCACACAATTGTTTGTGGTCTGATGCTATTGGTTTTTGAACTCTGCACGCTGGGTTACTGCTGTCCCGATTCTAGTGTAGGGTATCTGACCCCTAAAGGTTGGTAACATTGGCTAATCCCCAATTAGCAAACTAAACTTTCTAGTAAGTACATAGTGTATGGTGTAAGAAAATACACAGTGGCATAGAAAGTTAAATACGCGTAGTGTGCCATTCACAAATATGGCAAGGAAGTTAGCTTCAAGTCTACATGGTTGCCTGACAGCTGCAGATTTAAAACCAACATGTTAACCTGTTAAACTACCTATTTTTGACAGGAAGAAACCATGCTTTTAACTATCATGTAAGTCACTCCTACTTTAACCTTGTAGCCCACAATGTAGGTTTCTTGTTGCTTAAGAGTGGAACATGTAAGAATGTAATGTTTGCATGGTCATACAGACTAGCCTCAAAGAGCAATTTTCAAGTTAGGGCTGTAGCAGGTTCTATGAAGAAAAAGCTAAAGTACAGTTAAGATGAAGATTGTGTACCTTTGGTTTGGAATACGTTAAATAGATAGGTCAACTACTTTTTTTCAGCATTTCATAAAAACCCCATTTAGTGGTGAAGTTGGATGTTTGAGAAATATATAGGAAAATTAACTTTTAAAAAGTTATAAATTCCCTGCCTAAAACTCGGTTGTCTAGTTAGCTGTAGCCTGCCTACAACTAGCTTGTCAGTGCTGCTTTCATCAGGTGTGAAATACTGCTGTCACAGCAAAGGCAATAGCTTGGGCTTGGCAGGATGGCTTGCAGGAGGAATTTGACAACTGATTCCAAGAAGGGCAGTTAAGGAGGATCCAGGAACTTTGGGCCTGATTCACAGAACTAACTTAAGACAAAATCCTAAACTTACTACTTTTGGTATTCACAGAAGTTAGGATTTTGTCTTAAGTTTGTCTTAAGACAGACTTAAGACAGACTTAAGACAAAATCCTAACTTAAGTCTGTCTTAAGTCTGTCTTAAGACAAACTTAAGACAAAATCCTAACTTCTGTGAATACCAAAAGTAGTAACTTTAGGATTTTGTCTTAAGTTAGTTCTGTGAATCGGGCCCTTAATCAACTTGAGAGACTGGGGGAACTGGGGAGACTGGAAGAAATTATCAGCCGATATGTGATTCAAATCTGCACTTTTTGGGACTAAAATGACTAAAATCCTTAGATCAATGCACAGCTGATTTGGGTGGCAGACACAGAGGTGTTTCAATAACTACTCTTTCTACATCCACTGTGAGGCCATGAAATAGATGACATCTTGATCCCTGGTGGTACCCCACTGGAACACAAAGTGTTGTCAGAGGCATTATCGAGAATCATAGTTTCGTCCGCATATAAAAATCTACTTTTTATTGCCCCCGGGGAACTAAATATTTTGATCAAAATCGGTAGGAGATTCAGGGGAAATGGGGGATATGCAATTTGAAGAGGCATTGCAATTTCCTTGTAAAATGACTGACAGGGGCAGTGTTAGACTGGTGCAGCACAACCTACTGCAAAGGTTGCAGTGTGCATTCATTAGGTTGAGACAAATAGGGATATTAGAAAGAGATATCTCTTAAAGGGGCTGTGGTCAGGTCGGTAATCTCTTCCACATTATATGGCTGTGTCTTCAGTTGATGGTGTAGGTGACTGTCTGAACTCTATATTAAATAGAGCGCACACTCCAGAAGCTAAACTCATGCGTCTGGGAATATGGCTTGAGGATGACAATCCCCCGTTATGGTATGATAGGAAGTTATATAGCTTGGGTTTAAAGGTTGCCCAACGGGATATAGTTTGATTCTAGGGCAGCTTTGAAGTTCCAATCCTAGCAATATGGCACTCTATTTTCTGGAGCACACTTGCTAAGAAATGAATGAATGATGGTATAGGTATCCTCTCAAGTTTGACAACGTCTGGGGTACTTGGGTATGCGATACAGAGAGTACCTGAGGGAGAGTACAAATTGACGGTCTCCAGGAGCATGCAAATAACAGTGGGTGGATCCCTTCTGAATTAAACCTCCTTTAGGCTTCTCCTTTCCCCAGGAATTCAAATCTCCTACTGCTTTCTTTTAGGTATCATAGAGTTGTGTTTCTCTTTTACCCAGAACCTTGAAACAATAATATGGCTGTTTTATGTATCCGTGTGCATGGAGTTGATATTTAAGGCAATTTTCATGAAATCAATAAAAAATATTTTTTAAAAGAATCAAGAGATTTTCATATCTTTTAAGCATGTATCCTCGGAATGCATGATTCAATAGTTTAGATAGCAGACGGCGTGGAGTAATAGCCACTGTAAATCTTTTTTATAGTCTCTAATTTAATATTACAGAAACAAATAATTTCTATGCTCTTGGTAAAGCCAGGTATTGCCCTAATTCTTTGGATACTAAATTCTTTATTTTTTTTATCTTTTATCCTTAGCCCACAGCCACAGGAGAGCAGAAAAGTAAACCAACACAAAACAGTGTCCGGGCATTAAGAGGCCTGGGACTATCTCCAGATCTGGTGAGTACCTACAATCAATTTCAACTGCTATTGTTTGTCACAAAGGCAATTCTTTCCATTTAACAGAAAAAAATAAAGATGGCATGTTCTCTTTGTACAGTCCAGTGTATGTCTTCAGCAGCCTGCCTTTTCCATATAATAAAGCAGGAAGGCAACCCTAAAGTGACACGATGGGGGAAGATTGCTAGCACTAGTTGTTTCTAAGGCCACTTTTTCTAAAACAATAACTATTGTTTTCTGTCAAATCTCTAGTTTATGCATAGTTGTGTAGATCATTTTTTATCATGATGGTGGAATAATGTATTAAACATATACAGTATTTTATCCAAGTAACAATGGTCTGTTAATTTTTTTATTCATTTATATGATATGCCTGGTGATTCTGCGAATTTGTAACAGCATTTTATTGCATATGCATAATTCCAGATTGTTGGATTTCAATTATTTTGGATGCTTTTTTCTTCTTCGGTTTATGTTGTTCACTGGTTTGAGCAGAAACTCTCTCCCAGGAACTTTGAAACTGGGGCGTGCTGCTGCCACAAGACACTTTTACTCTTCAACCTTTCTCTTTCTATTCTGCTGGGTTTTTGCATGCGAGGTATGTGCATTTGCAAGCATTTTTCACCTGGAAAACTACTTGCATATGCTTGATTCAATTGCACGTTTGTGAGTGCTCACCAGCTTCTGCAGGGGGGCTTCACCCAGCAAAGGCCACAAACTCTACCCTGCAACTGGATTTGCTCACATGACGTCTACCATAAAGGTAGAGTTTTGGTATGGATAATCCCCTTTTGTGGGGGTCAAAATGCACCATTTATATTTATGTAAAGCATGGGTTGGAGTGCGCTAGAGGGCGGGCTAACAAGGTGGACGCACTGTAGTGAGGCACTGTTCGCCCTGGAAAAAACATCAATCACTATCCTATGTCCAACAGAGGTGATTTCACTGAAAACAAGAAGACACTCCGGCGGACAGTCAGGAGCAATGGCGAGGCCCACAATTACCGAGCTGGAGGCAGCGACGGTCTTGATATGCGCTGAGATCTACTGCGGCTTGTGAAACTAGCCATGAACAACCGGGCTGAGAGAGGCCCAGAGATGGGGGCCTGCTGTCGCCCGGTCCGCGGGTTATCGTGTGCGGATGCAGAAGCACTGACTCCATGCAGTGGGGGGAAGACTTGTGCCACGCAGCAAGCACCAATTACGCCGCAACCCCAGCAGTGTCACAAGGCCGGAGAGGGGCTCCTGTGCTCAAAATCCACACAGGGCTTCAATGCGACCTGGACGCTGGACACGTTACGCAGGACCGAGGGAGGCCCGGGCACTGAGGCCTACTGATCTCTGAACTGTGGCACAGCAAAAAACATGCAAAGCCGTGGAGATATCCAGCAGGGAGAGAGGCCAGGTGACATCAAACGAGCAGCAAGTAAGTCCCAAGCCCTACAGCGTAGCAGAGCTCAAGGGACACCCCCGCTGCGAGTCACAGGCATTCCTGGGCCTAGAGCTGCTGTCACGCTGACACCCTGCAACCGACCGCCGAGCGGACAAAGGGAAGCGATCCACACGCCACCGTTAATGCTGCTTCTCGCATCTGCTTGTGTGCCTTAGAATTATTCGCAAAACAAACAAGATGATGGACGAAATGTTGCACAATGGCAAAGCATTCACCCCCAGTCACAGATCTGGGTTTATTCCATTGTTATTTTGCTCACCAAGCCACCCCAGTTCAGGCATGGCCATATGCAAATCAGTCTTGACCCTGTGCCTCATGGGAACAGTCCAGCCCGAACTGCCAAACCATGTCTTTCCTGGACCGGAATCAAGCATCCTAGGACCGGTTTCTGGCAATCAGCTGTCTTCAGCCAGGATAGCTTGACTCCAGTGGCACAGTGAGCAGGGGACCCAGGTCTGGGCATACCCTTCCCACATAGGGTGAACAGCAAAGCAAACAAAATGATGGACAGAATGTTGCACAATGGCAAAACATTCACCCCCAGTCACAGACCTGGGTTTAATTAATTGTTATTTTGCTCACCAAGACACCCCAGTTCAGACATGTCCATATGCAAATCAGTCTTGACCCTGTGCCTCATTGGAACAGTCCAGCCCGAACTGCCAAGCCATGTCTTCCCTGGACCAGAATCAAGCATCCTAGGACCGGTTTCTGGCTATCAGCCGTCTTCAGCCAGGATAGCTTGACTCCAGTGGCACAGTGAGCACGGGACCCAAATCTGGGCATACCCTTCCCATATAGGGTGAACAGCAAAACAAACAAGATGATGGATGGAATGTTTCACAATGGCAAAACATTCACCCCCAGTCACAGATCTGGGTTTAATCCATCGTTATTTTGCTCACCAAGCCACCCCAGTTCAGACATGGCCATATGCAAATCAGTCTTGACCCTGTGCCTCATGGGAACAGTCCAGCCTATCTGAGCATACCCTGCCAACATAGGGCGAACAAAGCGATACCAAAGGGGATGATGGACAGAGCGCTCAAGCAAATTAAACACTCACCCCCAGTCAACTGATCTGGGTTTAATACATCATCATTCTTTAGCTCACTCCACCACCCCAGTTCAGACATGGCCATATGCAAATCAGTCTGACACTGTGCCTCATGGGAACAGTCTTTTGATTTTCTCATGCGCTCCGTCCATCATCCCCTTTAGTATCGCTTTGTTCACCCTAAGTTGGCAGGGTATGCCCAGAAGTGGGCCCCTTGCTCACGTTGTCACTGGATTCAAGCTAGCCTGGCTGATGACGGCTCACTAGCCAGAAACCAGTCCCAAGATGCTTGTTTCCGGTCCAGGGAAGACATGGCTTGACAGTTCGGGCTGGACTGTTCCCATGAGGCACAGGGTCAAGACTGATTTGCATATGGCCATGTCTGACCTGGGGTGGTGTGGTGAGCTAAATAGCGATGGATTAAACCCAGACCTGTGACTGGGGGTGAATGTTTTGCCATTGTGCAACATTCCGTCCATCAATTGTTTTTGCATTAGTCAACCCGAGTGGGACGGGTATGCTCAGACGCGAGTCCAGTGCTCTCCATGCCACTGGATCAAGCTATCCTGGCTGATGGCGGCTGATAGCCAGAAAACGGTCCTAGGATGCTTGATTCCGGTCCAGGAAGACATGGTTTGGCAGTTCGGGCTGGACTGTTCCCATGAGGCACAGGGTCAAGACTGATTAGCATATGACCATGTCTGAACTGGGGTGGTGTGGTGAGCAAAGAAACGATGGATTAAACCCAGATCTGTGACTGGGGGTGAATGTTTTGCCATTGTGCAACATTCCGTCCATCGCTTGTTGTGTTTTCAGAATTATTTGCTGCATTAAAACACTTGTCAATGCCCGAGACGGGTAGGCAAAGCTCATACTCAACCCCGGTCTCCGTGCCGCTTTTGACTCCTAGGGGCAGGTAACAAGCTTATGACTCACCCTCAAGTTTGTTGATAGAGGCAGCCAAGATATCGGGCACAACAAATGTGGAGATGCCATCTATGCAAGTGCAAGGCGATGGATGAACAGAGTGCGTCAATATAAATAATTAATTAAGCAACGACACCTCCCCCGCCATCTTGGAATGGCGCGAAGCGCGAACGCCCGTTAACCGCCACTTAAACACATCCAAATCACTAAAGGCGGTGAAACACAGCGTGGAAAGCTCAGTTATAGCCTGTGAGACTGCACACCAGTTGCATTGCAGCGGAGAGTAAACAGACTTCCAGGGTCCCTCACAGCAGCTGTGGAGATAGAGCATAGCGCACTGTTGGCTGCAGGACTAGAGTGTGAGGTACTCCAGGGGCGCATTGAATATCATCTAGAGCAGCGTTTCCCAAACTGTGGTCCGCGGACCCCCAGTGGTCCGTGAGACATTCCCAGGGGGTTCGCAGGATTAGAGTGCTTGTCGTCGTAGTGAAAAATGAAACGCCCATGCGTCCTCACAGCACACAAGAGCTGTGAATGTTGGCGCGGGGGCGGCCAGACCACAACAATACATTCTGGAGGCGGGGGCAGCGAATGAGCAGTGGGCAGTCAGGGTGAAGGACTGGGTTTTTCTAAGACCCAGCGGTGCCAGGGATAACACCTAAAACCTTCGTGGGTAACCTGTTCCGGCGTGCAAGTGACAGAGACACGGGACACTTCCTTCCGCGTCAAAGATTCGAGGTTTATTACTGCAGGGAACACAGAAGTCACAAGAAGTACAACACGTGTAGGTTCTAGGAGACTGTTTCGAATTGTATCTGTGGATCGCTCTTTTTATACCGTTTTTCGTCATAGGATAACATGATGAACAAAAGAATACAACCTGGTTCCCACAGTAAATGTCATAGAGGGTCGCTTTCATGTATTCAGGGCCCGGAACATAATTACAGTAGCATTTGGCAGTTCACAACTGTAAAAGTACATCTTCCCACCATTAGTACATTCCGTTCGGCTGTAAACGAAGAGACAGAAACAGGTGCAGAGGAAGACGAGGATAGCGAACAGATCGAAGAATGTGAAAAAGGGGGTGGTATCAGGAAACACGATTGCAGGGATCAAAGGAGACGTGCCTAATGAATGCACAACTGAGACAATAGATCGGCACGGCAAGATGAGCCTCGAGCGGGGCCATCTGCCTTACAGTGTCATCCCCCTCATCATAAAGACACCCTCAAAGGAACACGTGTCTTCCGCAAGAGTTTGGGAATCCCAGGGTCACGAAGCGGACAGCGTCCGTTCGCAGGCTACTTGAGGGCAAGAAACAAAGTGGATGCCGTATCTAAAATGGAACCCGTGGGTTCAGATGAAGAAACCCACGAAACAAACGAACGGTTTAGGCTAGCATAGCGAAAACGCGTACACCCACTAAACTCGTCATTTGCGGTTCATAGATACCAGACTCGACTATATTCGGGCGAGTCGAAAACACCACTTACAATTGTCACGGAACCTCAGACGCTCCTTTTGCCCTCATGTAGGCAAGCACTAGTCGGAATCAGGTTCGATCTCGATATTCATCAGACCATGTAGGTGTTGCTGCAACATTATTCTATCCATCAGCTCTTCCTTGGTAACAGGCGGCCGCCTTATACACGTCGTAGCACAGAGGCCACATAAGGCAGGACCACACTGCACACAAAGACAACACGTGAATAGGAATGCTGCAACAACCCCAATGATCATCAGAATCTTCCAACCCCAAGTCGACATCAGGCCCCAAAACCATCCTAGTAGCGTCCAATCTCCTACGTCCACGTGTATTGACTCGGAGATCTTATGCAACTTCGAGATGGCTTGATAGACAGTCAGAGCGTTGTCAGGAATGAAAATACAACAGCTCGAATGGATCACCTTACATACTCCACCTCTATCTGCTAAGACGACGTCTAAAACCATACGATTTTGTAACGTCATAAGCCTGTCCGCCTGAAGCTCTGCTGTGATATTGCCAAGGGCACTTGCAGTGATATTAGCGGTCGATTCCACCACTCGAGTCAACTGTCTCAGGTTCCTACTATTGATCATAGGTCCCCAAAACGGCAAGAAACCCTTGAAGAAGTCTCCTGCTTCTTGACCGGCAGTGTCCTCTTTGCTAATCACACCTCTCACAACTCTGGTCTTGTGATAATCTGAGGCAACCGTAAAAGTCGGTGGCAGCAAATTTGCAATATAACAGGTGCCCAAGAAATCAAGGGGCAACCATGTATATGCACGGTCGTAACAGACAAAGTACGTACCCTTGGCAGTCAGGAGAACAGGGGAAGAGAGCATTGGTAAAACATACATTTCAGTGCAAGCACTCTCCCCAAGGTGAGCTCTCGGGCTTCGGCCACGACCTTTCAAACAGAAATTACCAAGGTGGGGTACGATCCATATTGGAGATGAAATTTTGAGCTGTCTATCACCCACTAGCACACTATACTCATCCTCACTCAGATCCCTATAGGCTCGCACCTCTTCCTCTGGGATAAGCGATGGATCAAAGATATCCCTATCTAAATCAGCAATCGCTATGGCCAAAGACTTAAGGTACGGGCCGGGACCAAAGTGTGGAGAACGTGGCTCTCGATTGGGGAAGGAATCTAGTGCGCTACGAAACATTGTTTGGAATGCTCGAGCTGAACCATGGGAACTATAAGGAAGAACCAAGTACGGAATTCCCTTATCGGTGGTATGTGGCATTAACCCACACACCCAACAATTGGTAGTGCTCATCACCAACTGATGCTGATGAAGGAGCTGAACGAAGGAATTGTTCATAAATTCCGCACGTCTAACCTGCTCGTGTTGTGGTGGAATGTGGAAAGAATGAGGAGAAACAGTGGAGGTAGTTTTAGGTTCAGAAGAAGGGGTAGGTGAGGCAGAAGGCAACAATGACTGTATCATGTAGTACACCCCACCCACCAATAACGAAGAAACAGTTAGGAATAGAAGAAACACCTGAAACATGAAGCATTTAGTACGTGCAATTCTATGCAGTTCGAATCTTTGAGCTTGAGCTTTTTCCAATTCCGACAGCTTCGAGAAAGCCATCCTCTAAAACCGTCCGCGACGTTCTTGACGCACTTCGTTCTGTGTAGCAATAGTCAATCCCCAGGAGTTCCTAGGAATCGACGGTCTACAACCTAGTGTCAGGACCTACTAACCAGAAGGAAGTACCCTCACGGCCCTACGGTCCACCCGGATGTAAGGTACTTTAATTAAACAATATATACAAAATCTCCTAGCTGTGGAAACAAATACACATATGCAGATAAAGACTCAAAATTTACGAAAATTGCAGTTATTCAAAAGTGTTCAAAGTGAAGAGTGATAATGGGGTAACGTGAATGTCAGGGGAGAAAGCAAAAATATTTTTTTTATTTGTCTCTGGTGTTGGAACGGAGAAAATATCTGCTTCTCCCAGGACGAGTCTGATCTTCAAACAGTTGGTCAGATGATGAAACAAAATCCTGTCGACCAGACAATTGTTCAGATCTTGAGTCCTCCGATGACAAATGTTCAACAGTATCGTCCGGCTGCACTGAGGTATCTCCGACAGGCTGAGCATCGCTGAATGGGACAAAGTTCGGTACAACCTCAGCTTCAGACGAAGCGATGCCCTTCCTCACCCACGAGTCCGCTGGCAAAGGTATAGGTACCTTCTTGGTGTGGGTGGCGTGCACCCACTGCTTGCGACCCTCCAAACGAACAGCAGTTCTTGTGGCAAGGAGCACCTGGTAGGGTCCGATGAATCTTGGCTCAAGATTTCGTTTTCGGCCAAAATTCCTCGTAACCACCCAGTCTCCGGGCTGGAGCTGGTGGCCTGGACCCTCCGTCTGCGTCGGCAGTGCTTCAAAAACCTGTTGGTGAATTAACCTCAGTTTAGCAGTCAGATCATGACGATAATCGATCAACATTGGGTACTCAAGATCAGCGAACACACTGGGTCTAGGGACCCCCCAAACATTGGCAGGACGACCGAAGACAATCTCATATGGGCTAAGCCCTACTCGAGAGTGCACAGTCGCCCTAGTTGACAGAAGAGCTAAGGGCAAAGCGTCAGGCCACGAGAGACCAGTCGTAGCCTGAATCTTCGCGAGTTTAAGTTTGAGAGTTCCATTGTATCCCTCAACCAAACCTGCCGACTGGGGATGATTGGCGCTGTGGAATTTTTGTGTAATTCCAAGGCCCTTACACACACTCTTCATCACACTCCCCACAAACTCACTTCCATTATCAGACCATACAATCCGTGGCATTCCATACCGAGGAAAGTATTCCTTCAGTAGGACTTTTGCGGTGGACAGGGCAGTATTGTCTTTAAGAGGGTAGGCTTCGATCCATCGGGAGAATGCGCAAACCACAACTAAAACGTATTTTAAGTTATTGCATCGCTCCATATGGATGAAGTCCAACTGAATCACCTCAAAGGGACATGAAGGAGGAGCAAAGTGGCCAGGGGGTGTAGGAGTTCTCTTACCAGGATTGTACATCATACATATCATGCAATTCTTGACCAATCTCTCAGCACACTTAGCGATACCATCATTCTTCCATACAGGGGACAACAGCTTACAAATACCTTTCGCACTAATATGTGACAAGCCGTGTGCCATCGTCACAACAGCTAGCACATATGCATCCGGCAACATCCATCTCTTATTCTCGGACAAATCAATCCAACAGCCATTCGCATCCAGCTTTCCCGTACTCTCTTTCCACCTGGTCTTTTCAGTCTCAGTGGCCTCATTCTGAATCGCTTTCACACTCTCAATGGTGTCTTCGCACATACCAGCTTCTGCAGACACCTTACCGAACTCGTCACATACATTCTAGTTGTAAGGTTTCTTGCAGTCTCCTTGGCAATCTCATCAGCGAACGCATTGCCACGACCAACATCATCCATCACCTTACGGTGTGCACTACATTTAATAATCGCCACCTGCTTGGGCAATGTAAGTGCAGCCAAAAGATCATTCACAAGCTGTCCATGCTGAATCTTTGTACCATGCGATGTCATAAAACCTCTCTCTCTCCACAAACGTCCAAAACTGTGCGCAACACCAAACGCATACTGGCTGTCCGTAAACACATTCACCCGTTTCCCTTTCGACAGAGCACATGCTCTGGTTAAGGCAATTAGCTCCGCTGCCTGTGCAGAATTCTGATTCAGTCTCGCAGTCTCCACAACCGTACTCAACGTCACCACAGCATACGCAGTCGTCACATCACCATTCGGCAACTTAAAACACGAACCATCCACATACAAGGTACCATCGGGGTCTTCCAAAGCAGTGTTTTTTAGGTCAACACAACCTTTTGTTTCCTCCTCAGTTCGTAAGTAACAGTCATGGGGTGCTACCTCGTCTGACTCCATATTGATTGGCAAAAAAGTCGCCGGGTTTAGGACATTGCAGCGCTTTATTTGAATGTGACTTGCCAAAAGCGTCAACTCATAACCAGACAACCTTGCACTCGTCAGATGTTGAGTTTTCGTACGATTCAAGAGAGTGTCAACTGCGTGCGGAACCATCACCGTAAGCGTATTATCCATGACCAATCCTGCAGATTGTCGGATGGACACCGCAGCTGCCGCTGTTGCTCTCAAACAACTCGGCAATGCTCTAGCTACTGGGTCCAAGGTCGAGGAAAAATATGCACATGGACGCTGCTTACCACCGAATTGTTGCGTCAAAACACTCAATGCACAACCTTCCCTCTCGTGAACGTTTAGTGTGAATGGCTTACTGTAGTCAGGAGTACCTAACACAGGAGCCGAACACAACGCATCACGCAGTTCAGAAAAACTTTTCTGACATTCTTCCGTCCATGGCAAAGGAGTTGGAACATCCTTGCACGTCAGAGCCACCAATGGTTTCGCTAGCAATGAAAAATTTGGAATCCATTGCCTGCAGTATGACGTGATACCTAAAAAGGCACGCACATCTCTCTGAGTTGTTGGCACAGTCATTCGAGCAATCGCTGCAATTCTCTCTGGGGTCAACCGTCTTCCCTCCTTTGACAATAAGTGACCTAGATAGGTTACTTCTTGGCAACAATATTGCAGTTTAGAAGGTGACACCTTGTGATGTAAGTCACAGAGATGTTGTAACAATGACACCGTAGCAATTTTGCAAATGTCCTGAGTGTCCGCAGCCACCAATAAGTCGTCTACATATTGGATCAAGGCCGCACCGGCCGGCAATACAAACGCATCAAGTTGGCTCTTCAAGGCTTGGCTATATATCGATGGACTCTCACAGTAGCCCTGAGGAGCGCGTTTAAACCTAAAGCTGCGGCCACCTAGAGAGAAACCGAAAAGGTCCCTGCTCTCCTCAGCAATCGGAATGCTAAAGAAAGCATTCTTCAGATCGATCACTGAGAACCAGGATGCAGATGCTGGAATCAGAGTCAGTAAGGCCGTAATGTCGGGCACCACAGGGAACTGAGGAATCACAATTTTATTCACCTCCCGTAAATCGATGACAAAACGATAAACAGGAGGCTTAGATGGATCAGTGCGTTTCAAAATGGGCAGCACAGGGCTATTACACACGTTTCCCCGTGTCTCCTCAATAACATCTTTTCCGATCAAATCGTAGATGATCGCTAACAACGCTCGCTCACCATCAAGGGAGATACGATACTGGGGAATGCGTGGTAAACGCACATTGGATTTCAAGTGAACAACATATTGAATCCGCAAAAAACCCTACTAAGGAACTTTTTTCAATATATAAAGAGCTGACGGTGCCCACCAGACTTGAGGCTCAAGACACATACTCTAATGAGCTATGTGATGAGATTGCGGACTTCTTTGTGAAAAAAGTAGAGCTAATACATGCCACTTTCACAGCCAGCTCTCACGACTCTCAACCCATAGTGAGAAATGCTCCCGTTACCAAGCTCCAGCTAACAAGTTTCTCAGTCCCTAAGAGATCAGACCTGCTTTCCATCATGAGAGGAATTCATTCTGGATCCCCTCGGGACGTAATCTCCCCTAACCGTTGTACAGGAGTTCTTGATAGTATGATCGAGCAGATTGAACAGCTTATTACTCTCTCTTTTCAGGAATGCCATGTGCTGGAGGCCTGGAAAACCGCACAGGTTATACCCCTGAAAAAGAAAGCAAATATTCATATCTCCCAACTACAAAACCTCCGCCCTATTTCCCTCCTCCCTTTTTGCGGGAAAGTTGTGGAGAAGGTTGTGAATAAGCAACTTATGAAATTCATCGAAGAGAACTACCGTCTTCACCCTACCCAGTCTGGATTCAGAGCAGGATATTCAACTGAATCCGCGGTCCTCTTTTCCACTGAACGCCTAAGACAACTGGTTGATGGAGGGCAGACAGCAGCGTTGGTACTTTTAGATCTTAGTGCAGCATTTGACACCGTGCTGCACTCAACGCTGCTGTCACGCCTCTCCGACATGGGAATAGAAGGTCCAGCCCTGGAGTGGATAAAATCCTTTCTGGAAAATAGGAATTTTCAGGTGCATTGCCCTCCTTACAAATCATCTCCTCGTAAGTTGAGGCATGGGGTTCCACAAGGCTCAAGTTTGAGCCCTACACTGTTCAATATTTATATGGAGCCTTTGGCACATATTGTGGAATCCTATGGTGTGGATGTCGTCACATACGCTGACGATACCCAATTAATAATCCAACTCGCCAACAACCAGCCTGAGGAAGCCGATAACTTCTCCAACTGTATGCGGGCTGTGGCAGGATGGATGAACAGCAACTGCCTCCGCCTAAATGGCGATAAAACGGAGTTGTTGGTGGTCGGTAAGGCCTCCTCCATTTGGTCGCAGGATTGGTGGCCAACGGAATTGGGGCCAATCCCCCGCCCAGCAGAGGCTGTCAAAAACTTGGGAATCATGATCGATGCGGAGCTTTCCTTTAAGCAACAGATTAATAAAATCACTGGAAAATGCTTTGGAATATTGAAAACGCTCCGCAAAGTTCTCGATCTGCTCCCCTTCGGTGCCAGGAAGAAACTTATCCACGCTCTGGTTACGCCACATCTGGATTATGGTAATGCCCTTCTTCTTGGCCTGAGCAAAAAAGGCATCCAACAGCTACAGGGTGTCCAAAATGCCGCGGCCCGCTTGGTACTCAATCTTCCACGCAGGGCATCCGGTAAGACAGCATTGCGTATACTTCATTGGCTCCCCATTGTGGAGCGCATTAAATTCAAGGCACTATGTATGGCTCACCGTATTGCCCAGGGAAAAGGCCCCAACTATCTGCAAAGACTCCTTACTATTCATCGCCCCACCCGAAATCTCAGATCCGCCGGAGTGATGTTATTCCAACTTCCCCGTGTTCACAAAACCAGAATGGGAGGTACCTCCTTCCGCTTCTTGGCTTGTAAGCACTGGAATAGCCTTCCCCTAAACCTTCGAATGGAGCCCTCCGAAACGAGATTCAGACAATATTTAAAAACTTATCTCTTCCCCAAATAATTGGTTCCCCAATACTTTCTGTCTCATCTGGGAGTAGTAGCATTTCAGCGCGGGGACACACCGTCTTAGGTGTAACCAGGCACTTTAAAAATGGTTTTATTATTATTTATTATTAAGGGGAGATGTCAAGCAGACCCACGTCATTAGGGCCTGTTGCCCACAAAGATGCAGGAAGAGAACTCAATTCCGGTGGGAGCTTATCAATGGACAAGTACATAGGAGAGATAACTCTCTCACCCAATGTAAGCTTTACTCCCGCAGGAGAACAATACAGAGTCGCATACAGACGTTTCAGCAAATCCAGGCCCAAAAGATTTTCACCCCAACCAGTAGTCAAAATCAAAGGAGCTTGCAGCTCACGAGGCCCAATTGTAAGGGGCAAAGGGCGCGAAACCGGATTGCTAACAGGGGCGCCAGAGAATCCAACGGAAACATTTGTTAAGCCAGACAAAGGTGCGCCAGGGAGTTTCGAATGCATGATGGAACTTTTCGCTGCACCAGTGTCCAACAGAAAAGGCTCAACTACGCCCGAGGTGGTAACTGCGACGTAAGGCCCTCTCTGATCAACCGGAACTGATACTACTCCTTCTCCTTGTCTATGGCTGTCCTAGTAATTACCGTCGTCAGTACCCTGATCGACGTAATAATCATCCACATTGTACTGTGCGGATCTGCCTTGCGATGATCCACGATGATCGAAACAATTGTTAGAATCAGAGGAATTATTAGAACGATCATTTTGATTTTGGGTGACACCACGACCTCTACCTCGTGAAGCCTGTTGAAGACCACTACGACCTCCTCTAGATGAATTACCACTATTTCGATCACGCAAAACTGGACAATCGAATTTCAAATGACCCTCGCCTCTACAGTAGGCACACTGATTGTACCCAAGCATAGATCTCTGCGAAGAAGAGTCATTCCGCGATTTTGACCTATTCGACTGTGACTGCGATCGGTTCCGCTGCTGCGAATCATTCTGATTCGAGCGCGGAGGATACGCTTGTTGCAACAACACTTTCGATTTGAGCTCTTTCGTCTTTTTGTCTGCACGATCATTTTCCTCTTTCTCTCTATTCTCATAATATTGGGCCGTAGCTAATATCTGAGCAGAAGTGGAAACAGCCCACGCACTCTCTGAATTATTTAATTTGTTGCTTAGATTCGGCAATAAATTCGACACAAATTTGTCCACAAACAATCTCTGACCTCCCTCAGTGCCCATATCTTGACCACTGTGATCGATGAATGCCTCCTCAAATCTCGTAAAGAAATCAGAGACGCTCTCCTCCTTCTTTTGCTTGCAAGCGGACAATTTGTCCCAGTTAACTTTCATAGCTGGCATAAGCGTTTTCATAAGGGTAATTATTCTCTGAGGCAAGGCCGTAATTAACTGTTCGGGCTTAGCCCCACCGACCTGCAAACCGTCCGCTGCTGTAAGTGCAGCCCAATCACCCCCTAATTCAGCTGCATGGTCTTCGTGACGTATTTTCGCCCATACCGGTTGCGGTACAACATTACCGAACAACATATCAATGTCGGCCAGATTAATCACCGTCGCATCCACTAGCTGAGACAACTCTTTATAGTACCCGGCAGGATTCTTTCGAGGGTCAGGCAAAGATTGCTTCACCTGCAAAACTTCTGATCGCTTCCATGGAAGGAGTATCCATACTCTCTGAAAGAACGGTGGTATTGGAGGATTAGCCCGGGGTTACCAGGCATCCACACTGGAGGAACTTCGCGCATGGGATACTGACTAGGCGTTGCTATCCATTCCTCAGTTTCGTCTGTAAACAATGCTCGAGGCATTATAGCAGGACGAAAAGATAGTAGCTGCTCGACAGCACGTCGAACATTGCTACCCACAATCATTCCGCTCGAAAACTGAAGTTGAAGGTCAGTCAGAGCAGCCAATACATCATCAGCCGCATCAACTGATATCTGATCACGTAAGAGCTTACACATTTCTTCAAATACGAATCTTTGTGTCGGCTCATTGAATTGAGAAAACGTATCGACCACCACACGTGGAGGATTCCTAAGGGGATATCTAATCCAATTTGTCGCCATGTTATATAGCGAATCACGTTCCCTACCACCAGGAAGCTGACTTCGTCTTTGGGGAGCATCAGAACCAGCGGACCCAAGAATCGGTCCAAGAGAAGTGAAGAAGTTAGCAGCAACAGAAGGAACGCAACGTCGAGCAGACGGGGTAGAAGAGCAAAGCAACGGGGTAACAAGAGAAGTGTCAGAAACAGAAGGAACAGCAGGAGTAACCACAAGAGTAGAAGTAGCGGGAACAGGAGTATGAGAAGGTATAGACGGAGGAGCAGTAGGAACAGGAGCAGGTTGAGGAACAGGAGCAGGTTGAGGAACAGGAGCAGGTTGAGGAACAGGAGCAGGTTGAGGAACAGGAGGGACCACAGGAACTGTGGTATCCTGTGCATACGGAGGTGGCGACTTCAGTAGATAAGACAACAAAGGGTCCTCTACTGCTTCCTCTCCCTTCTTATCCGTACCTGTCGGTAAAGCGGGGTAACATTTATCCACTGTCATACGCTGCAATCTATCAAAAATTTCCTTTTCCTTCTCCTCTTTGTCTCGCTGAAACTGCTCTGCATTTTTCATCGTGGTAACAATACCTTCTCTCTTATTACGTTTAAGCTGCTTGATTTCTTTCTGCTTGGCTTCTTTACCCCACAACCGAAAGGAATCAAACATGGCCGGCCTTGCTTTTCTTTGGAACAATTTAGCTTCAAGATTATCTAAAATCGGGGCCTCAAAACTACCATGAGGTGGCCAACTAAGGACACCGTCATCTTTGGTGTAACAAACCCAACACTCATTGAATGTGATTGGACCCAAACCATGTCGACTATATAATTCATAAGTTGGAGTTCCGACCGGAGGTATCGGACACGAGTCCTCCAGCCGGGAATCCGTACCACAACCTCTAAAACAACTGAACAAAGTACTACGGCCAGGCATCGTGCACACTAACCGAGTTTCACAAACGTCAAGGGTTATAGGATTACGATGTCCCTGCAAAAGAGCAAAAACCCTCGGTTTTTGGCGACTGCAGACGTCAAATAGCACAACAAAGAACAAAATACCAAGAACCACAAATGAAATGGAACCATGCAACAACTTAGCACCCACAACAACAAAGGACTCTGGAAGCGACCCACAAATACTTAACTCAAAGATCAATGGCGTCACTAGGAAGGCCCGTCAATCGTCTCGCTGTAGCAAGGTCTACGCCAGGCGCCAAAACAGGTCTACAGTTAGGGCAGCAGTCCGTCGCAGCCGTCAGGAGGCGGGGATCTTCGCAGGAAAAGTCGTCGGGCCACTTGTTTCGACAACAGGATCGATGAAGTGGGGTGCACCTTCCCTTGGAGATTTCACACGAAGTTCCTCACGATCGTCGGGCTTTGGACCGGTACGCTGATGCAGCCCCACGTTGGGCGCCAACTGAAGGACTGGGTTTTTCTAAGACCCAGCGGTGCCAGGGATAACACCTAAAACCTTTGTGGGTAACCTGTTCCAGCGTGCAAGTGACAGAGACACGGGACACTTCCTTCGGCGTCAAAGATTCAAGGTTTATTACTGCAGGGAACACAGAAGTCACAAGAAGTACAACACGTGTAGGTTCTAAGAGACTGTTTCGAATTGTATCTGTGGATTGCTCTTTTTATACCGTTTTTCGTCATAGGATAACATGATGAACAAAAGAATACAACCTGGTTCCCACAGTAAATGTCATAGAGGGTCGCTTTCATGTATTCAGGGCCCGGAACATAATTACAGTAGCATTTGGCAGTTCACAACTGTAAAAGTACATCTTCCCACCATTAGTACATTCCGTTCGGCTGTAAACGAAGAGACAGAAACAGGTGCAGAGGAAGACGAGGATAGCGAACAGATCGAAGAAAGTGAAAAAGGGGGTGGTATCAGGAAACACGATTGCAGGGATCAAAGGAGACGTGCCTAATGAATGCACAACTGAGACAATAGATCAGCACGGCAAGATGAGCCTCGAGCGGGGCCATCTGCCTTACAGTGTCATCCCCCTCATCATAAAGACACCCTCAAAGGAACACGTGTCTTCCGCAAGAGTTTGGGAATCCCAGGGTCACAAAGCAGACAGCGTCCGTTCGCTGGCTACTTGAGGGCAAGAAACAAAATGGATGCTGTATCTAAAATGGAACCCGTGGGTTCAGATGAAGAAACCCACGAAACAAACGAACGGTTTAGGCTAGCACAGCGAAAACGCGTACACCCACTAAACTCGTCATTTGCGGTTCATAGATACCAGACTCGACCATATTCGGGCGAGTCGAAAACACCACTTACAATTGTCACGGAACCTCAAGGGGCACGGGACGCAGGAGGCACAGCGGCTGGGGAAACGACTGGAACAGAAGGCAAAAGGGGCACAAAAACAAGGAAAAAATGAGTGGCACAGAAGGCCGAAGGGCACAAAAAATCGAGTGGAACAGATGGAAGAAGGGCACAAAAAACTAGGGGAAACCGAGTGGAACAGAGGGCAGAAAGGCACAAAAAAACTAGTGGAACAGAGGGATGAAGGGCACAAAAAATGAGGGAAAACGAGTGAAACAGAGGGCAGAAAGGCACAAAAAATTAGTGGAACAGAGGGCAGAAAGGCACAAAAACAAGAGAAAAATGAGTGGAACAGAAGGCAAAAAGGGCACAAAAATGAGGGAAAAACGAGTGGCACAGAGGGCAGATGGGCACAAAAAACAAGTGAAACAGAGGGCAGAAGGGCACAAAAAATGAGTGGAACAGAGGGCAGTAAGGCACAAAAACCGAGTGGAACAGAGGGTAGAAAGGCACAAAAAACGAGGGAAAAACGAGTGGAACAGAGGGCAGAAAGGCACAAAAAATGAGTGGAACAGAAGGCAGAAAGGCACAAAAACGAGGAAAAGACGAGTGGAACAGAAGGCAAAAGAGTACAAAAACGAGGGAAAACGAGTGGCACAGAAGGCAGACGGGCACAAAAACGAGTGGCACAGAGGCAAAATACAGAATACAGAAATATAGGGGCAGCTAAGAACGGAAGGCAGAACGGGCAGAGAGGCATGGGGGCAGCGAGGGGAAAAGAAGGGAAAACCGGGCAGAGAGAGCACAGGGACAGCGAGGGGAACAGAGGTTGTCATATAGATATACTTTGCCTATATGCTGTGTTAAGTCAGCATGAGCTTATTAGGAGTTTAAACGCCATTTTACCTTTCTGCTGCATCTGCACACGACACATAGCTGTTGCTTTAGCTTTGAGCCTAGTAGAATGTTTTGATTAATGCAAGAATAATATGTTGTTACTCTGATATCAGCCTTGCTTGGTGAGCTGTGTCTGTACAGTGAGTGCAGAAACCTTCAAGGATATCTCAACACAGTGGTTGTTGTGAGGTCTGATCTTCGCACGTTCCTAGACATAACATACATGCAGCTGCGGCCAAGTTCTGGCTTTAGGTGCGTTTTATATTGCTTTGCACAAGAGCATAGAAACACACTTGATGGTGCTTCGCATGCAGAGAGCTGGTGGAAGATGATGTGATCCCTTACCACTAGGATCTTGAGGTATGGGGCCGCCCTGCTAAAACCCAAAGAGACCTTCTTAGATATAATATAATATACTAGCTAGGGAGGTTGAGAATTAGGTGTTACTAAACCCTATTCGTTTTAGCATAATACCATGCTTTCACCTTTTGTGTTTTACGGACTAGTGACTATGCTGATTACTTTGTTTCTTATAATATGTTTGCTTGTATTAGCTAAGATACTGCGTTTGAGAACACTGCATTAGTGAATAAATACTTCAAATATGCACGTGTCCTATTTTACTCCTTGTTCTGGATTGGAATGATTGTATAACGAAAGAGTGTTCATGTGTTCCACATTACCTGAGGTGTTCTAAGTCCATGTTCTGGTTTGTCTAAGCATTGGGAGTTTGTGATAACCAATGAGACCCTGTAGCTAGTCTGGTAGGGGATTTTGGGTACTAAGGTGAGTTTTGGCACACCCTAATTCACTGAGGTTCCAAGTCTCTATGCACAGTTCTGTATGAGAAGGGAATCCCTGCGACAAGGTAAGAAAAAGGGGCACGGACCACGTACAGGCAGCGGGGGAAGACAGACAACAGCAGTCACAGACACAACAATGAAAATACAGGCAATACAATAAAAGCAATAAAGCATTTAACACCTTAGCTGCGTGTAAACATCCCTCCCCAGTGCTGCGCTGTCCATTGGAACCAGTGCTGAATGGACGTCCAATGGTCATGCGCAGCACTGGGGAGGTAGCGCTGCTGACGACCGTTGGCCGTCAGCAGCACTTAAGGGGTTAAAGGCACATGTGTATAGGTTACTGTTACTTGGCAGGCAGGTAAAAATAGATGCAGCCAAGATCAGCAGTAGGATTTTCGTGCTGCTGTCTGATTGCTCACTTTCCACAAGCCCTTGGGTGAATTATGTGTTCTGTCAAGCTTTCATATTCAGACATAACAAGCTCTTATTCTGTGTAGCCTTTGCAGTTTGTTGTTGGCAAGGGACGGGCAGTGGGCTTCCTAACACGAGAGTGGTATGTCAGGTGCCACGCGAGACTTCTCTGAAATATGCCTAAACTGCACTGCTCACCACTTGGTGGTAAAATGTTGTTCTGCGTCTGTGACTAAAGATTACGTCTAACAGGGGTTTATGTAATTGGCATAGCATTGTTCCATGATCTCGCTGAAACAATATGCCTCCTGTGCAGATACCTTCCTGCCATGATGAACTCCTAATATAGACCTTGAATTTGCTCCGTACACTGGACTCATCGCTTTGTGCACTATCTTGTTAGAATTTTCACAATATTCGAGGCTCCTTGGGGCATGTCTTTAATATAAAGTGCTTCATAATTATATAATATTTTAGACCTTCTTAAACTGGGGAAAATGCTAATAGTTCACAATCATTCGTCCTGTTGCTGTAAGGAAGGGCCACCACTCCAAGGCTCTGGAATGAGAATGTAGAGGTGCTGCTATGGCTGAGAGCAGGAGACTTGTACCACTAAATAAGACACTGCTGTATGCCTACATGTCCATGCCAATAGACCCAATTCAGGCTGTCTCCCTCTTGAAATTGCCTCTGCTTCAAAAGGCGTTTTAAAAAAGAAATTTAAATCGTACAAATTGCTTGGGGGTCCCCGGTTTTTAGTAGTAATTCAGTGGGGGTCCTCAGGAGTCAAAAGTTTGGGAACCACTGATCTAGAGGAACTGACCCAGGGGTGTGGGCACTGACAGAAAGCGTGGAGCTGAGAATACACCGCATAGAGCAAACACTGAAGCAGGCGTACGATAAAGGGAGGATCGCGTACTGGGAAACAAGTAAGCATGTAGCATAAACAGTCTCGAAGTTACATGCAGCAGGAGCGGAGAGCTGTGGCTGCACGGCCGATCTGTGGGCGTTGAAAACGTGCATTAACTGACTGCGGCAGGAGACCTCCATTTGTGTGCCAGGCAATAAAAAGAGCACAACTCATGGAACCTGGGAGGGCAGACCTCGAGGCTCGACACGAGACGATAGCAGAAGGGAATGGTGAGAATGGGCTCTTAAGCAGATGCATCTGTGACACAGAGATAGGAAGAATTGCAATACAGGAGCAAGCTGCACGACACTCGGGCCAATCACACTTGACAAGGGTACCTGACAAGGGGCACAGCGCAATGGGGAAGGTGGATGGTAAGCAATCCAAATTGCCGTTTGAATCTCCCAGAACACCGAGGGGGCAGCCGCAAGATGCAGAACAAGACGGGGAAGACTAAACAGCACACAACCTCGATGAAGTGGACATGAAGACACTGCTGATCACAATGAAAAACAGTCTATCGTCCATCGAGATAAAAATTGACACAATGTGCATCAGAATGGATCACATCACGCAGAAACTAGAGAAACAAGACGGACAGATATGTGAAGCGGAAACAAGAATATTGATGCTGGACGATGATCAAGCGCACTTGACAGGGCCAATTACAGAAATGGACACATTTCTTAAAGTGATAGTGGATAAAAATGAAGACCTTGAAGTCAGATCATGGCGCAATAACATCAGAAATCTTGGAACCCCAGAGACCACCAACACTGGGAGGATGGAGGAATAGGTGGAAAAGTTGCTAGCTGCCTGTTTTGGCCCGGAGGCCTTCTCAAAAATGCTGATTGTGGAAAGAGCACACAGAACACTGGTGCCAAAACCCCCACCAGGTATGCCGCCCAGACCCATCGTCGCAAATCTGCAAAATTATAAGGACTGTGATGCAGCTCCCTGCAAGGTAAGAGAAATGAAAAAAAGTGGACTATGAGAACAATAACATATCCTTATATCCTGACTTTATGCTGAATGTCCAGGAAGCGCAAAACAAAAAAATGGCAATCAACAAAAAAGTGCAACAAGAGGGAGTGGAATATGCCATGCTATACCCTGCAAGATAAAGACTCACCTACAACGGCAGGCCTCATATCTGCAGCTCTCCACAACAGGCAGCAGACTTTCTCAAGAAAACTGTGAAGACATCCAAGAGAGCAGAGTACTCCCCCTCGTGAAGCAGTGTAGACAAGTCGCAGCATAAGGATGAGCAGTGACAGCGGGCAGAGGCAGCCACAGTGACTGTAATGGGTCAGATTATAAACTTTCCACGCAACCAGACCTTGATCTACTTTCATTTAACAGTTATAAGCACATACATGGCTCTAGGCCATAGGAGGTACCAACCAAAGCCAGCGTGAAACCTCCGGACATCGAACTCACAATCCAGGACACCCTCCTGTACAGCACAGATGTGCAAGAGGAGCTGCCATGCCCCTAGAAAACACACCTTACAGGAGATCCCCTTTCCCCCCACTAATGGGGAGTATATTCATGGTTTATGATGTTAATTTTCAATATGTGGGAATGTTGAGTTTGTTGCTAGCAAGCCAAGTCGCAGCTCAAGCATATGTGGGACTTAACAACGTTAGTGAAGCCGTGGCTGGAAGTCATTACGAACGTAAGACTTTGACAAAATACTGGAATGTACCATGGAATATACAGCAGAGGCACGGAATAACTGTGAGGAAAGCTAAATTGACTTGCATATATGTATTGGGTTGGTTAAGGGTAGAGGGGTTAGTACACGGCAAGTTGGGGACACTGATGTGGGTGGGAAATCAGGATAACACAGCAGGCATTAATAAGCATGCAATGAAAGTGAGCAGCACACAAAATGACATCACATGGGCACAAACATACACAGGCAAAAGATATGCATTTCTCAATATTAGGTAAAGGCAAACGGTAAGAGTCCAGAGCAATAGACTGCATGGTGGGCTTGCTGACCTGGAATATTAGAGGATTAGGAGACCCTAGAAAGAAGAGACACACATTGGCCTACTTGGACAGACATCATGTGCGCATAGCCATGCTACAGGAAACGCACAACATACCTTCTAAGGAGACGTAGTGTGCAGCACGATGGGCCTCCCATAGACACTTCTCCTTGTACTCAGCCTACTTGAGA
The DNA here is from genome assembly GCF_964263255.1 of Lissotriton vulgaris. Taxonomy (NCBI): domain Eukaryota; kingdom Metazoa; phylum Chordata; class Amphibia; order Caudata; family Salamandridae; genus Lissotriton; species Lissotriton vulgaris. The sequence continues at coordinate 511,372,814 of NC_141696.1, forward strand.
GGTACGGCAATACTCATTAAAAAAACAGTACCATATGTGGAGGAAGGCTCCTTAACTGACCAGCGAGGGAGCCATTGTATGACTTGGAGTAGACTGGTTGCAGAATCCATAACTTTAGTAAGCAGTTATGGACCCATAGTCAATGATGAAGAGTTATTCATTAAACTATGGGCTAAACTATGGGCACAGATAGCGAGCATAGGCTCAACCCATCTAATCTGGGGAGGAGACTTTAACTTGACGCTCTACCCACCCGGGGCCGCTCGAATCCCTTGCTGAATCCCTTGCCGCATCACTACACCAAAGCACGGTGACAGCTGCAGCAGATAATAAAAGAAAACATGCTAGTTGATGTTTGGCGTCACCATCATCCCAAACAAATGGAAGCAACATTCTACTCAGCAGTACATAATAATTGGTCCATATTAGATATGTTGCTTACCTCTAAGGATATATCGGTGCACAGTCTTTCCACTTGTCACTTAGCACGCACTTACTCTGATCATTCCCCAGTATACATGCAGTTGAACCCACCAGGTATGCTGAACCCACCCAGGGAGTGGCGATTGCATGCCACAGCGTTATTGGATATGGTGTTCAGGGCAGAATTAGAGTAAGCATTCAAAGAATTTCTGAATATTGATATAGACTCAGTACCCTCATTAGCTACTGTTTGGGGAGCGTTGAAAAATACCATAAGGGGGTTATGAATTGCCAAAGTGGGAGGCCTCCTTAAAGACATCAGAACGACTCTTCAACGCTTAGAACTTAAACTTAAAGAACAGGAAGAAGGAAGACATCACACCAACGGCACACGGGAGCTCCGCACTTGCAAACATACATTATTTAATGTGTATGTGGCCCCCCTGGCTGACTTAGTGAGATCCTTTGGGTTCACCCCGGTATCTTATGCCGACGACACCCAACTTCTGTTCCCTTTTAAAACCTTCACACCTGCTCTAATAAAATCATTTGCAGACGGAATGAGGGCAGTGTCAGAGTGGATGGCCAAAAACTGCCTACAGTGCAACGTAGGCAAAACGGAAGTTCTGTTATTTGGGGAAGCAGTGACACTGTGGTCCCCCGAATGGTGGCCCCTGGAACTTGGACCTGTTCCTAATCCCAAACAGACCGTGAAGAACCTGGGAGTGCTATTAGATCAAGCCCTTACATTTAAAGATCATGTAAACCAAGTTGCCGGTACCTGTTTTAGGACCATTGGACTGCTGAGAAGGGTGTTTCCATATCTACCTGACAGACATAGGAAGACCTTGGTCCAGGGATTAGTCACTAGCAGACTGGACTATTGCAATGGCCTTCTTCAATCAACTAACGAAGAACAGCTTAACAAACTGCAAATAGTCCAGAATACCGCGGCAAGGTTAGTCCTAAATGTTCCACCTAGGACTCCCTCCCGCCCTCTACTGGCTAAATTACACTGGCTCCCAGTGCGGCAACGCATCAAGTTTAAAATCCTATGTGCCATCCATAAATGCCTGTCAGGTACTGGTCCAAAGTATTTTACAAAAATCTTCTCACCTTATATTCCAGGGCGTTCCTTACGCTCCAGCAACCTCCAGTTACTGCAGGTTCCCAGAATTAAAAAATCTAGGCAGGGAGGCCGTGCCCTAGCCTACACTGGACCAGCTCTCTGGAACTCCCTGCCCCAGTCATTAAAACAGATCACTCATCACCTGACCTTCCGGAAAACTCTTAAAACCCATCTTTTCATAAACAGTTAAAACACCAATTTAATTCAATCTATCACTTTGAACTCAGATCAGCATAAAAGTGTGTTCCCTTCATCAGCAAAAGCGCAGAGATACCCCTCCGGGAGTTTATTCAGGCGCTCTACAAGAACATAAATAAATAAATAAAAAGTGCTGCTGATGGAATATCAAGCCGAGTCAGAGCGCGAGTGCCTTTTTCGAGGTACATATCACACTGCAAGGAGATATGGGGAGGGGGAACGACCTGGTAAAGCGCTAGCTGAGACTATAAGACGCCCCTAAAGCTGCAAACTACGTGCTCACTCATGTATAAGGATACCTTGGCTATAGCGGATGTTTTAACTATGCACTATAAAGCGTTGTATTCAACACGCAAGGCAAGGCAAGCTGAAACTGGGCTATACCTAGAGCAAATAGAGCTTGCCTGGCTGAGCAAAGGGCAACGGGAATTCCTTGCAGCTGACAGTGCTGTGGAGGAAATATGAGTTGCAATAATGCAAACAGGGAACCGAAAAGCTCCGGGACGGATGACCGCAAAATTGAGTTTTACAAGGCCTACGTAGATATTTGCACCATTTCTGAAACATGTACCAAGAAGCGGGCAGATGGGGATACTACCACCAACCATGAGAGATGCCATGATAGTCTCGCTTTTAAAGCCGGGTAAACCTCCAGATAGCACAGACTCATATAGGCCCTTGTCCCTGATCAATTGTGATGTAAAAATCTTAGCCAAAGTTGTGGCCAATAGACTTGGCCTCTTGATGGGAAATTAATTCAGCCGGATCAAGCGGGCTTTGTACCTTGAAGGTCCACCTCCCATAATTTTCGCACATTATTCTCCATCATCTCCATCATGCTTGACATAGACCAGGATGAACGAGTGGTAGTGGCCATCCTAGATGTTACTAAAGGATTTGACTCTCTGGAATCGGAATATTTATGGCCAGTTTGAACAAACATGTGGTTCCCGCTGGGATTTCTAATATGGATAAAATTGCTATATCATAAACCCTACGCCACATTGCTCTTGAATGGAGAGCGCACCCCGGCTTTCAGCATATCTAGAGGAACAAGTCAGGGTTGTCCCCTATCACCCCTGCTGTTTGAAATAGCAATGGATCCGCTAGCCGCCAACTTCGGCAACATCACAAGAGATATGCACTTGACTACCACGCGAGGCCTGTATTGATTTCGCTCTACGATGGAATAACCCTTCATGTGAGGGTCCCTGAATCTGGGCTGAATAAAATAATCCACGAAATAGTAAAGTTTGGGGCATACTCGGGGATCACCATAAATTGGGGGAAATCACAGATTATGCTGCTCACTCGGAACACTGCACTTTTTCCGATGGAATACCTGTTACAATGGTGTGAGACAGAGGTCTGTTATTTAGGAATTAACATTGTCAAGGATAAGTAGGAACTAATGAGGGCAAACTATGGTAAGATCCTGAACACAGTGGAGGAATCGATAACCGGATGGATTGCCCTGCCGCTATCACTACCTGGCCGAGTCGCAGCAATGAAAATGGTCATCATGCCCACATTTTTAGATCTATTCATGAATATCCCTACTCACCCTTTTTTATAAGGCTTAAGAGTCAGCTAATATGATTAGCGTGGGGCGGGAAGCAGCCCCGGATTAAGTGGAGTACTCTCACGCTGCTGTATGCGCAGGGAGGATTTGAAGCACCAGATCCCGAACTCTATTACCTCAGTGCACAAGCGAATTATACCACATACTGGTTTAAAAACACGCCATTTATGATGCACCTGGCGGTGGAGCAGGGGCACATGGCGCCCATCCCCCTAACCGGGTTCCTGGGATAGGATGACAAGACGGCTTGAGGGAGAAGATCAAAGGTAGCAAGCACCAACATTGCGTGGCACACTATCGCAAAAAGATTGCAAGCTCCCATGATATGTTCCCCGCTACTTCTCCTAAGGGATCAACAGGCTCTACCAGTCACACAGGAAGGCATCTGTAAATGCATGCTCCTAAAATATGGAATGAACACATTGGGTATATATATGCCTAAGGGGAATTCAAGGGGGCAGATACCCTTTTTGGGGACACCACCCCCACAACTATGGAACGATTCTTATATATTCGACTTAACCAAGATGTCAAAGACGCTACTCCACAGTTCCCGGAAATACTTCCCACGTTACTCCCCTTGCACCAACTATTACAAGCGGGGGCATCCCACGCAGTGTCACGCATATATAAGGCAAACAATAGGGGTAGGGATGCACAACACAACGAAGGCAAAAATAGGGTGGGAGATAGAATTGGGATATCAATTACCAGATGAGATCTGGACATACTGCTGCCAGCAAACGGAACGAGTTACGGTGAGTAGCAGATTCCGAATTGTACACTTTAAATTCCTCCACAGAATGTATTATACGCCTGTAAAAATGCACAAACTTAAACTGCGGGATAACGATAAATGTGATAGATGCGGACACGAGGGAGCAAGTTTTATATATCTAGCCTGGACATGTAGGGCCATAGCAAACTACTGGAGAGAAATGGGAAGGGCCTTGAGTGCCATAGCAAGTGTGCAGATTGAGTTAACACCTGGGATGTGGCTCTTAGGCTACATACCCGGGAGTATAGGGCAAGTCAAACGACTGATTGCGTAGGCTTGCTCATGGCAAAACGAAAGATAGCATGTAGATGGGGAAGCGGCAGAGCCTCCAAGTTTAAGAAAGGACTGGCAGATATGTTGTATTGTCAGGAGCAAAACAACATATAAGCTGAACTGCTCCCACCTAAATAAAGACCCTGTGCCATATGGGAACCTTTCACAAATTACCTTCAACGTACGAATGACACTGAGATGAGTGCATGAGTATTGCTAGCACAGGACTGCTGGCACGTAGAAGCAACTGGACGGCGTAGATTTAAAGGGCCGACAAAGGAGAAATAAACTGTGTAGTGATGTACAAATTATCTGAATAACAAGCTTAATGTGTTTATTATAGTCAACGATAGATTGGTCTCAGACGTGCTGTAACTAATTGAAGATAGGCAATGTACTTGAATATGCCTAATAAGCATTGTATGTGTTGTACTCTTTGAAAAAAAAATGCAAATAAAGTAAAAAAAAAAAGCATGGGTAGGATTTTGCCTGAGCAAAGTAATTTTTTTGCACACTTAAGTTCAGCTTAGGTGCTCGTATAGCTTTGTGAACCAGACCGAAAATGTAGTAGCCAGTGATAGCACTGTTAATGATTGCAAAATTTAAAGCACATATCCTCTACAGGAATCCATTTTGCTATTTTAAACATCCAGATGCTTTAATATTCTCAATTGTGGGTGCTGACTTATGTGAAAGAATCCTTGTTGCTTTGTTTGTTGTTGTTTGGAGGCTGCAATATTTAAGACATGCAAATACTTTATTTCAATTATAGTCTCTGTAGTGAGCCACTCAGCTACATTCGGGACCGTCCACTGCCCGCGACACTCTTGCATGACATCCTCTTGCCGGGCACGGCTACAAGCTATAAATAAAAGAGGTTCTGACTGTACGTAGTCTTTTCTGAACTATGGTAGTAGTGTACCTGTCGTTATTGTATGTGCAGGTGAGGCTGAGGTGCAAGCCACCGCATTCTGGCGACAAAGGCAGTCACCCATGTCATTTTGGAGCCTTCTCTGATCCGTCCAATTCTCACCCTGCGCTGCACGGCTCTGCTGATCTGCCCTGTGTTGAGTGGCCTACTGCCCCATAACCCGCCTTAGCTGCCTGTTTCCTGGTGCCTCAGTTTGTCGGAAAGGGCTTGCAACACTTGCGTCGAAAGGGAGCAGTGGGCCATGGGAGCGCAGGTGCTGGTCCCTGTAACCCCGCAGGGGGTGGTGGGGAGAGAAAATCCAGTTGCACCCTGTTGGCATGTCTGACAGCACTACTGTGAGCCCACAGTGCAGCTGGGAGACATGCTGCTCTTCCTCCTGGCGTGCAGGCCGATGCGCTGGTAACTGTCGTGTTGGCCCGAGTGGCGTAAAGAACCTTGAGGGGGGCCCCCCTGCAGGGTACGTGAAGGGGCCTCCTCCGGACTCAATCTAGAGCTCCCCAGCAGAAGTGCGGTGCTGACGGGGCCCCCTGGAGGGTGAGGGCACCCCCGCACCGCTGGGATGCAGGGGCCTGTGTTACGCCCCTGCCGAGAAGAGTGCCTGCCCCGGAGGGAACACGTGTGTCTGACGTGATGTGGTGGGAAGCGTCTGCCCAGGAGAAGGGCGAACCGAGTGGCATCGGAGCAGGGTGGTGCTCGACAAGTGAAAGCATATGGTCACTGAGCTGGCAGCATGTGACATTTTGGCACCTGGCAAGACCTGAGAGTTTGTACATGCTGGGAGACAGTTGAAGGCACAAGCCCAACGATGAGGAGCCTGAGTGAAATCATTAAGTAACGAGGACTGAGATATGTAGCCTGAGTGACATTTCTTGAATTCCCCTGGTGCTTTTGGGTGAGCGGTGGAGGAGGCAAGAAGAGCATGAAGGGACAGTACCAGATCACCATGGCAGATGACAACAATACAGTGTCTGGCCAGGGGCCCAACCAACTAAACATTCATCATCAACATGCGCTAGTAGGAATAAAAGACCATTAGTACTCAGTTCTGCTCCTTTTAAATCTAGAGTCCGTCACCACACCATGTGTCTTTTCCACATAAGCTAGCCTGAGCTTTATTTAACACTGACATCTGTCTTTTTAATCCAACTTTCAGGCATGTGGGATGAAAGCGTGCACACAGAGGGTTCTCCCGTTGGATAGGAACTTTGCACGTGCTTCCGTGCTCCCTTTCCCTCACTGTGTCTATGAACACCAGTCAGGCCAAGTGAACCTAAACACCCACTAAATACCCCTGCGACATAGCCCACATAACCATGTGGTGTAAACTCAGCTGCAGCACTTGCCTGAAGCCGTGACTCAGCCTCTGAGTCACAGCAGTCTCGCCCTGCTCCCCTTTCTCTCTGCCTCTCCAGCCGGACGGCTCTCCTGCTAATTCCGATGACTTTGAACTCTCCTTCACTGTGCCCGGTGTGTCTTCTAGTCTGGTTGTCATCATCCTCCTCCGATCAACACACTCCTTTCCTTGTTGGCTTGGTTTGGCTTCTGTTTCCACGTTGTTCGATTCTTCTCGCTCCATGTCCTCCTGTCGTCGTATACCATAGTCTTCTCCTCTCGGCCTACTAACGGCCTTGCCAGTCTCCATTGACAGGGAGGGTATAACAACTAGAATGCTAGCCTGTGCTCCAGTCATACCCAAAGGGTCCCCACTCGAGCTGCTGACTGTTCCCATGTCGGTTTCCCATGCATCCCAACCAAGCCTGGCCGATCAGGCCATGCAGCCACAGGAGATTGGGACATGAAGTCAGCATTCACCTGTTGATACCCAGGAAGATGATGTGTCTGGAACAAAAAAGGTTGGAGAGCTAGGAAACAAACAAAGATCCCCCATGTTGGTGTCTTTGTTGCGTACCAACAAAACCAAGGGTGCATGATCAGTTAAGAGCATGAAAGAACGGCATAGCAGGTCATACTGAAGGGCCTCCATAGCCCAATTGATGGCTAAGCATCCCTTTTCAATGGTAGGATAATGGACCTCCCCAGGTAACAATTTACAGCTGACATACACCACAGAGTGGAGCTGACTTGTAGTGTCATGCTGGAATAGTACAGCCCCCACTCTATTATCCGAGGCCTCTCTCTGCAACACAAGTGACTGGTGAAATCCGGATAGACTAGTACCGGTCATTCACACAAAGCATTCTTCAACAAGTTAAAACTTTTAAGGTGAATCAAAGACCAACTAGTCAAGTTGCTCAGTTTGTTCTTTTGAGGCAGGTCAGGTAAGGGAGCTGCTATTTCAAAGAATCTGGGTATAAATCGGCGATAGTAGCCTATTAAACCCAAAAAGGATCTGGCGCCATTTTTATCATTTGAGGAGGTAACCCTCTTATGGCTTGCACTTTATTGACCTTTGGACTGATTCATTTCTCCTTTATGTGGGGCCCTAAGTATTTAATGGAATTGATGGCAAGAATACATTTGTCCGTTTCCAGTTAGACCGGATCCCAAAGGGTACTGAGAACTGCGGCCAAATGGGCCAAGAGAGATTCCCGGGAAGAACTATAGATGACAATATCAACCAAATATGCTGCTGCATATTCACGCTGAGGTTGGAGAAGGATATCCATTATTCTTAAAAAGATAGCAGGTGCCCCATGCAATCCAAAAGGGAAAATTATGAACTGGTATAGTCCTGAGGGTGGGGAAAAGGATGTTTTTTTCTGTAGAGTTTGGTGTCAAGGGAATCTGCCAATGCCCTTTCGTGAGGTCAAAGGTAATAAGGAAGGTGGCGGAGCCCCGACTCTATATGAGCTCATCTACTCGGGGCACAGGGTATGTATTAACATGTGATATACTGTTTACCTGGCGTAAGTCTATACAGAACCGTATAGTACTGTTGGGTTTTTGAACAAGCACTACAGGGTAACACCAGGGACTAGTAGAAGGAACTATGATCTCCTCTTGTTGCATATTGGAAACCTCACTTTCCACAGCCTGTTGCCTGGCTTCAGGGATGCAATATAGACGTAACCAAACCACTCGGTCACCTTTGGTGATTATATCATATTGTGCCTTTGTGTCCTGCCTTGTTTTTTGGGAGAAGACATCCCTACTCTTGTCTACCATGTCAAACAGATGATTTTTCTATGTTGTACTTAACAAAGGTCCTAACTAATACCCATACCAAAGGAATCCTCAAGGGTTGAGAATTTGTAACCAACAAGTCAGGAAAGGAGTCATTATCGGACCCTTCACTGCCCTCCCATTTTTTCAATAAATTAATATGTTAAATTTGTCTCTTGTCTGTACAGTGTGGTACTGCCAGTTTATAAGTCACAGGAGTGACTTAGGCTAAGACTTCATAAGGTCCCTGCCAATGTGCCAATAACTTTTTATCGGTTGAGGGTAAAAGAATTGATGTTTTGTCTCCCACTTTCAACCCTCTCACCTTACTTTGTAACTCCTAGCATGTTTTCTGTTTCCCCTGTGCCTTTGTCATATTGAATCGCACCTCCTCCCACAGGTTGTGTATCTTGTCTCTTAGCTGGCTTGCATACTCTCACAATTCTAGACCCTCATCTTCTTCAGTTTCCCATTGTTATACAGCCATGTCTAAAAGGGTACAAGGTTGTTTGCCATATAGAAGTTCAAAAGAACCAAAGCTGGTGGGGGCCTGAGCACGAGTACGTATAGCATATGGTATAGGCAGCAATTTCTGGTCGCAGTCTTTGCCAGTTTCAGACACCAATTTTTCTTAGAATGGTTTTTATGGTATGATTAGATATAGTTCCACCAAACCATCTGTTTTGGATGATAGACTGAGGTTTTTATCTGCGTAATTCCCAGTAACTGACATACCTGGACCATAGGCTTGGAAATAAAGGGGGTGTCCAGGTCGGTGAGTAGTTCTTTTGGGGACCCCACCTGGGGAAAAAACTCAATCATAGCCTGAGATGCAGTCTTGGTGGTCATACTAGACAGTGGAATGGCCTCTGTATACTGGGTGGCATAGTCTATCACCACAAGTATGTATTGGTAAACCCGGGCCGAAGTTACCAATGTACCAACTAAATCCATACCCACTCATGGGAAGGGGACATCAATGATAGGTAGAGGTCTTAGGGGGGCCTTGGTCTTATGGGTCCGATTCATCAATATTTAAGCGACAAAGATTCACATGTGGCCTTAAAGGTCCAAAAACAAGAGTGGTCACCCAAAGAGGGGCACTATTTCTTTAAAAAGGAGATCTCTTCAATAGGGAGCAAGAAAAAGGGTCTGTCAAGGGTCATTTAGGTCAAAGAATGACAGGCATTTATTTTAAAAAAATTCAAGTTGAAGGTGCTCACTCAATAAGTAAAAATAAAGCGTGGTGTGAAGTAGTGATAGTGAATTTTAAAAATACATCGCATTGACAACAATACAGTTGAACTCCATGAATGATTTTATACAGGTTGTATGGAGTTCATGTTGTGGGGTGGTTGATGGTGTTTCGAGCCCAATTATTGGGGTTCATCGTCAGGAGAAAGGTGAGCTAGTTGTAGATCGTAGTTGCTAGTCGAAAAATTCGAAGTTAATGAATGAAGGAAGCTAGGAACGAAGTAACATAGAAGAAGCAGAAGGGGCGAATAATTCTCCTGAAAAGATAGCAGCGAAAAGCTGCCTTACATCTGGTTACTACACGGATGAAGATTTCCTAATACGTACAATATCCCCACAAGAACCCCTTTGAGGGTTGGAATTATCACCTCAAAAGATAACGAAGGACATTTCGGAGAATAGCCTTGAAAAAGTCGTGGGTTACATTCCCTAAAACGACGAAACACGTGTCGGCTGTGACGTCTCCAGAAATAAACACCAACCAACCCTGAATAAAAGGAATAAAAATTATTTTGAGTGTGTGCGAAATGTATGGTGGAAACACATGTATATATTTGCAATAGTGTATACAAAACGTGTGCTAAGGAGTATCAAGCCTCAGTGAGCTTTTGAATAGATGTATCATGTACCAGTTGGTTATTGGCCAGAACTGTGGCTTCGGTTTGTAAGGCAGTCTGCACATTTTCCCTATTGTGCTGAGTGACTTTTGACTGGCCTTCCACCACAAGTTGTAAATGACGTTGGCCTTCGACAAATTGTTTAATCATGTCCCCCATTGTTATTGGCTGAGCCACTTCCATTTTCCCGTAGAGAAAGGGTATTGCATCCCACTTCTGACATCACTGTTATGGGAAAATAAGATGTCTCACGTGAATATAGGATCTAAGTATGATTTATTTCTATTACAGGAGTGAGTGGGTAATGCAAAAGGCAGGTTAGCGAAACATGAGTAGGGGTTTTCTTGGCTGCCCAGGGTCTTCATTTGGTTCATATTTGGGTACTTTTGCGGACTGCAGCAGGTCCAGACTCACCCCCGGGTAAATAAGACTGGAATAAGGGACATTTAGTACTCGGTTCTTCTCCTTGTAAATATAGAGTCCGTCACCACCCCGTGCATCTTCTCTACATAAGCTAGCCTGAGCTTTATTTATTACTGACATCAGTCCTTTTAATCCATGCTATCAGGCTTGTGGGATGGAAGCGTTTACAGGTTAGGCACTTCTCACATGCTCCCTTTCCCTCCTGTGTCTGTGAAAACCATTCAGGCCAAGTGAACCCAAAACCCACAAAACGTCCCTGTGACATAGCCCATATGACTATATGGTGTAAACCCAGCTGCGACACTTCACTCAAGCCGTGACTGTGCCTCTAAGGCGGTAAACATGGCTGGAAGTTCAGAACCCCATTTAAGCCTGGAATCTAGGAAACAGTAAAGGGCGAAGGCTCAATAATAACAGCGAAAAGAGGTGAGTGATCAGTCAGTCACAACATCTCATGATTCAAAGAAATTGAGGAGGCTTTGTCGAAGGAGTTAGGAGGAAGGAGAGTCACAAATAGTTGCTAATCTGCCAGTGACAGAGGAGCCGCAGGACCAATTACAGCATGGCATTTTGGGCTAGACTGTTCCCATTGGGCACAGAGTCAATACTGATTTGCATATGGCTGGGTCCAAAATGGAATGGCATGGTGAACAAAAAAACAATGGATTTAGGCCCAGATCTCTGTACTGGGGTGAATGTATGACATTGTTCTACATTCTGTCCATCAATTGTTCTTTTTGTTCTTTGTTCTTTGTTTAAAGTCAAAGACATACTTTATTCGATCTAAAAAACACATAGATCATAAACGCACAGAGCACAATTTACAATAAGATATCATTAACAAAAACAATTTTAAAATTAATCAAATAAATATACATGTTTAAAAGGTAACTGGTCCCAAATTACTTCATAAGCCTTCTTGCTTTTATTGCTAACAAGAAAAAAGATGCTGCTGATCCTGTAACATTTGCAAAGAAAATAACGCTATTCAACATTGTCTAAGATCATATTTTCTCATGATTGGAGCTATAAAATGTTTCCAATAAAGTGAATAGTGTTTGCAGAAAAAAAGGATGTGCAAATTAGTATGAGTTGAAACTCCATCACATTGACAAAAAAGCAAAGTTTGTTGCGAGTAGAGGCCAGAAGGATAGCCCAGCATGCAAGGGATTAGATTTAGTCTGAAATTTAACAGAACAAATAGATGCTGATGGTTTGTTACAAATCTTGTAAATGGGACGAGAAGCCAACTGGCTTACAGAACAAACGTACACAACTTAAAAAGTTGTTATACATATATTTTAACATATATTAAACAATGAGGCTGCTTCCTTCTCTTGAACTTTGTACATTTTCACAACATCATAAATGACAATACTACTCCAGGAGGTTGTCAAAATGTTGCTCATGAAACAATAGACAATTGAAACAAAATTATGAAGAACACTCAAAATAACTGTGCCGTTCAGTATAATCAATATTAACCCAATGCATTTCGGGACCCACGTCCCTTCATCGGGCATATCTGTAAAGAAAATGTATATGAAGACAAATGTATATGTACTTCAGTGTATCAATAATTAAATCATACATTGTTAATCCACAACCCAATTTTTTAAACAATGTCTTAGTAGGATTATGTGGTTATCTCCTCTATCGTGACAATTATTCAAACAGTAAGTGAAATAGTCCAAAACGCCCCAAGTCAAGTAAGCATTGACAACCGGAATATCACGATACAACAACTCACCCGAGGCACGAACATCGTAAAGAGGTAAATTTACTAATACCCTGGTGGCCTCGATGTGGTTATCACTACAAATCAAAAACCCAAAATAGACATTTTAAAACATGAAACTGAAACGTCAGCAGTTTGGCTACAACTTTCTGAATTATAAATGAGTTACATTCCAATAAACTGTTTAAAAGCAACTATCCTGCTACCTGTTTTAATAGCTATGCACTGGCAGCATGTTTAAAAGCTATGCACTGGCAGTATGTTCCAAAGCTATGTACTGGCAGTATGTTTAAGAGCTATGCACTGGCAGCGCGTTTAAAAGACAAGCACTGGCAGCACGTTTAAAAGCTATGCACTGGCAGTATGTTTAAGAGATATGCACTGGCAGTATGTTTTAAAGATAGGCAGCATGTTTAAAAGCTATGCACGGGCAGTATGTTTAAAAACGATGTACTGGCAGTATGTTTAAAAGCTATGCACTGGCAGTATGTTTAAAAGCTATGCACTGGCAGCATGTTTAAAAGCTATGCACTGGCAGCATGTTTAAAAGCTATGCACTGGCAGCATGTTTAAAAGCTATGCACTGGCAGTATGTTTAAAAGCTATGCACTGTCAGCATGTTTAAAAGCTATGCACTGGCAGTATGTTTTAAAGATATGCACTGGCAGCATGTTTAATAGCTATGCACTGGCAGTATGTTTAAAAGCTATACACTGGCAGTATGTTCAAAAGCTATGCATTGGAAGTATGTTTAAGAGCTATGCACTGGCAGCACGTTTAAAAGAGATGCACTGACAGCACGTTTAAAAGCTATGCACTGGCAGTATGTTTAAGAGATATGCACTGGCAGTATGTTTTAAAGATAGGCAGCATGTTTAAAAGCTATGCACTGGCAGTATGTTTTAAAGATATGCACTGGCAGCATGTTTAAAAAATATGCACTGGCAGCACGTTTAACCCCTTCGCTGCGGCGGCAATTCCGCTGCAGCGCTAGGGGGGGGGGGGGGGGGGGGGGGGCGAGCGGCACTTGCATGCTCTTGACGGAGCCGCTCCATCACGAGCCGCGGTTGAGCTGTGCTTGTGACGGAGCGGTTCCGTCATGGCCCCGCCCACTCAATAGAACGCGCCGCGCAGGCGCGAAATCAGCGCCACGCAGGCGCGCCGGCACGGCCATGACGGAACCGCTACGTCATGAGCACAGCTCAGCCGATGCTCATGACGGAGCGGCTCCGTCATGAGCATGGGAGGGGTTAAAATATTGCAGGTGCTTCTCTTTGTTTGGCATTTCATCCAAAATAACATCCTTCACTTGCACACCAGCAACAACACATTAAAGTGTCCTGTTGTATTATGCCATTTACAGGAGCAGTTGAAATGTAACTAAGGCCTGTTTCAACACATCGAAAATCAAAACGGGATGCACTAGAGTGAGGCCCATGTGTTGGAATTAATGCCAGCTGAACAAAAATAAAGGTTCTCTAAGCAGCTGGAAGATTCCTAAGTATTGCTAATCTTCTGGAAGCTGGAAGCACCACGATTCAAAATACTTAAAAATTATATGGTCAGGGGCTACCGTCCATCTCCCTCCCCTGCTTTGTGCACCCCAAACATTCATTAGGAACTGGACATGAGAGGAGAGTTTCTTTGGAAGGCGCCAGGGGTGGGGGGGGGGGGGTCTGAGGACCCCCCGGCCGTATTTATTAAAACATGAAAACAAATTACATTTTTTTGAAAGAAAATTATTTACATGATTACTTATGCAGAAAAACACGATCGACATTTGATTACAATCCATGTAAACAGGTATCCAAGGGCTAACCTTAACATACTTCTAATACAGAATATTTCCTAACCAACATTTGGATCATAAACACACATTTAATAATTTTTCTGCATATCCTAATTTGGGCCTACGGCAAGGTCGCTAACCGGTGCCATATCCTTATCAAAAAAGCCATGCACTCACGTCCGAGAGCGCATGCGCAGAGGGCCCATTTACCAAGAGGGTACTTACCCCCCTCCCGGTTCCCCCAGTATGCTCCCTGAACTCCATTAACCAAAAGGGGGCCCTTGCACTCTGCACCGTTTAATGACGTCATAGTGCTCGGGCGGGGTGGCCAACCAGCCTAAGGAAAGCGTGACTCCCCCTCCCCAGCACCCATCCAACAAACCAGATGTACTGCCCCTGGAGTTCTAGGAGAGACCAGTTGTCCCTCCCCCTGGGCGACCCCATTCAAGAATTGTGCCGCCCCCTAAGGACCTTAAATTGACTGCTCACCAATCATGACCTTACCGCCACAGGCCAGCAGAGTTGCCAGACTAACTGCCCCCACCCCCCCATCCTCCTGCTCTGCAAGGTCATGCCTAGACTCAAAACCGCCTAGCCATGCCAAGATGTTCTCTAAAAATAGGTTGTTGCCCGCACTTGTCAAGTGAACCCCATCAGGTAAGAAGAATTGTCGCCTTGATGCCTTTGGGCAAAATTGCGCAATACAAAACTTTTTTCATTCATTCATTCATTCATGACACACCCATGTGGTATGTTTTGCAGTTGAGGTGACCGAAACAACCTCTCTAACTTGTTGTTGATCCTCTTTACCGAGTGATTCAACCCTGTCACCAAATCCCCTCCCCTCCACCTGAGTCTAGGAATTATTTGGGACCAGACTATGGTGCAGTCCTGGAATGTCTTAGCTAACCAACCAACCCCTGAGATTATCTCCTCTATCAAGACTCTTCTGTTTAGTTTTACCAGGTCATTCCCGCCCAAATGCAAGATAACGACTGCGGGCGGCGGGCTGTGTCTGTTAAGCAACTCAGTGACAAATCCTCTCAACTGATTGAAGCAGAACCCTTCCCTATCATGAAAGGAGACCCTGAAACCACCCTGCTCCGCCCTCCGCCTGTAATTACCATTAAAAAACACAGATTTAATGCGTTTCACATAGGAATGTCCAATCACCCACACAACTTGTTTCTCCTGTTCTTGTGCCTGTGTCCGTCGCAGTGAAATTACTTCTTGGTGATGTGTTGCTGGCAGTTCCCGCTCTGTGTGATAGGATCGGTAAACTGTAATACAAGCAAACAAACAGAAGGTATCAGTGTAATTGCTCAGCCACCTCACAACAAGTGCAGCCGCACATAACGTTTATAACAGTTGGAAGACCATCTGCCGATTCTCCTCACACTGCTATCCTGTAACCCCCTAGCGGTTGCTTCAGTGGCTGCCCCTATACGGAATGAATATGTCCCAAAATCCTTCGGCTTCAAGCCTGCCTTGTCAATTGTCGGGGTGAGAAATGCAAAAACAACTGTTGATGGACAGAATGCAGAACAATGTCATACAGTCACCTCACTACAGAGATCTGGGCCTAAATACATCGTTTTTTTGCACTCCACACCACCCCAGTTCAGACATGGCCATATGCAATTCAGCCTTGACCCTGTGCCTCATTGGAACAGTCCAGCCCGAACTGCCAAACCATGTCTTTCCTGGACCGGAATCAAGCATCCTAGGACCGGTTTCTGGCTATCAGCTGTCTTCAGCCAAGACAGCTTGACTCCATTGGTGTGGAGAGCATGGGACTCACGTCTGAGCATACCCATCCCACTCGGGGTGACAAATGCAAAAACAACAGTTGATAGACAGAATGCAGAACAATGTCATACATTCACCCCAGTACAGAGATCTGGGCCTAAATCCAACGTTATTTTGCACTCCACACCACCCCAGTTTCTACATGGCCATATGCAAATCAGTCTCGACCCTGTGCCTCATGGGAACAGTCCAGCCCGAACTGCCAAGCCATGTCTTTCCTGGACCGGAATCAAGCATTCTAGGACCGGTTTCTGGCTATCAGACATCTTCAGACAGGATAGCTTGACTCCTGTGGTGTGGAGAGCATGGGACTCACGTCTGAGCATACCCATCCCACTCGGGGTGAGAAATGCAAAAACAACAGTTGATGGACAGAATGCAGAACAATGTCATACATTCACGCCCAGTACAGAGATATGGGCCTAAATCCATCGTTTTTTTGCACTCCACACCACCCCAGTTCAGACATGGCCATATGCAAATCAGGCTTGACCCTGTGCCTCATAGGAACAGTCCAGCCCGAACTGCCAAACCATGTCTTTCCTGGACCGGAATAAAGCATCCTAGGATCAGTTCATGGCTATCAGCCGTCTTTAGCCAGGATAACTTGACTCCAGTGGTGTGGAGAGCATGGGACTCACGTCTGAGCACACCCATCACACTCGGGGTGGCAAATGCAAAAACATCAGTTGATGGACAGAATGCAGAACAATGATTCCGGTCCAGGGAAGAAATGGCTTGGCAGTTCGATCTGGACTGTTCCCACGAGGCACAGGGTCAAGACTGATTTGCATATGGCCATGTCTGAACTGGGGTGGCTTGTAGAGCAAAATAACAATGGATTAAACCCAGATCTTTGACTGGGGGTGAATGTTTTGCCATTGTGCAACATTCCGCCCATCATCTTGTGTGTTTTGCTGTTCACCCTATGTGGGAAGGGTATGCCCAGACGTGGGTCTCGTGCTCACTAAACCACTAGAGTCAAGCTATCCTGGCTGAAGACGGCTGATAGCCAGAAACCGGTTGTAGGATGCTTGATTCCGATCCAGGGAAGAAATGGCTTGGCAGTTCGGTCTGGACTGTTCCCATGAGGCAAAGGGTCAAGACTGATTTGCATATGACCATGTCTGAACTGGGGTGGCATGGTGAGCAAAGTAACAGTGGATTAAACCCAGATCTATGACTGGGGGTGAATGTTTTGCCATTGTGCAACATCCGTTCATCATATTGTGTGTTTTGCTTAGACAATTGTCATAGCCAACTCTCTCTTGAAATGAAACCTGGTCAGTGGGGAACCATCTGCATGCATCAATAATGCCCCCCCTAATGCGCCTCCTCTCTGGTTGAGGAATGTCTCCACGTGCATCACTGGGCAGCATGGATTAGCTCGCGCCCTATGGAGTACCAGCCCCTCACCACGGTCTTCCTGATCAGTCTTTGATTTCCTGATTGTAATTAAGAGTGTATCACCTACTATCCGTGTGTGCTCCAACTGAAGTCCACCTAGCACATCTTGTTTGTTGCTAGCTACCAAATCCTCTACACGGAAGGCCCCATAAAAGGCTAGAGTAAAGGCCGCCCTAAACAACAGCACTTCCCCTGGAGAACTGCAGATGCTGCACAACGTATTTAATAAAGTTTCTAAACCTATTGGTTGCCTTGTGTCTGTGATGTTTGCCTGTAGGCGACGCCATCCCTTCATTGCCTTCCTTACCAGGAAACTGTTTGTGGGATCTTTGTTACTCCTAATCTGTGCAAAGAAAGAGACAGCTGCCACGTGCCGGCTGGCTGTCGCTGCGGAGCGCCCTTCCTTGTGCAGGGTGTCTAAATGCCGAACGAAGTTCCCTGTCTGATCCCAGCCCTCCTCCCAACCTGTTCCCAAAAAGATGCAGTTAGACAAAAACGCCCCTTCGTAAGCGGTTCTGGGTGCTAGGCTAGCTGCCACGAGGTTCTGTAGCTAGGGGCACCAATCTGCCATAGTGTTGCTGGGAAGATTGTAGGCGTCGCATCTGCATACGGTAGGTGTTCCCTGAATACCTGCATCTTAAAGCGAGAGAGTGAGTCAGCTGCATTATTTAACACCCCATGGACATGTTTGGCCCTAAACTGAATATTAAGCTTAATGCACAACAGCACAATCTCTTTCAGTACGCGCAGTATCATTTTACACTGTGCCTCTTGTTGATTGATACATTCCACAACTGTCATGTTATCAGACCAGAAAATCACAGACTGATTACGCAACTGATTCGGCCAAACCGTCAAAGCCACCCAGATCGGAAATAGTTCCAAGAAGCCTATATTAGTTGTCAGAACACTCTCTTCCCATCATACCGGCCACTTTTGTGCCACCCACTTGTTACCAAGTATGGCGCCAAAACCCACAGTGGCGGACCTTGCCACACTATCCTGTCGTTGAAGCCCTCCAGAAATGTGATCCAAATCCGCATGTCCTGGCGGCCCTCGGCCGGCAGTTTCGTGTGGTGGTGCTTCTCCCGCAGGCCTGTCATGGTCTGAGATATTGATCGTGAGAAGGGCCGTGCCATGGGTATTACTCTTAATCCGAAATTCAATTGTCCCACAACCTGCTGTAATTGATGTAGGGTCACCTTATCTTTGGCTAGACATTGCTGGAGGGCTGACCTGAATTTCTTATTTTTTTCTTCAGGTAACCTGAAACAACCCCTTACTGAATCCAATTCGATGCCTAAGAACTCCAATGTGGTTATTGGGCCAACTGTCTTCCCCGCCGCCAGCGGGACCACAAAAGCCCGCATGAGCACGTAAAATTCATGCAATGCCCAGGCACACTCCTGAGAGCCCGCCGACCCGAGAAAGAGAAAGTCATCCAGGTAATGCATGACGTGTTGATATACCGTCCTCCCCCTAAAACCCCACTCTAAAAAACTGAATTTCTCAAAGTAGGCGAAGGAAACTGAACAACCCATGGGCATACATTTGTCCATATAGAATTTACCCTTGAATGAGAAACCTAGCAGATGTTGATCAAGTGGATGGACTGGCAGTAGCCGGAAGGCGGACTCAATATCTGACTTTGCCAACCACGCTCCCAGACCCAGAGTTCTCAACATCTCTACCGCTTGGTCAAAGGAAGCATACCGAATGCTACAAATTTCCTTATTGATGGCATCATTTAATGATGCGCCCCTAGGTGCGGACAAATTATGAATCAGCCTGAATTCCCCTTCATCCTTCTTCGGGACCACGCCGAGAGGTGAGCAAACGAAATTGTGGACAGGTATGTAGTCAAAAGGACCCGCTATCCTGCCTAGGCGCAGTTCTTTTGCTATTTTTGCTGATGTCACATCTGGATTGTTCCTCACAGATAATTGATTTCTACATTCCGCTGACCCAATGTAGCCCACTGCAGGGATCCTAAAGCCGTGCAAAAAACCTTCCTGTAACATCCTCGCAGAAGCATGGTCTGGGTACTTGTTCAGCCAAGGGTTCAAAGCCATAATGTCGACAGGTGACTGCACCATCAGCCCTATTCCTGTTTCTTTCTTCCCCTGTTTCCAGAGGCATTGCCTTTATTGCGGCATGTTGTCTCTGGGTGGGAAGATTGATTACAAATGGAACATGCATGTCTGAACTTGCTGTGCCCTGTGCCCTGGTGCATGTCCGCTTATTTAGGGGCCACGCTTCCTCCCTGCGGTGTGCGAAAGGGCTGCTGGATTTTTGGGGGGTAACTCCTGTTCCAATTCGGCCCGACCCCCCAGGCTGCCCTGCTGTAAACTGACCATACCAGGAAATAGAATCCACCTGATCCCAGGCAAGTGAGGATTTAAACTCTTTCGCTTTCCTAAAACTCATGTCATATTCTTTCCTTCCCTCGCCCCCATATTTATCGTGGAAAGTTGTGATCCTACTCTGGTAACAGGCCATCTCCGCCTGCAAGTTAGGGGACCACTCAGCTGTAATCGCCCTAAACACAGAGAAAGCTCTAATCCAGTTGCTCAATGTCTCCTCCACCCTGCATCTCGCCATCTCCCCCCGCCGTTTGCTGGGCAACATCCAGTCTTTCTGTTTCCTAGCATACTCTATTTCCCTGTTATCCGTTAGCAAAGAAAACATATAAACATATTTGCCCGCCCAGATTAACTCCTGCACGTCTTGCGTGACATGCTGAGCCAAATATTCCATCCAGGAAGGTACTAAACCCTCACCCAACACCAGCAATGCCACTTCCTTACCAATTTCCACCGCCCGCATTGGTTCCACCATCTTTTCACCTCCTGGATTGTTGGCTGGACCCGTTGGTTGTGGGGGGATCGATGAGCTCTGCTCTGCCCCCGCCACTATTTGGGGCAGTCATAATCCTTGCCACCATCTTACGGGCCTCTGCCAACGGATCCTTCCCTACCTCCTTCCCGCCCACTGATGATGGCAACATCCCCCCTATTCCTAGCCACAGGAGAACTGCCGCTATCTGCGCCGCTAGCTCTGGTGGCACCTGCCCAACCCCTGCTGGTGCGTGGGCCGGGACAGGGGCTGTGGCCGGGACAGGGGCTGCTGGGCTTGGGATAGGACTCCCCAGGACTGGCGCAGGGTTAAGTGCTGGCACCACCGGGACTACCGCTGGTATCACCAGAGGCACTGTGCTTGGTGCGGGGATAGGTGCCGCAGGTGCCCGTGCTACAGTTACACTTGCTGGGGCTACTGCTGAGCCACCAGGGGTACAGGGCTTGATGTTTGGACCGGCGTCGCAGGTACAGGTATTAGTGTTATACTTGCCGGGCTTTGGGAGTATGCATAGAGACAGCCAGCGAGGCCAACCACTTCCTTGCCCCCCCCTCTTAGCTCTGGCCCACTTGGGTAATGTCCCCAATTCCCCCCTTGTCTTCGGGGTACTATTATTAGCTTTGGCCTTCCTGACGGCCCTACCTGATCATCCAACCTCTGTCTTAATTCCGCCACACTCTTCCCTATCTGATCCACCTGTCCCCATCTCCTGTTCATTGATGCCATACTACGCATCATACCTTGCATGATATATTCCATGCGGGAACGTTTGGCGCCGACTTCTACTGGCCATCTTCACCCCCTGCTGCTGCCAAGCCACTGATACTTGTGCTACCCTATGAACACAATGTGTCCTTGCCACAACCAGGACCTCCCCTGGCTTTTACCTGTAACACGTTGTAGGTCCACAGGCCGGCCTTAAGCACCATGAAACTGTGATAGTGCCACCCAGCTAACCTGGGTGTTGAGCGAGTGTACTCTAGCCCGGCGGCCCGCCAGAAGCAGTGAAATGCAGGCCTGCCTGTGTCCCCGACTCGCCGACCACTGTTTCACTCTGTTTCCTCAGTCAGCAATGTCCCCTACAACATGGTCCTGTAATGAAAACACTATTAGTACAGGGTATAGTAGTGCCACAAAAACGATCCCCTTTGTGAATACACACACACTTATTATTATCCTTGTAAGGTTTTTACTGTTCTCTTTCCAGCACTCTACCGCGTCCAATATCCCTTGCGGTCTCCCCTCCAAGTACTAACCAGGCCCGACCCTGCTCCGCTTATCAAACCCAAGCCCCCCACGTATTTGTCCCTAGCAGGTAAAATCGGGCCCAACGCTGTTGTGCTCAGTTATCAAGCGTTGTCTACATCTGAAAGAAGGACCACCAGGCCCTCCTATATTATGCCTCGGAGCAGGAGCACTGATCTATTTATTTGCTCCGACCCGCACCCATGCCACAATTGCTTCTCCTGTTCTGCTGCGCGTCTCGAACCTGAGGAGACTTGTCCAATTGAGGTCTCGGTACCCCCCACAGCAAACCCGTCTAAGCGCCACTGCTAGGGGAGTGCCTCGTGTTCAGCGCGGTCCCCCCCGGGGTTAACTGGCACCTCTGAAAGCTCGCCCGTCTCTCATCCGTGCCTTCATTCACCCGACCCCTCGTGCACCTCACCGTACTTCTAACCGAGCGCTGGATATCCCAACTGTCCTGACACCTTGCTCCGGTCACTTGGCCGCCTATGCCCGCTCCAGACGCTGCCGCGATGAAACCTGCAGATGAGACAAAATTGGAAAAAACTGCCCGCTAACGAAGACACTGCCGGGGCCTCTCACAGGATCCACGGACGCCGAACCTGCAGGGAAATAAAAAGAAAAAAGTGATCACAGCCTCGAGAGGCTGGACGAGCAAAGGGCAGGCCGGGAAGCGCGGGAACAAGAGAACGTCTCCCGCTCTCCCAGGCCCATTTAAACCCTTAGTGGCAGACCAGTTCCAAGTGGTCTGCCCCATGACTCCCCCCTTTGATCCAGAAGCGATTCTATCGCTTCCGGGTCACTTGAAGGAGCCGCGCACCAATCCACAGTAAGGCGCGCCGACCGTGGCGGTAAGCGTGCCCCACCATGGCTGTTCCAGCAAGGAGAGGGGTGAGGCGCCCCGCCATACGTGCGGGGGGGCCGATGCGACCCTCCCCTTTCCAATCTGTCTTCAGTAAGATCTAATTAGTACAGTTTTGTGCTTCTCTCTTGATACTCAATTGCGGGGCTCTGTACTCCCGCTTCGTCCTCACTTTTATTTAACTCCTCTAAATCTCCTTCCAATAAAGCAAAAGAGACGCTCTTCAATTTAGTGCTTTTAATCAGGAAAAATAAGCATGCTTCAGGGTCAGGATAGGTAAAGTGGCATCACTGGGATTAAGATAGCATATTATTTACTGAGAGCGTGGCGCAGATAGGGAGACTGATGAACAAAGAATGAGAAAGCCTCTAAGCGCTCACCTGCGCGGTTTCCTCACCAGGGCTTTAAGTGGGCCCGGTCGCACCGGCAGTTTTTTTAAGGGGGGCTTGAAACGGGTCTCTATCGGGCTCTTGTTTTGTGCCCTGGCACAGGCGGTCCGTTTTTTTGTTTTCCAGACTGCAGTGACAGCAGGCACATCGATGTGCGCGTGGTGAGCGTTGTAGGGGAAGGGAAATCCTTTAGAGAGTCATTTTCTCTCTGGATTTACCTTCTCTTTTTGAATCTCGGGAGCAGCAACATTTTGGTGTCACCACCAGGGCTTTAAGTGGATGTGTTTTCAATATTGTATACAAGCCATGGTTGCTGCTTATTTATCTTATGCAACTAGCAACCATTGACAAAGCCAGTAGTCCTGATTTGTAGGTATGATGTGGCTTGTTGTATCATATATCATTCTGGACGCGATGACAGGAACAGCAAAATACAAGTCGGGCGGTACACTGTGCCAAACACAGATTAGTAGCTTACTTTTTTTTAAGCCACGCCCTTATTTACATTGACCACGCCCCTTTGAAAGGACCCCCCTCAGTTTTTTCATCCTACTTAAAGCCCTGGTCCTCACCCACAGCAGTCTCGGCTCTTCGGTGTTTTTCGGAAGATACAGCGATGCCCTCTCATTGACACCTCACATTAACTGAGAAGAGACTCCTGGGTAGCTGCATACAGGCGCACAACACCCATTGGACTCACCAGGCTTCAGCCCCCCCGTCGTGTGTGGCAGCCCGGGATGAGACAGATCCCGGGCACACACAGAGCTGCACCCGAACGTTTCACAGGTCTTTAAAATACCATTTGAATGTTAATTAGGCCTTGCAGTTGTGTCACCCCTTCTAAGAGCCCCTGCAGCTCCACTCTGCCTACTGATTAAAGGTTCAGCCCCCCCTCCGAAATTTTTTCTTAGCCCCCCGAAATTTGGCTCTAGTAGCGGCTCTGGCTGCATACACAAACGAACACTGCACTGCATTTCGGCAAACAGTTTTTTTCTGGGAACATTCAAGGCACAAACCCAGAAGCCCCTTGAAAAACATGCACAGGGACTGTAACTGTGCCTCACTGGTGTACCGGCTGCTAAATACAGAGAACGGAGTCAGAGGACGCAGCCGAAGAGCGTGAGTGCAAACAACGACTTCTCGGTGCGCATGCACCTACTTTAAAACCAATGAGCTGGAAGCTGAGGAGAACAGGAATTACAGCCCTGTTTTGAAGAAACTGTTCTTTTCTTTGGATGTAGTAATCAAGTCCAGGAACTATGGCTACTCTCGCCCCATGTAAAACGTGCACAGGGACTGTAACTGTGCCTCATCTGTTTAAGGCAGAGAGCGGAGGAAGCAGCCGAAGAGCGCGAGAGCAAACAAACAACGACTTCTCAGTGGCATGCACCTACTTGACTTGAGGGAAACAGGAATTCCAGCCCAGTTTTAAAGTCAGAGCGACTAACAATGTGTTTAATTATTCACACAGGACCCCTGGGAGCAGTTGTGTCCATATGATGTTGAGTGAAAGGAGGGGCGGAAGCAAAGATTCAACAACAAAATACCGGGGAAGCTAAACAGGGCCCCACAATGTACCACCTGCAGGAAAGAATGAAAAAATATAGTCACTCTTTTACAACATATAAACAACGACAGTTTAATGATGCAGTACTTAGTCCCTTCTGTATGGGAGCAACCAGGCAGATAAAAGGAGGAACGTAGTGATGGATTGGCCACTAGCAAACAACGATTTTTAAAGGATACTGAAACTAACAAATAACAAGCAGTGGGCTGGCTGTAAGCAACAAAGAAGATACAACAGGTCTCGAAAGCTCGACATAAAAAAGGGCAGTGCACTATAACCTAGTTCACTTGACAGTCAATCAAATCCTGATAGATCTCAAAACCCCAAGTTAAATTAAGTTATATATAATTGAAGGCCTAACATCCAGATTTAAGATTGTCTAATCTCTTGGCATCAGACGATGTAAAGTAATCACTTTTGTCTTGCTTGACATTATGATCATTAACGGATGGGAACAAAGACTTAATAAACCGAATCGTCTGGGTTTGACACACATATTTGCATTTAAGGATTTTAATTGGATAAGGCAAGCAATATCACAAATATTTTATACTCTGGACTGAAAAGACAGAGGATGCAATGGGTAAAAAAACAGTGCAATGTTGCCCCTTTGCCACGTGGAGTTTACTGAAATTTGAACTCCCAACATACAAGTACAGGCTACCAGGTGGCCCCAAGACCTGCAGTAAGTGGGAAGAGAAGGAAAAAAGGAGATATCAAAACTTGAAATTGCTTTGATTCAAGGCAACGGAACGTGCATCTATGCAAAAATAACCTCATAGAAGAGCTTTAAAGTCTCATCTTACCCAATCCTCATCCAAAAAATTAGAGGAAATCATTGAGCAGAAAATCTGTGAAAAACAAAAACAAGCAATGGTGGTAAAAGAAGAAAGCACCTGTACTCAGAGTCCTTTCGTGCGTTACTTGTCCAAGTTGGATTACAAGAAGCTTTGTGCCACCACAAGTTGAAAGAACTGTATTTCTCCCATCAGACTTCACCCTCAGGCTCCCAGGAAAACTAAAAGGAGTCTTCTCAGTCTCTAGTAATTGTCATCTTTTTTGACTGCTTGTAACGTCTGCTACGCCTGTAGAGGAAACGTGCTGAATCCTTAAATTTGTGCCCCAACACAGGGAGATATGTCACCCTTGCACTGGCTTTCATTCAGGTTCTCTTCTTCCTGCAATTGGAGAGATCCCATCGAAATATATAAGTGCTGGACTACACCCTCAAGGTCTTCTGTGAAGACTTGTGACTTTGATAACTCAGTGTAGGTAGTTACCAAGACCCTCTGTTTTGAAGAATTGTTAGTATCTCAGTGACCATATCTAGGTATTCGGGCAGGGCCAATTCCAGAAACTTAAGAAAGTTAGCCCTGCCTGCATTCTGAAGAAACTTAGGACCAGATTTGCCAAATTCTCGCGCAGCAGAGGTGCCGAAAATGCTGTGGTGTGTTGTGTGAGAAGGAGAGAGCAGGAGAGTGCCATATATATAAAAATTTGGCTCGCTCCTCCCCTCTCCTTAGCGCCGGTGTAGAATTTTGATGTTGAGCGCTACGCTCACACTTTTGCGCCATAGTGCAAGGGTGTTTGGGTGAGTGTAGCTAAGATTTTGTTCTGGAAGGGAAGGTTCTTCTTCCTTGAATAGGTACTTACTTGTGGCTTTTATAGGATATATTTTGTGTACATTTCCAGGGTGAAAACAACCTGTATACTTATCAATTCATGAGTGTTCTCTTACGTTTCTGTAATTGAGAAATGCCACATCCTGCCTTTAACCCTCAGTTTAAAAATGCAGGAGTTCCAGCATCCTGGCTTATTGTCCCAATTTTTTGGTGGAACCAATATACACGTGATTTTATGTTCTCATTGTTGAACTTATATTACAGCAGGTGAACTTATGTGCTCAAAATGCTTTGCGAAGCTGATCGCTGGTACTCGTGGACCACTTAAATCACAGATGTTGTTACTACCTACATCGGTCGACTGGCCATTCTGCCTCTCTGGCTTTTCCCTGGCAGGCTGCAGGCTGAGGGTCTTCTTTTAGAGCAGAATGTACTGCCAGGACCTGACTGTGCTCCCTCTCCAGTCATAGACTCTTGCAATGGAGGGCTGATTTTTAACATTTTTGCCAGCCTAGGTCACTTCTTTGATGCAAAGTCCAATTCTAAAGGACTGGTAAGATTCTGGGCAAAGAAAACATACAGCACAAACTCCACACAATGAGAAATCCTTTCTGATTTACATTTAGGAAAACATACATATTTAAACCAATTGACAAGTGACCTTAAAGTTGACACATTGTTTTTCGAAAATCCGTAATACGTTAAATTGCAAAAAAGCATACTAACTGAATAACAAATTAAAGGAACAACCAATTATAGAATCTTCCTTCATTGATTAAGAATATTATTAAAAACGTGTTTCCCTTTTGCTTAGCCCCCATACTGCGTGTATAATAAAGACCATTTTTAGAGAACAGTTTTAATGTGAAGACTTTCATTAAATCCCCTCTGTGAGTTGGATTTTAAATAGCGGAAGGCAGTTAGTTGTGCTCATTTTTAACCATACATGTCAACCCTCCCGATTCAAGCGGGAGACTACCGATTTCAACGCTAGTCTCCAGCATCCCAATTCCTGCATGCAGAAACCTGATTCATCGGCGGGCTTCAGCTCACAGGGACTGGTATTGTATGACTCGGAGTATGCACTTTCAGTAAACCCCTTCTGCAGGCGAGTGCACAACATTTTTGCACACTCTCTTTACCTGCCATAGCGCGCTCTCTCCGTGCTCCTGATAGGTAAGATAAAAAAACATATATTTGCCTTTCTAATGTCCATTCCTGCAGCAGTACACTTACAAGTCCCATACATAACAATCACCCGATTCAGGCCTCAATATAAATCAATGGCTGACAGTGAGGATGTATCAGAGATGGTCAGGGGTAATACTGGTTCTGCAAGTGCTGCAAGTGCTGCTGGAGTACCTAAAAAATCAGCACCAAAGCAAAAGTAAATCTGACCTTATGTAATGTTATCTGGTCCTCATTTAAAGTACTCTAATACCCCTGGGCCTAGTTTGTGCTACCTAAAATTTCAAAAAAAGCCAGCAGGGGTGACCCAAACTTTGGAGTGGTGCACCACTCGTTATTACAAGACGGTTGGTCAAAAAGTCAATAAGTCATATGTTATAGTTGGAATTGTCTTGATCAATCCTTTATTTTCAAAAGTGTCCAAATACAAAAAAGCCAGACAACGTGTTTCGTTCATATACAAAGAACTTCTTCAGGGTATACAATGACGGTCCTGGGAGGGACAATAGAAAAGCTGTTTGGGCCTTCTTGATAAGGGCCAGATAGTGGTGAGTCTGATAACTCTAAAGAAAGGGACCGTCCGCATCGGGTGTGGGAAAAATTGAAGAAGCAGTCGCTAGCTTCCCTATCGGAATCCAAGAAGCTGAATCAAGGATTTCCCAATTAGAGGACCAAATGAATGCCATGCACCAGCAAGTCAATACGGCGGCGCAAGACAAAATAACCCTGGAGAACAAAATTGAAGAACTAGAAAATCACTCGCGTCATTTAAATCTTCGGATTGTGGGGCCAACACTTTGCAATGGGTGGATTCATTTATCAAGCAAAAGGGGCTCCCAGAATTCTCCGGATGGAAGTAGAAGGATGAAGTGGAGTGAGAGTAAGTTGACGCACAGTGAGAGTAAGTTGACGCACAGTGAGAGGATGGCGAGTTCAGGAAAGAGTAAAAGTAAGATAATGCCGAAATAGAGCAGGGTGAGGTGAGAGATCTATGAGGGTGAAGTGGAGAAAGAAAGAGCAGGGCACAGCAGGGAAACAGGTGGATAAGGCAGAGAGAGTAGGATGAGATGAAGAGAGTGAGGTGGGGGGAAGTAGAGAGTGAGGTGAACGGGACAGCAGAGTGAAGTCAGGAAAGAGGAGTGCAAGACAGAGAGAAAGAAGGGTGAGGCAGGCACATCTGAAGAGAGAAAACCATGGGTTTTGTACCTCTGGAAAAACACAGTCAAAACTAGTAGTCTGAGCATGGCAGTAGGTATGATAGCCAGCTCACATCCGTACAAGACCATCCAGCATGCCCAGACTCAGCTCTCAGACACTGCGAGACTCTTGATATCTCGACTGATGTTTATGGCCAACCTATTCATCTTCAGGGCCCTCCCAGATCCTACTTCCTAGAGCCGGGTCTGGTGTGAGTGCCTTAAACATCCTTTGTAACATCTAAGGAGAACCTGATTACTTCTAAGTGCAGACAGTGCACTGCGACCGACCTCTTTATGCATCAGGCTTAGAACCTCTGGGTGAGTGGGGGAGTACAGGAAGGCAGTCAAGTGGTGAGTGTATATAATGTTTTGCAGGACATGTTAAGCATCACTTTCCCTACAGTCTCTCCACTCTCTCCCCACTGAGGAACTGACTCACAAAAAGTGGAGAAAGTCTGAAATCTGCTTTGTAGGGCTACCTCTACATTTGAGGCGAATTTCTGAAACCGTTTTAATACTCAAAGAATTTCTAAAAAATGCCCTGCAAAACTAGCACAATCATAGTTTTTCAGAAGTATGCACATATGTCGATGTATTGCTACATGCAGGAATATAAGCAGGGGTATGGATTTGCTTATAGAAATGAGCCTTCAATTATGTTATGTTTCTCCATGAAAAAATATGTTTCCCCATGGAGACACCCCTTTCCCATTGTTTACATTAAATAAAGAAGGTACATTAAATTAAATATGTGGATGTTTGCTCTCCTTTTCCACCCTTAAAGAACAATTATTCTTGCCCTTGATAGTAGATCAGTGTATGTATCCATGGTAGGAAATACTGAATATGAAAGTTTCAGTCTTTCACCAGTTTGTGATATGGACTCACCCAAGAATCTTGGGCTCTGACTGTTTGACCTTCTGTGATCTTCTGAACTTTATAGTTTTACATTTGGTTACACGTTCTCTTTAAGTCAGTTTTTTTGTTTTAAAGTTTCATTTACACATTTTTCTTTGCAGATCGTTTGTCGAAGTGCCAAGCCTGTTGAAATGCCTGTGAAAGAAAAAATCTCCATGTTTTGTCATGTGGAGCCTGAGCAGGTAAAAACTATTTAAGCAGCATTTTTTGTGATTATTTCAGTTATGGAGTGTGAGAAGTTGGCCTGATATGTGATATCCCCTATTCTAGTGGGCACCCTGTATCAGTCCAAACAACCCTTATGGTGATGGTTGTAAAGTCAACCTTATAGACCAGCTATCCTAGTGGTAGCATGGACAAAACAGTCTTAGGCTAATACTTCAGAGAACATGTGAAGCCAATTGCTTTACCAATTATAATCCATTGAATACCAAATGAAAGGAAACCACACAAGGTATACATCAAATATATATGTATTTATTACTTACACAACCCCTCTGCACTCTTTATGAGGTCATAGTTCGAGATACAGCACAAGTTACTCAATAAGCATACTATAAGTTGAACAAATACAATTCTGCCCTAGGGGCCTCACGAACCATATACTAAGTAAGTGGTATAAGAACCACTTCAGGAAAGGTGAGTAGGCCTAGGGCTTAGGAAATTGCTGGGGCTACACTGAACAACCAAAGGTTAGGAAGTAGAAGTCCCACAGGATGCGTGTGCAGTGTCTAAACACACACGCGAGTTACCATAGACTTTCAATGGGAACATAAAAGTTACAAAGTAGTAGATTTCGGACACTTCCAGGTGAAGTACAGGAAACCCAGTTAAACTAGGACACTTGGACAGTTATTACCCACTGGAGCGCCGGAGTACTCGAGTTACCTCACCCAGGGAAGCCGGGTGGATAGGTTTTCTTTCGTGTCGGGTTTCGTCGATCAATCCTATGAAGAGCTGCAAGAAAGTGCTGCAAGCGACCAGGAGGAAAGTGTCCGGATGGATCCAAGGGTGGATCGGAGCAGTGAAGAACCTGAAAGCAGAGGGAACAGAGTCTGGGTCACTAGCCAGTGACCAGGAAGGAACCAGGAAGGAACCAGGCGATGTCGAGATGCAATCAGGTGAGGAGATGAAGCTTGTCTCTGCAGCCACGTAAACCAGGAGGCGTCGACGACGACCAGGAGCTGGATACGGACTTTCCCATGAAGGATCTAGCTGTTGGCGGTGTCGGCTTCCGGATCAGGGTCAACAAGCCTTGGCAAAGGCAATCTACGCAGGAAAGGAAGTTCTGCTTCTTGTTCAGACCAGCAAGGTCTGGGGAGCTTCCCCTTTACAGGAAAGCAGGAGCAAGCCCAGAGCAACCAGGCAAGCAGCGTTGTTTCAAAAGGATGTCTTCAGGAGGGCCACTAGCCAACGGGCTAGCAACCGTGAAGATGCTTCGATGAGAAATGCAGGCGCAGGCCCCACGCAGCACTCGTGGAGTGTGGAGGGCTGAGTTTCGGTGCACTTACTGCTCAGGGTTGGGGCTTCTCAATCCCCAATGCACAACTTTGAGGACGCCTCAGAAGCTGCACAGTTAGCAAAAAGCAGGTACTGCAGGAGGTCCGGGCCCACGTCTTTCGTGTCGTCCACGGGTCTCAGCTTAGCTGTGGATGTGGGTCGGAGTCAGAGAAGTCTGGAAGTCTAGAGGCTGCGTCGCTAAGTCTTCGGGTTCTGGCAGGAGCATTGACAAAGCAAACAGGCAAGTAACTGTTGGTGCCAGTTGGCACAGGATGGTCACTCCTTGACCACAAGGGAGATGTCTTCAGTCTTCCAGTCGAAATGGAACATCGAAGGTCCAAGAGTTTGTTTCAGAGTTTCTTCCAGGATAATCTAATGTCTCTAGACACAGCTCCTAACTTTATACTAATCTAAGGGGCTGGATTACCTGCTAGGTCCCTCCTATGGGTGGAACCTGAGAAGGGGGTGGTTACACCCCTTTCTCTTTGTTCAGTATCGCACCAGAGCTGGGACTGGAGTGCCCCAGCAACTGGTTTGAACCGGGCTATGCATGGAGCACCTTGTGGGCCCCAGGCAGTGTCTGGAAACAGCAGTTTCCATTGAACCCACCCTGCCTCAATCCACTACAGGCTGTGTGGGGAAGTGCCAGCACCTCCCTTGACAGGAAACCTATTGTTCAGGCCTTTCCCTGCTGGAGTTTCGTCCAGCAGCAGGAGGTCAGACTGGTGTCTGTGGCAGCAGCATCCATTTTGTGATGCTGAGGCTCTGTTTAACTTTAACCGGGTAAAGCAGTAACTACATGTCTTCTCCCTCTAGAAGGGTGGAATGCTACCCCTGCCGCCAGGACTGGTTGGGGGGGGTAGTATTCCAAAGTGTTTGGCACCTTACACAACATGTTTTGATAAAGCCAAACCAAAGTTAGCATTAACAGCGAGGATTATAATGCACTTAAGAATATATGGTGTGGCTATATCATAGAACAGCTATAAGGACATGGTTCAGAAAGCTGCAGACAGGCTCAGTTCAAGCTAGAGCACAATCTCACATAAAACCAAGCACTCTGCCTTCAGGATTGTCAAGGCCTGCCATAGGAGTGACTTATAGGTATATATGTGTCTATATATAAGGGTAGATATAAGAATACTATATCTAAGCAAGGGGTGATTACACCACCTTGCCCAAGCTGAGTGTTTAGCCTGTGGTGTCAGTTTGGATGGCCAGCCAGGGGTGGCATAATACATGCTGCAGCCCCTGGTAGGCCTTGGATGCACCTATGTCCTGGGTACCTATAGTGGAGAAGTGTGGCTCAATGGTTAGAGCGGCAGACCCTGATGCAGAGGTCTAGCCCGGGACCAGGGTTCAATTCCCCGCCTCGGCGGGTCTTGGGCTAAAAAATTCCACGGACCTGATAATTTTCGCCTCAGTGCCTATTCCAATCATGGAGTCCAACTCTGCAACTCTGGGCAATAGCTTGCTTAATCTCCACAACGGCCCCCACAACGCTAAGGATGCCTGGCCTCCACCCTGGGGGTGCCCAGGAGTGGACGCCTCACAGGGAAAGCCAGGGTGGGTTCCACAGCGGTATTCGTACAAGTGCCTTGAGACCCTTGCGGGTGAGTAGTGCGCTATACAAGTATCAATTTACATTTACATCTGTAACTCCTTGCAACAGGATGCGTCATACTGTAAATATGACGCATGCATCATGTCGCTAGGAGGGCGCACTGAGAAGTGACGCATCGCTGCTTTCATGCAGCGATGCGTCACTTCTCATAAATGAGGCCCCTAGTGTCCAACAACATTATCTGGAGCAAGCAAGAGAGATGATGGAAAGGAAAAGTAACATCACCTTTAAGAGAAAAAATAAAACAGGTCAGGAATTTGCAGCAAAATGAAGGTTAGAAGTTGGAAGATTAAGGAAAGTAGAAGAGATAAAGTGGGGGTAGAGGCGCTGGATGGAAATTATGAAAAGGAAGAGGAATGCGAGATGGCACAGGAGAAAAAAAGTAAAGTTAGAAAGAATTGAAAAATTGAGAAAGCTGGGAAAAGGGTGAAGACCGATGAGAAGAAAGGGGTAAATTAATAGAATGGGACAAGTAATGAAATGAGGAAGGAAGGAGGGAAGGTGAAAGAAGATTAAAGAGGTGGAAAGGAGGAGGTGGGAGGGGATAACAGAATGAAGAGAAAGGAGAGTGATAGAAAGGGGAAGAGAATGAAAGAGAGGGAGAAGAAGAGAAGGGAGGAGAGTGAGAGTGAGAGGGAGAGAAAAGACAGGAGAAAGGGCATTACGAAGAATTATGGAGTATGGGATGAGCCTTCCCTTCCCTTCCCTTTTCCCTTCACTCAGGCACCGACAGCTGTGGGGTTTTTAATGATTTTGTTGTAATTGCTTCATCTATTTATTTGTTACAATATCCGTTTTGCAAAATGCCAAACAGCGGAAGACAGACACAAACAGAGAGAGAGAGATACACGCAGAGGCATTAATACAGCAACCTGTACAGAGACTCGAGAGAGAGAGAGAGAGACACACACAAAGCAAGACAGCCAAAAAGAAAACAAGCTGATGTGGCGGGGTAGGCCAACCTGCCAAGAAGCGTTAGGTTTCTACCATTTCATCAGGATGATGGGCAAAGCCCAGTAAATAGCAATCATACTGGAGGGGCAGGCAAGTGTCACCTTATTCAGAGTCCCTGTGATTTACGACAGTCTGCCACACAGTGATAAGCGGACCGAAAAAAAAGTGCTCACACTGAATTGTGCCAACACTGAAAGAAAAGCATCTTTGTGAGAAGATTTATTTACCATCCAAGCATCGTGAATTATATAAAGTTAACATTTTATTGTGAAAAGCACAGCTGCTGACACCCTCTTCTCGCACTTACTTGGAAGAGGTGTAGTGATTTCTTTATCTTGTTTTCGAGAAAAGGAAGAAAGCTTACTGGCAAACTGAAACCGGACATTGGCAGATGTATATAGTGCTGATAACAGGATGGAATCAACACATTATAACAAGCAGGGAAAAGCAGTCGAAAAGGAAATGCAACAAGATATTTATGAGGGAGGGGAGGATGACAGCGCAGGCGGCAACTTCGAGATGGATGGCAAAAGTTAATAGACATGAAAAGATGCTTAATAAACCCACAGCATGCCCCCTCAGAAATAAAACTCAGACAGGTACAACAAAGAACTACTTGTTTAATTTACCCGGTTGCCATAAGGAATACTCACGCTTCTCTGTAATAGTTCTGTCATACAGTAGCGGCTCCTCGAGCAGGGCTCGAGTCGGGGTACCACGTGGGTAGACGGCGTCCCCCCACTTTTTTTTACCGGGAGCTCGATAACTGGAGCAAATAGAGCCACACATTCACTCTTTGGCCTCTCTGGGGCGAGATCGGAGCCCATTCAGAACGCTGCTCACGCACTAGCTTCTCTGATGCAATCGCATGATCGCATCTAAGGGGTGAGCGAGGGGAGGCAATGAGTCTGATGGTGCAAGACACCTTTCGTGACGTCACTTCCTGTCATGAAGTCAGCTTCCCCCCACTTCTTTTTTTAGGACTTGCGCCCTGTCCTCGAGGGAGTGCTGCTAGTGGTGGGGCGGGGTGGGGGGTAGGGGGTAGTAAACTCCGGAATTGGGCCGAAC
This sequence comes from Lissotriton vulgaris, assembly GCF_964263255.1. NCBI lineage: Eukaryota > Metazoa > Chordata > Amphibia > Caudata > Salamandridae > Lissotriton > Lissotriton vulgaris. Next base: position 511,407,280 of record NC_141696.1, read on the forward strand.
GGAGTGGAGTACAGAAATAAATAAATAAAACAAATTACATTGCGCACTGCATTGCCGATTTGGCGTTGCAGCGTGCGCAATTCAATTTGTTTTAATTATTTATTTCTGTACTCAACTCTGTTCAGCCCAATTCCGGAGTTTACTACCCTCCACCCTGCCCCACCCCTAACCCACCTCCCCGCAGCACTCCCTCGAGGAGCCGCTACTGCTGTCATACATCGAGAAGCAATTATTCACCAATTCCAGGCTGGGAGACCATAATTATACTTCCAAGCCATACGGCCACTGTCATTGACGTGCAGCCCTCACGATATTGATGTAAAAAGACAGCAGTGGCTCTAAAGAACATCCTGTGGGCCCTTTGATATGGCAGGCACCATTACAGAGAGAGGATGGATGTGGATTGTAAAAAGACTTCTTTGGCAGAAATGCATAAACCATTACCATCTTACTTGGAACATTGGATAAAAGAGGACAAGACTAGCCCGAACGTTGCTCTAAAAGCGACCGGAAGAAGGAAGTAGTGAGAAATAAATGAGTTGTAAAAGCATGAAGTGCAAGTGAATGACAAACTCTAGACCACTCAATGTCACTGTGGGCAGTACAGTTGGCAAAGGCTTCATATAAATTTAAAAAATTTTAACCCACGCAGATGCCACGCCCTCAACAAATAAATACGATTTCAGGGGATAGTTTAGAAAGGAAAAAGGGCTACGTGTACTTCACTACTCCAAATAAAAATGAATGCACAACAGTTTATATAAGGAAATACCTTAGGGGGGGGGTAACGTTTAAATGCTAGTGTGTTGCAGTAACACACAATCTTATCATACCTATTATTGAAAATGTCCCACTGCAACATGGCTCCCGTTTAGGATGGCCGTAGTCATGCCTAAAAACAAGACGTCAACAAGCCCAATCCTTCTTAAAAGGAAGCACAAAACCAAATGAATATCCTACCGAACAAAGCCCAACTGCTGATCGACATCGTAAATTGCAAAAAGGCTAAAAAAACACAAGTGAAGGAGCTGCAGGCACAGCTCATGGGTGAAAGCACTAACATAACTGTGGCATGAAGAGGAGGTGGAAGGGAGAAATGCTATAGTAAAATGTAAGCAACAATGGCGCTGAACACCAAGAAAAAATTGTCCACCAAAGAACAGATAAAGAACCATAGCGGAATGAGACAGTACTAAGTCCCTGCTCTGTAGGAGGAACAGAAGAGAGAAAGGAGGAACAAACAGGCAGGACTGACCACTAGCAAGCAAGGATTTTTAAAGGACACTGACATAGACAAATGAAAAGCAATGCCAAGAAAGGGGATGAACGCGTAGTCCACAGACCGATTACAGCAGGTCTTGAAGAGACAGCTCATGCGCTGTCTAGCTTGACCTAAAAAGGTATTTACTCGGATGCTGGGAGCATCTACAAAAAGTGTTTGCACTTCAATGGGGTATCGCGTAGGAAGGTGGTAAAACCAGGCTGCTGGACAGAGCAGCCTATAGGCGGAGTACCACAGCAAGGGTAGATTCAGATTTAGGTTGCAGAAGTAAGTTATATATTTTTACTGGAGGGAGCATGTCAGTTTTCTTTTACCCAAATATAGGACAGAGATCTATAAGCTTTCCTCCAGGAGCAGAGAGCTCCAGGGTTTGGCACCCCAACCATAAACAGAAGAGCGAACACAGGTGAATACACTGCCCCTTATATCCCGTATCGCACATTAACTACAGTATGCTTTCTGGCATTGGTTAGGGTTCAGCAGGTGAGTGAGCAATCTTGCACATGCTGCTGCTTATTTTTATCACAAACTTTTGATACCTCAAAGTCTGCATGAAAAGATGTCCCCCTTTGATTCTAGCACATGTGGTGCCCCATGTAACAGGCCTTTTTGGAGGCAGGGGCATAGCTTCTGGGGAGTTTTGGGGTTTACCACCCTCAAATAAATTCATTCTTGGCTTGGTATTTGGACCGGGGGGTTCTGATTCAGGTCTTCTATGTTTGTGTCGGTTTTTCTTCTCATCCTAATTTCACTAAGAGGTTTTAACTTGTTACATTTTTGGATCAGGAATGTAAGTATATTTTAGCCCAAATTTATAAAGAGTTTGCATTGGGGTTGCTTCACTTTTTTGACGCAGCCCTGATGAAAAAACCTTTTTGGTATTTACAAAGTCACACAAATTTCAGTTTACAGGGCTTTGTAAGACAAGCATTAGCATAGCCAATCGGTCTCGGCAATTAAATTGCCTATTTGCAGAGATGTTCAGGAAGAGTCCCTCTGCTGCATTGTAATACATGATTATAATAGGGTTGTCCGCACCTCAATACATTACTGGACACACACACAGCTCTGCAGCCGGTGCGTAACCCACTGAGCTGCATTACAACTCCATACATTTGTGTATGGGAGAACATGAAATTTGAACTTTTCAACCAAGAGTAACAAAGACAGTGAAAAAAGAAAGAAAACTAGCCTAGCAATTATAATATTCATACGGTTTGCATAGGTGCAAATAAACCTGTTAGCAACCAGACAATACCAATATTTACATAGCGCCTAGCTCTCGCAGCTTTGACATCTCCTGGTCTGTAATAGGTGTCTCAACCACTGTCCCTAATCATGGGAATGGCTCGTGGAGACAAGTAAACTTGCAGTGGCATGTTACGTTCTGCCTGCTGCACCCTAGCAGGTGCCGGGGCTGACACATGCTACACATAGCTGGCCAAGCCTGAGGGGGAGTGGGGGTCAAAACGTAATCCCATCACAGAGCTGAAACAATAGGAAAAACCAAAAGGAAGGAAAACCGTTGGACCATGAATAGAAAACAGCAGATAACTGACCCCCCCCCCACCTTTGAGGAAAGAACCAAAATGAAGGGAAACTGTTAGACCATGAAAGAAAACAGAATATACCTGCCCCACCCCATGCCCACCTTCCACCCATGCTGGGAAGCAAACCATACCCACACATGCCACAAGTGAGCACACCCAATGCATGGCACCCTGCCAAACAAAGCCCCTGTGCCCACACTGGCGCTCTACAATGGCTCTCCATGAAACAGTCTTTCACAGTCACCTCACATGAAACGAGTCATAACAAGCGGAGACCTAAATAAATGCCACCAGGTTACCAGCCTTGGACTCTGTGACGTGACTGTGCTGAAAATGTGACAATGGCCTATTCTGAGATGTCCATTTAAATGCACTGTGATCACTCGGAGGACAACATCAGACACCGTTTAATTTTTGAGTATCACATTTCCAATCAAAAATGCTATGTTAATTTTCCCATCTTTCCGACCCAAAAGATGCCTGTTGAACAGTGTTTGAGCGAAACACATTTTACATGAACAAAGACACAAAAACATGAGAAAGAATAACATTTTTGGTATAGATTAAAAGTTGCTTCGGTCGGTTGCTTCGGTCCTGCGAGGATATGAGAGGATTCTGATTAATACAAATAACATGAAAGACCTTTACAAAGACCTTTACAAAAGAATGTATATTAAAAGCTGTTCAATTCACCCATACACTCGTATTAACATCACTAGTAAGATATGGAAGAAAAATGGAAAAGGAAACATTTGGTCAAAGGCCATGTGAGAGGACCTGAGAATACAGGTAGCTTGTCTCCTTTCTGGTAAAGAATTGGCTTGGTAGTTTAGTCTGCCCTGTTCCCATGATGCACTGGGCCAGGGACAGACTGATTTGCATATAGCCAGGTTCTGAGCTGGGATGGGGCAGTGAGATAAATAACGGTGATGGATCAAGCCCTGATCTTTGGACTGGGTAAGAGTGGTCTGCTCAATTCAGACACTCTGTTCATCACCACCCCCTTTTGTAAATCGATTTTGGCCACTACAGGTGTGGCAGGGTATACTCAGACATGAGTCCCTTTCTCACTGCTCCATCAGGATTCAAGCAAGCCGGGCCGAAGACGGCTGAAATGCCAGAAACCGGTCCCCGGTAGCTTGTCTCCTTTCTGGTAAAGAATTGGCTTGGTAGTTTAGTCTGCCCTGTTCCCATGATGCACTGGGCCAGGGACAGACTGATTTGCATATAGCCAGGTTCTGAGCTGGGATGGGGCAGTGAGATAAATAACGGTGATGGATCAAGCCCTGATCTTTGGACTGGGTAAGAGTGGTCTGCTCAATTCAGACACTCTGTTCATCACCACCCCCTTTTGTAAATCGATTTTGGCCACTATAGGTGTGGCAGGGTATACTCAGACATGAGTCCCTTTCTCACTGCTCCATCAGGATTCAAGCAAGCCGGGCCGAAGACGGCTGAAATGCCAGAAACCGGTCCCCGGTAGCTTGTCTCCTTTCTGGTAAAGAATTGGCTTGGTAGTTTAGTCTGCCCTGTTCCCATGATGCACTGGGCCAGGGACAGACTGATTTGCATATAGCCAGGTTCTGAGCTGGGATGGGGCAGTGAGATAAATAACGGTGATGGATCAAGCCCTGATCTTTGGACTGGGTAAGAGTGGTCTGCTCAATTCAGACACTCTGTTCATCACCACCCCCTTTTGTAAATCGATTTTGGCCACTATAGGTGTGGCAGAGTATACTCAGACATGAGTCCCTTTCTCACTGCTCCATCAGGATTCAAGCAAGCCGGGCCGAAGACGGCTGAAATGCCAGAAACCGGTCCCTGGTAGCTTGTCTCCTTTCTGGTAAAGAATTGGCTTGGTAGTTTAGTCTGCCCTGTTCCCATGATGCACTGGGCCAGGGACAGACTGATTTGCATATAGCCAGGTTCTGAGCTGGGATGGGGCAGTGAGATAAATAACGGTGATGGATCAAGCCCTGATCTTTGGACTGGGTAAGAGTGGTCTGCTCAATTCAGACACTCTGTTCATCACCACCCCCTTTTGTAAATCTGAGAATACATAGAGTCTTTGTAAAAAATGCAATCCAGCCTCGTTTGCACGTGCACAGGGGGTCGTTCTAGTTCACAGAGCTGCACTGTGCGAGCCTATTCGTTAATACATTCATAATATTTACAAACCTGTTTGTACACAGGAACGCACAAGGTAAGAACAGATTTAACCAGGATCCATGCAAGCGACACATGCCAACATTTGGTAACACTCAAGTAGCGACTAAGGGGGGCAGGTATGTGCAGGGGGTCAACTTACTCCATATACTTGCAAAGGTGGGGAAAATAATACATTTTGGCATAGCCCAAGGTCTGTGGAACAACAATACTGTGTTTTCTAAATCCCTCTGGAGTGGTTACAGTTCTTGATTTATAGGAGAAAAGCAAAACTCAAGAAAACAAACATAGTGCAGGCAAAACAAGAGAGAAGCCTCTTTCCTAAAAAAAAGAGCGCTGTATGCTCTGGCGTGCAACAGATACAGAATAAAGTGCTACACAAAAGATTATATTAATAAGTGAAAAAATGCTTGCAGAAAAAAACGTTGCTGGCAGGCAGGCCTGTATGGAATTGCCGCTCTCGCTGCCCTCGCTGGCAAACTACCTAGCCTGAAGTGAGATATCATTCCTAACTTAATAATGGTTCCCATAAAAAGGTGCTTAGAGTTAGCATGCCGCACGTTCATGATCTCATCAGACTCATTCTGAGCTGTTCTCTGCAGTGCAGGGAGTACCACAGCAGAAGTGCACTCGGGGTACAGCCCATTCGGCTATCCAGCAGCCTGGACCTGAAAATACAAGGAACGGTGCGGATTAAGACAGGAGCCTCGTGAAAGCGCTCTTAAACAAATGTAAAAAGTTGTCCCGAAACAATGGATGAAAATGGCGTCTGCGAATGTTTATCATTAGTTGGCTGGTGCTCTTGGGACGGATTAAACAGCGAAACAGGCATGACTATGCATACCTTGATAAAAAGGGAGAACACAAATTGAAGCGATGGTGGTGCCCTTAAATGGAAAGCCTATGGACAGGCTGTGCACCCACTCAAAGTAGATACAGCATGTCTCTGTTCGAGGCAGTAAATGCACACTATTTAGAGCCGAGACCTGGAAAAGGAGCCAGAGGCAGAGGATTGAGCCTCCTTGCTTTACTTTGCGGCATGGGTGTTTCTGTGCATCCACCAATAGATTTCGACACAAACCCATATTTACATGGGTCTAGAGTTATAAAGATTTCAAGTCCTGGTTGCGTCCCATTTTTGGCACAGCCTAATGCAAAATGCTTTTTGGTATTTACAAAGACATGCAAATGTTGATTTGAGTGGCTTTGTAGGAAAGTAAAATGCACCGCATTGCGCTGCCTGGTGTCACTTTGCGTCAGGTGCACATTCCGTGGGTGGTGCATTGATAGTCCAGTGCAACCACCCATGGATTTTGACACAAATCCATATTTACAAAGACTTGTAGACAAAGGTATGTCTGCATGAGGCTGGTGTTATGAGGAGAAATAACTGTATTTACTCTTTACATGTGTGCTGCATTTAGCCACACACATGCAAAGAGGAAAAAACCTCAAAGAGTGTCAGTCAGTCAGTCAAACATATCTTTATTCGGTTAAGTTAAAACCATCAAAGTGCATGACATAGAGCATTAGAATTCGACAGTACTTTAATACATAATTCTTAAGCTGTGACAATATATTTAATAATTCATATACATTAGACACTCCTACTCAGGTCCTCGGGAGATAAATAACTATATAATATAAATATCTAAATTCATCAAATAATTAATTATTTACATAACAATATGTTAAAAAATACATGATGATAAATAAATAACCTTGTTTTAAAACACAGTCCACTCTATGACTCCACAGGCCTATTCCTACACCTTATTGCACCTGTTACATAACTTGCAACTACAAAACACACCAAGGGTGATGCCAGTATTTGTAGGTACACCAGCGCTGGCCTAACTTGGTTAACATTTTGTTTTTTTAGGAGGGGGATAATAAATTTCCTACGTAATGACGCATAAAAATCACAGAAAAATATCTTGTGAAAAATGTTCTGATCAGAGAAGTTGTCACAAGGACAAGGAATCAAAGATCCTTCTTTAAAAATCCTTTAGGGAAGGCTAATAGCCAGTGAGCCATATTATGCTCAAATCTAATTAAGACAAATAAATGAAAAGGTTTATTTATATAGGACAAATATGGCTGCAACTCTCTACCTATGCTCAATGTGACAAAGCTTCTCACTGTAGGTTTTACTAGTTCCCTATCCTCCCTTGTCGACATTGGTCTATCCAAAAACTGCCTTTTCAAGTCTCTGATAGCTGACTTACCCAGGGCTCTAGGGCTCAAAAAAAGGTCAGGACAGCCAGAGAGTCCATCGGAGACTTAATATAACGTACCCACGGTATATCTAATCCCTTGTCTAGCGAAATACAGTCTTGGATGATCAGCTGATTTAAGTTAGGGGATGGTTGCGCCCAAATTCCCAACCAGAATATCAGGGGGCTCGATCGCAATCTGGTCCGCAATAAAGCCAGCTCCTAGATCTTCATGAAGATTAAAAACAGGGGTAGAAGCCGGGAGCGACAACAATCTACTAAAAAAGGTATTTTCCGCCACCTGAATATCGCCGGATTCAGTATATCCCCATATTTCGCTCCCATAAGTCACCATAGGGATACACTTGGCGTTGTAAATCTTCATGAGGGCCGGTAGCGGTTTAGAGCCGATTCTTTTAGCAAAATCTACAATTGCTCCTGATGCTCTTGCTAGTGTGTTTCTTTTATTTAGGCGTTCCGCTAACCACATGCGCCTATCATCAAAAAGAACCCTCAAATATGGGAATGCAGGGACCTTTGTTAATTCCATTTTCTTACAGTAGAATTTGGCCTTCCTGGCTCAACCCGAGCCAATGGTCATAGAGTGTGACTTTTTAAAATTAGTGACCAGATCCAGAGAATCCATAAAATCAATAAAACAATCTGAAAGAGTTTGCAGTCCTCTCAAAGTCCTTGCCACCAAAACAGCATCGTCCGCATAGAGCAATGCTGGCATAATTTTTGTACCAGCTCTTGGGATGTCTTTACAATTGGAAGTCAAAACGGCCTCTAATTAATTGATATAGAGTGTAAACGACAGGGGTGCTAAAATGCATCCCTGTCTGACCCCTCTTTTAACGGCGCAAGAATCTGTGAGGCTACCGTCCTGGTTATAACGTACAGCGGCTGAGGTGTTCTCGTGAATAGCCGACAGAAAAGAAATCACATCTGCATCTAAGCAACTGCTATGGAGGGTAGCGCACAGTTTTGATTGATTAACGAGGTCAAAAGCTGAGGATAGATCCATAAAGGCCAGATGAAGATCACCATGCTTTGCTATTGTGTACTTCCCAATTATTAAATGAAGATTTAGACATTCACCCAATTTATTTATTTATTTATTTAACTTTTAAGGTGCTCAGCTACCCACAAAGGGTTTCCCGGGGCCAAGGAACAGAATTAAAGAAGGAAGAGAGAACAACACAAATCATTGCTGAAAGAGCCATGTCTTAAGTCCTTTGCAAAAACTGAGATAGAGAGTTTCAGTTTTCAGAGCAGTGGGAAGGGTATTCCAGATCTTCGGGCCTAAGTGGGAGAACGAGCGACCGCCCATTTTCACCAACTTAAACCGAGGAATTATAAAATCACCTTTGCAAGAAGATCTCAAAGAACGAGTGGGGCGATAAGCATGAATCTGCGCCCTGTTTGATCTTGAATATATAGCAGAGGGCCTTGAACTTTATTCTGCTAGCAATCCTGAGCCAGTGGAGATCTAGAACCGACTGGGAAATAGAGACTCTCCGTGGAACATGGCAGAGGAGACGTGCAGCTGTGTTCTGCTCAACCTGAAGCTTTCTGAGAGTTTCTTGGTCAGCTCCAAGATAAAGGACGTTCCCGTAGTCCAGGCGTGAGATAACTAAGACCTGGACGACCGTCCTTTGTGTGGAGGCAGGAAGCATCCATAAAATTTGGTGGAGCCATCTTAGGATGGTAAAACATGTAGAGGCCGCTTTTACTACTTGCTGCCGCATAGAGAGATTCTCATCAATGAGAAATCTGAGGTTGCGAACCTGGGCAACAGGTTGGGGGAGAGAACCCATTTCTTGGGGCCAGTGTTGGGGTCCCCATAAATTCTTCCCCTTGCCCAAGATAACAACCTCTGTCTTGTCCCCATTACGTTTCAAGAAGTTGTTGCACATCCATTCAGAAACTTTATTCAACCCTTGTTTCAGAACTGAAATGCTGCCGTCTTCCACAGTAGAAAAAAAAATTTGTGTATCGTCAGCATATGAAAATATAGAGAGGCCCGCTTTCTCCACAATGGTGGCCAGGGGTCTAACATAAATATTAAAAAGTAAAGGATTTAAGATAGACCCCTGCGGGACACCATACGCTGAGGAACACATTTTGGAAGAGGTTTTCGCAGAAAAGACCTGGAAAGTACAGCCGTCAAGGAAGGAGGCAAGCCAGGCCAAGGCAGGACTCTCAACTCCCAAAGACCGGAGAGATGAGAGAAGGATGGAATGCGACACAGTATCATAAGCCGCACTCAAATCAAGTAATATGAGTGCAGATGTCTCTCTGTGATCGATACAATGACGCAGTTTCTCGGTGACTCCAAGAAGACTAGTTTCGGTGGATTGATTGGCCCTAAAACTGGATTGGGATGGGTGAAGGAAACCCAGACTTTCCACATAATGAGTTCGCTGGTTATTAATATGTCTTTCCAAAATCTTGGAGAGTACGGGTAGCAGAGAGATAGGCCTAAAATGTGATAAGTTGGTAGGGTCAGCTCCAGCCTTTTTTAAGAGTGGAATATTCATTGCGTGTTTCCACTCAGGCGGGATAGAGGCCTCTCTCTATGAAGAGTTGAGAAGCTCTTTCAAAACATTAAGGGAGTCCGGGCAAAGTTGTCTCAAGATTTTAACAGGCAAAGGATCACGTGGAGAGCCCGATTTAATACTTGCCAGACAACTAAGAAAAGATGTATCGTCAAATGGTAGCCAGCCGTTGAGATTAGCCCCCGAGTCAGGCACGTTTCTATAAGTGAGATCAGGGAGCAGGGCAGATTCCATGGGAAGGGGAGGAGAACCCAGAGAACCATAAATAAGCTCAACCTTCTCCATAAAAAACTCGGCAATAGAGTCACATTGTACCTCATCAAGTATCGGTGGAGTAGGGACAGTGTCAGATCCCGTCAATTTCTTTACAACCGAAAAGAGAGTGCGCAAACAATTTTGGGCCTGTGTGACAGTATTAGCAATATACGTGGCTCTGGCCGATTTGCACAACTTGTGATATTCTTTAAGGGAACTGTTATAATCAGTTCTACAGACAGAAGAGTAAGATTTCCTCCATTTCCTCTCAAGGACTTTACATTTAGATTTCATAGCTTTTAGATTTTCCGAGAACCATGGGGACGGTGGGGCATGAAGTATTTGGACACAAGAGGTAAGGAAGTGTTAACAGCATCAGTAAGCCAGTCTGAGGTAGCGGAATCAAGTAAGGACAATGGCAAGCTAGTGTCCGGCAGGTTCTTAAATTAAAGAGTGTTAAAAGCCTCAACATTGAGTGTGCCCCAGCGTCTAAGACTCTCATGCGAGTCTAAGCAGACCCTGTTCTTATCCCCGGAAATCATCAAATGACATTGGACGGCAAAATGGTCAGACCATTCCAGAGGAAGAGCCGAAAAACTACAAAAAAAAAGAGAGATTAGAGAGAACAGGATCAAGGAGATGGCCTGCCGCATGTGTGGGTCCCGAATTACATAAAAAGATGTTGAGGGCCTCTAAGTCGGACAGAATTTTTTTACTGATGTTGCATTGGGAATTTTCAAGATGTAAATTAAGATTCCCAAGAATGGTAACATTCGCAGCTTTTAGCAGGAGGGGGGCAATGGCATCAGAAAAGGAAGCTGCCCATGTGCCTGGATTTCCCGGGGGGCGATATATCAGAAGGCCAGATAGGGTCAGCTGGAGATTAACTGCAAGTTTGAACTGAGCAGCTTCACATCCCTGGAGGGGCAGAGCTTCAAATTTACAGCTATAAATAGCCTTAAAAATTACTGCAATGCCACCTCCTTTCCCTGTTTCTCTGTCTTTTCTAACTATGACAAAGCCAGGGGAAGGGCCAGGGGGAGGACATCAGGTCCAGAACTGACTTGCAGCCAAGTTTCAGTGAGAAACACAGCATCAGGTTTCTCTGAATCAAGAAAATCAAAGATGTGATTTTTGTGTTTGGGGAGGGATCTACAATTAAAAATGCTCCAGAAACGGAAACCGTGGTGAGCAGGAGTCGGTGTTTTAAAACTTATTCTTGTCTGGAGGCTTGCTTCCGACCTTAACTTGCTATTAAGCATCCTTCCTAGCAAGAATCCATAGCTAGAACATTTAAAACCATGCATGAGGAGAACACATCTTTTACATTGAAAGGACGGTCGGTGTCTAAGACGCAGTAACTCTGTAGCAGTATAACTCGTACGATTAATGTTACTTACAGGGTTAGCAGAGTTTTGAACAGAGTTTCTGGCTGCTGGGCGCGGCAAAGTGCGGACGTGTGCCTTTACCCTGTCTAAAACCATATTGAAGATCTGAGATAATACAGTGTTGACCTAACCAATCCGTTAGGCGGGCAAGGACAACTTTCCCCATGATTTTGGCCGCAGAGTCCAGAAGTGAAATCGGCCTATAACATGCCAGTTTATCTCTGGTTCCCTTTTTAAAAATAGGAACTATAACTGCTTAGGCCCAAGAGAGGGGAAAGCTAGCTTGGCATGCAGCGTTAAAAACATGGGTTAAAATTTTGGCCCAAAAAATAGGATCTGCTCTATAGAGATCAGCCGGAACACCATCATGCCCCGGGGCTTTCCCCCCTGATGTTGACACAATCGCCTCAGTGACTTCCTCCACAGTGAAAATCAAAGGATTTAAAACACAGCCACTTTCAGCTTTCCAGGGCAAAATACCTTGATTCACATCACTGTAGATGCCCCCAAAGTATTGAACCCACTTCTCAGGGGGGATATGACAATCTATAACAATGTTAGATGTCTCATTAAATTTGGGACTATTAACCAGGCTCCAAAATTTTGAACTGTTTGACAAAACACTAGCTTCAGTGAGCTCGTCCCAGGCCTTCTCTCTTAGTTGCTTCTTTCTATCTTCTATTGCAACTTTATAGGCCCTCCTAACAAACTTCACCCTCTTGGCAGGTCTGAGTTTCCCCTCCAGCTCCTCCATCAGAGCTTTGTGGGCACACAAGCAGGTGTCATCAAACCATTTTTTAAGTTTTATAGGCCTAGGTTTGCAAGGCACTGTGAAGTTAGCTGCCACTTTCCATACAATTTGATCAAACGCACCTAGGACTAATGATGGATTGGAATCCTGATCTGTACAAATTCCAAACTCCTCTTCACACACAGTAGTTAGGTTTTCTATAAAACTGTCAGGGGTAATTCATTCCCACCTTAGCCTACGGGATTGATCTTTTGGGGCAATATTGGAGTTAGTTACATGAGCCATAGGTCTAGATTCATCAGTTACCAAAATATTAATATTTAGTGAGTGGATTATGATCACTTAGGCAAATGTCTGTCACACCGAGTTCACCTTGCAAGTCCGTCAGAGATCCAGAGACTAAGATAAAGTCAATGATGCTATGATAGCCCTGTCTAGTAAATGTAGGTATGGGGGAGACGTGTCCAACTTTGATGCGCAGATCAAATTGTGGTTTGATAAAAGACTCTCTAGAAAAGTCCCAGAAGGAGTATGTTCAAAGTGCGTTAGCCCGACGGGCCATTCTCCTCATCAATTTTTTTTAAAAATGTTTTTATTAACATTATTAACAAATCGGCAATGATGACAATACATGGAGAATAATATAGTACAATCAGCATATGGAAGTTTACAGCCATGTCCAGTTTATACCTGCTATACATTATGTAACGATGCAACAGTCCTGTCCTTGATACTATCCTCTGCATACCTCCCACCCTATTAATCTTCATCTGAACTATCACTGTCAGGTTCTGGAAGTGGGTCACATATATCCCCTCGGTATGTATTCCAGACTGTCCAAATCTTTGTCCATTTACGGGGGCTACCCCGAATAGCATATACTGTACGCTCTGCCACCATAGTCAGATTCATATCTCCTCATCAATTTTTAAAAAACAATTAAGGGAACAAACATGAATATTAAAATCTCCCAGGACTATTATATAGAAATAAGTATCAGCGTTTAATTCATAATCGGCCAAGAGGGCAGTTAACGATCTTAGGTGCTCTAAATCATCACTTCTAGTCAATGAATTATAAAAATTGACCACTAATAGGGTCAGGACATTCTTCCCTGTTAATTCGACAGCCAGACTATTGGGAGAGCAAGAGTCTATTTGCTTGTCCCTATATGATAATTTAAGATTCAGTAACAGCAAAAGCCCCCCACTAGCTCTTTCCATAAGGGACGGTATGGCATGTATACAAAACGTTAAAAATCCATCCACAAAATACGATTCCTTAGGATCCTGTGTTTCCTGTAAGGCTATAATGTGGAAGCTAGCAAGAAACTGCTCCAAGTTACTGTCTCCCCTTTTGGCCCTAAGCCCAGCTATATTCCACAATAGAACTTTTAAAAAAGCTCCAGTGGGTGAACACCAAGTGGAATTAATATTAAAATTAGGGGAGCTAGATGAGGTGGGACAAGGCTCTATGGCCAAGTGGGTAATTACCGTTGGGAGATTGGGCACAGAGACTGGTACCACTTCATCCGCCCCTTTCCATGTATTTAAAGAATCTGCTATGACTGTATTTGCAGAAATCAGTCTGTCTTGAGTGTCTAGACCCAGACAAGGCCTCAAACCTATTTACAGTCCGGATAATGAGGCTATCTCCCTCGGGGTTCTCAGTGGGGGTTTGTAAAAGTAACCGAGCGGCAGAGCCCACACAGAAGTTGCAGATGGAGAACATTGATCTTCGCTCTTTAAGATCATTTGAGCAAGTGCTGGGCTTCGAAAGTTGACAACCACACAGTCCCCCCTATGTTCTTTGGAGACTGACCCACCCATGCTACTCTACGCACCATTAAGATGTACTAATCATAGCTGGTCTAAAGCCTGTATGTCTAGAGAGCCAGTCAACGGTTTTGTTCCTCAGTTGGGACCAGGATTCGGGCTGATCAGGTCTCAGCGATGGAACGCCAGCCAAAACCACCACAAGAGGACAAGCCGCCGGTGGCAGATTAAGAATATCCCGTGCTGGCTTTGTAGCCACATGATTTAATGGGCTACGACCATCTTCATGTTGGGCTGGTTCAGCCATTAAGACCCTTTGTGGAGCCTCAGGCATAGACAGAGTCTGATCACCCAATCGAACTGTATTTTCCTGCCCACCTAACCCTTGGAGACCTGAACAAAATTGTGAGATTGGCCCCCCTGGGTCTGACGACGTAGACGGCACAGGCAAACTGTGTGTGCAGATATTGCCAGGGCGATTTTCCACCACCCCACACGCCATGTTCCTGTTCCAGCAGAGCCACTCGAATGTGGCCTTAGAGGCACCACCGGGCCCAAACCCCCCTTCAATGTTACTATGAGCCCTAGACACCTCTGGGAAAGCCGTTGTTTGAACACCTTGTGAGAGGTGAGATCATTTTTCCTCAATTGCCTCTAATTTATTCCAAAAGGGTGCTAAAAGAACAGTAATTAGGGTCTCTAGACATTCCAGTAGTCCGGGTTTCCTCCATGGTCCCCCAGCAGCGGCGTATCAGAATTAGCAACAAAAGAGGCCCCATTGTCCGGTCTCAAGGATGACTCCCCACTTGTCCCTGGGGTTTGGTGTTTAGATTTAGCTTTAATGTTTGCCTTAGACCTTGATGCTGCCCCACCCCTAGGGCGCTTAGCGGGTTGTTCCCTAGTTCCTCCCTCTTTGTTAATGCCAGACCCCAATTTGATTTTACCTCCCACCCCCTCGTTTGCTTTAGCAGATCTTTTAGATCTAGTAACCCGGTCCCCTCCGTCTAGCCACGTTACACTCATAGAAGGTGCTTGGGGTGAAACGGAAACAACGGGGGAGTCTAGATCAAGCACTTGAGAAGCACCCACCATAACCCCACAGGGACTCAAATTTCGGGAGGGGGTAGTGTCCAAAACATTGGGGCTCGCCACCTCTGGGGGACCTGTCTCTATGCTAGAGGTCAAATTAGTTTGCGGGGCAGCTACTGGTGCTTTCACTGTACTAATGGCCCCCAAAGATGATCTTTTTTGACCCACATAGGACCCCAATGACAATCTTTTCTCTGTTAATTGGATTTCATGCTGGAGAACTGATTCAGCCCTTGACAGAAAAGCATCTAACGTGCCTGTCACCCCACCCCCCCCCCCCCCCACACTTTTGACCCAGCGAAATTTTGTTTAGCGGCCATTACTAACACAAAACAATAAATTACTAGATAAATGTCAATTAAAGTCTATAAACAAAATGTCACTAACCGACTCCGTGGGATGGCTGAACGTCCAAGTTGAAGGGGGATGGCCCTGCCCTGCCTATTCCTGGCTATGAAAGGCGATCGTCCTGTGCTGCGGCTTGTAGATGACGCCGCGGGAAAGGGATGCCGGGACTTGTAGTCAGAGACCGCCCGCGTCTTCACCAGCGGGACGGTCTCAAGGGTGGCGGCGATGAGGCGGTGTGGAAATCCGAAGAAGAGTGCCCTTTTGCCAATGTCCTTCCCAGAATCAGGTAACCAGCAGTTAAAGGAGCGTCCCCCCAGTCAATGGAGTCTCCCCGCTCTACACACCTCATGGGGTCCAGATACACAGCCAAATCTTCAGCGGACCTTTGGGAGGTCCCGGAGGGTAAATGGCTATGCTTGTAGGGGAGCCCAGGAGCCCAGGGCGCACTTTATCAGGGAGCACCGCTGGGCCTGCGCCTGCCTCCGGACGTTACCTCTGCATCAATCCCTGGTCTCTGCACAAAGTCAGGCCTCGAGGGGTCCCATATGGCAGCCGGTAGCAAGGAAGGTGCCGGGAGTCAGGGATGTCGGATTACGCACCAACATCAGCCCCCGGTCTCGATGTGGATGTAGGCCGTGAGGGGTTTCGAGCAGCAACAGGAAGCGGGTAAGGAGCCAGGAGCCAGGCAAGTCGTCGTCCGTGTGCAGACAGAGTTCCGACACCCCAACCAGTTACTTTCGTTGGGTAGGATGCAGATTAATACATATACAAGTAGTATTGGTTTTTGTGACCTTCCTGCACAAAACAATCCTAACCATAATATAGATACCTTTGCACCATGCCATAAGGGTGTACACATTAGCCCAAGGCAGCCCAAAGTACACAAGCGCATGGAAGCAGTAGAATTGTGCAATTTGTTTGAAAATATGATGCAATTTTGCTTTTTTTCAGGTGTTCTATTTATCACCACTTCTTTGTAAATATGCTCTAATTGGCTGGTTACCAAAAATCAGTATATTACCAAAAAAGTAGCACATCTGCACTATAGAAGTTATCCTTCAAAGGATACAAATCTACTACTTATTAGAATTCAAAAACATTGGCAGTAGTAGTCTTAGAAAGCTACCTCAATCTCTGGTTTCCAGGCATACTACTGCCAATCAAGCACCTAAAAGGTGATGGAACAAATGCTTGCAAATAATCGAACTACTCGCATTCCAAATCATTGTTTTGCACCCACTGAACATTCTAGACAGAGGGCCTGATTTAGGATTTAGCAGATAGATGAAAAAACAGCTAACTTTACTGCTTTTACTCTGTCCGCCAAATTTGGAGATGTCCGCCAGCCCAGCACACATCTCTATACATTGTCAAAGTTAGACTTGGCATCTTTGGCGTACTTTCACCTGACTTTTTTCCTCTATCTCCAGTATTTTTGATGCTGCGCTGGATTTCGTTTTTGCTGTCTTAGATACTTTGGGCACTTTGCCACTGCTGATCAGTGTCAAAGTGAAAGTGCTCCCTGTGTAAATTACTATTACAATTGGTTCTCCCTGATTGGCATATTTGATTTACTGGTAGGTTCCTAGTAAAGTGCACTGAGTGTGCCAGGGCCTGTACAGCAAATGCTATCAGTGGACCTGCCTAAACAACAACACAACTGCCAGTACTGGATATATTTTAAATGATTTTTAGAATAACCCCTATGGGCAAAACATAAGGGTCCAGATTTTTATTTGCATCACTAGTTTATTCATTTGTTTTAGCACTAGTAGAAACAATTATTTTCATAAACAAGATGATTTTCATGTGTATATACAAAAAGAATAGAAAAACATTATAATGACAATGTACTTATACAAAACAGTTTATACAATATTTACAACACATCCACACTTTCACTTTGGCCAAACACATTCATCCATCTACAATCATACTACAACGTAAAAAATACTAGGGGCCTAGTGTCAAACAATATAGCTGGATATAGGTTTATAGGCAATGAATACAAATAATAATCAATATACTGGGCACCTATGCATTAGTAATGATCCTATTTAATAAACACTATTTGTATATTAATTTTGGTTTTGACACAAGGACCCAAAAGAACAGGTCGACGCGTTTCGAAATCCCCAATGTGGATTTCTCCTCAGGACCAACAATCTACAAAATAAAAATCCGGACCCTTATGTTTTGCCCATAGGGGTTATTCTAAAAATCATTAAAAATATATCCAGTACTGGCAGTTGTGTTGTTGTTTAGGTAATTTGGACTCAGCCTTACTGGTTCGGAGTCACGACCCTGTGTTGTTTCCAGATCAGTGGACCTGCAGCACTGATTGTGCCACCCTCATAAGTAACCCTGCAAATGTAACTCAGACCTGCCACTGCAGTGTCTGCCGCAGTTTGAACTGCCATGTGGATCCGGCAAGTGCATCCACCGGCAGGCCCTAACCTTCCTTTTCTTACATGTAAAACACGCCTCCAGTAGGCCCAAGGTACCCCCATGGGCAGGGTGCAGTGTTTGTGAAAGGTAGGACATGTACTTGTGTGTGTGACAAGTCCTGATAGTGAAATACTGGCAATTTCGTTTTTCACTATTGAAAGGCTATCTGTCCCATAGGATAACATAGGGGATACTGTGTAACCTCTTACAAGTATAGCTAGAGGAATAAAGTGTAGGCTCTCTTAACTCAGAATTTAATAACACATATTTTAGTAAAGCTGTTTTTTAAATTGTGTGTTTGAAAATGTCACTTTTAAAAAGTATGCATTTTCTTGTTTAACCATTCTGTGTGCCTCTGCCTGTTTCTGGATTGACTCTCTGGTTTTGGAGTGACAGGGGCTGGAGATGTGCATTCACTGTAGACAGCCACTGGGGGATTGAAGTGTTCCTGTGGTCATTCTGTAACAGTGAGTGCAGAACTGGTTTGGACTGGGCTCAGAGACCCGGGCACAAAAAAGAGCAAAGACAAATGGGGGTATATGTAGTGGACCTTAATCCCAAGAACTTTATGTCACTTCTGGACTCAAGAGAAACCTTTGCCAAGGAGAAGAGCCGGACAGCTGTGAGTAGGAGTACTGCCCCTTTGGTGTGTTCTGTGTGGATTTGGCATGCAGTTGCTGCCAGTTGCTGCTTCTGCCAAGGTAAGGACAAAAACTGGAACGTTGTTGAGAAACCTGCTTGAAGAAGGATCTCCAAGGGCTTGTGACTGCTGGCCTCCTATTCTGAAGTCTCAGGAATACAAAGGCTTCACCCCCAGCTCCCCTGAACTTTATTGCTGAGAGTTCTGACCTGCCAGTAGGTGCCTGTTCCAGTTTGGGCCTCTGGAGGTTGTTCCTGCTGTTGGAAGCTGGAAGAAACCTAAGAGAAACAGGAAAAGCAATCTTCACCGTTGACAGTGATGCAGCTGTGACACCGCGACTTGCACCGAGGCCAGGGGCACCACTCTTGAAGTACACGATGCACAGACCCTCCTGCACAGCAGTTCTGACGCCTGCCAATGTCTGCAGTTATCGCATTTCCGATGCCAGCACTGGCACCGACTTCATCATGGCCAGCGCCTGCATCCTGTTATCGTGGTGCTGATAGCTTGAGAGAGTGACTCCATGAACTTGCCGACTTCGCTTTGCCTCCCTGAAACTGACGTCTCACCGCTGACGCACCCGACTTCCCCTGTCCTGGATTTGACATGTTGCCTCCTCACAAACACTACGCCTCGCCTCCCCGTGGCAGCCGGGAGCCAGCCTCGACCTCGGCACCGACCCCTCACCTCCACGGCGCTGTGCATTGTCATACACTTCGTTTTCCAAGGTACTGGTTGTTTGGGAGTCCGTGTTACTCTGTGCCCGATGCCATGCACCTCACTGTCGGTGCCGTACTTTGGAGTTATTACTGTCACAACGTCGTAATAGCCTCAGGTGGAGCTAATTGTTTTCTACAAGCTTTATTTTGCAAATAACTGTTTTGAAGTGCTATTTTACTACATGCGTGCTGGATTTTTGTCATTTTGGTCTTGTTGAGTTTAGATAAAGATTTTTTTTTTTTAAACTGGTGTGGTGTCTATTTGTGGTGTTATCACGGTATTACTGTGTTTTTTTGAGTACAAATACTTTATGCATTGCCTTTGGGATATGCCTGTCTGCTCGTTCCAGCCTACCAAGGGGGTGAGCGGGGGTTACCTTGAGTGTATATCCCCCTTACCCTGCCTAAAAAAAGGGTCCCTACTTGGATAAAGGTACCTAGCTCTGCCAATGAGAGAACCCCAGTTCTAAAAGGCAGCAACTGCTGGCATACTAGTTCCTGTCAATATAGGAAAAGTGTAAAGGAAAGCTTCATCAAACATGACAGCTGGCAGTCACATTTTTCCTTTTTTTTATTTCTTAAAACCAAACTCCCAAAGTGTAAGTTTGTTTTTGAAAAATAAAAAAACACAGCCAAGATGTTCCTGACGGTGACAGTAAAAAAAAAAAAGTAATCGGACTGTCCATTCTAAGAAGGATGTGCAGTAGAATGACTTACTTCTGATACCACCTACTCCAGCCGTCAAAGGAAGTTTTATGGTGACATTAAATTGTACTCCCATGGCGTAAAACTTGCGGTCCTCCAAACTCATGATCTTGCACACAGACCTTGAGTTTGGTGGACAGGGTAATCCATCGCAACATATTAGCTGTCGGCCAAACTGTAACTCAGGCCCAGAGGCCCCCTAATGCAAATCACTACTGACCCAGCTCATCATGGAAACAGTCTATCCCGAACCTTCGTCACCTCACATGTTCGCCCTGTGGCCACTGTTTTTTTTGTTGGGAAATTTGAGATTCACACCCCCTGAATCTCATTGACTAAGCTCCACCCCTGATAGGAGGAACACAGCAGGGCTTCTCCACTTTTGTAAGTAGGCAGCAGTGAGCAGCACATGTGACAGTATAATCACAATGATGTTGTCTTTGAACATGCAATCCTGGCATAGCTAAAAAGATATATTTTGTGTTTCCCCAATCGCCTTGGTGCCCCTGATTCCAGTTTGTTGAGCCTATATTGTAGAAATGCCTGCTCGAAATGCCTAATCATCCCACCCCCAGAACACTAATTTCTTTCTATTTCCCTCGTGCTCGACTTTCCTGCATCAACCACTGTCCCACATCCTCTCTTCCCACATCCTCCACTGACCTACATATTTTCTGTCCTGAACCCCTCTTTTTCCGGAATTCTACTGCCTCACAATCAAATTCCCTAATCACTCACTCCCCTGTATCCTAGCTGTCTGTCAGTCCCACTGCTTACCCTGCCCGGCCCTCTCCTCTGTGCTCCATCTCTCACATCTCTATGTTGCTTTTTTCACTCCCCGGCATGCTCGACTGCCCCATCTCCCCACTGTCACGAGGTGATGCCTGCCTCACAGGCTTTCTACCCCATGCCATCAGCTGCCCTATATTGCCATCTACGATGCACTCAGAATAACCCACAATCCTTTTCACTATCCACTGCTCCCACTCTTTTCCCAGACTCCAGTATTTTTGCATTTCTGCACTCAAGGCCGCCTTTACTTCTCACTCCTCTCACCTCTGGCCGATCTGCATCTATAAGCTTTGCACCCCTAACTGGTCTGAGCCCAGGTGACCAGCGTCGGCCTCGGAGACCCACTTACTGCATCAGCTTCCGGGTAGGGAGATACTTCAGTGACTTTGCGGCATGTGGTTTTCTGCTGCCGAATTGTGTAGCCAATTGAGGTCACATTGGGTCACATCCGTTTCACTGCTTTTAGCTTATGTTTCTAGATGTGTTAAAGACGCAGAGTATTTGTTGCTGACCATAAGGAGCTTTAGTAAAAACGACAAAAAAATATTAGGCAGGGTAATTTGCGATATTAAAACTCCAAAATGTATCAAAGCACCTTCAGCTTAATTAAATATGGCACTTAAGACTTTTAAGTCTTTGCGTGAGGCAGCCTATCAATATTTTGCTGATGTCCGAATGAAAAAAATTCAGAATATTGTTTTGAAATATTGATTAAGTATCTCTCTCTCTCTCTCTCTCTCTCTCTCTCTCTCTCTCTCTCTCTCTCTCTCTCTCTCTCTCTCTCTCTCTCTCTCTCTCTCTCTCTCTCTCTATATATATATATATATATATATATATATATATATATATATATATATATATATATATATATATATATACACACACACACACATATATATATATTTTTTAAATAGTTAAACAGCAGCCACGGGGGGCCATCTCCTTCCGCCGACTATAGCCCATGACGATCTGGCTGCACTACTGGGTCTTAAAGCAGCGAAATTGTATTTTATTATTTTCTCGTCGACCACCAGGCATACAATTGACTACTGACGTGTACATTTTTGCATTTGTGCTCATTTGTCAGGTAATTTTTGTCCATGATGTTACCTCTACATACCGGGTTCCCGTGCTTTTGGAAGAACAAGGCATCATAAAATATTTCAAACAGCGATTGAACTTGCCTATTGATGAGCGGCCGACAGATCTTCTTTTCAAGTGGAAGCGCATGGCTGACAGGTATTGTGCGCCTCATGCATGAGAAATTGTTTCAACTGTGTTCAATCACAAGGTACGGATTTTTCTGTTAGGGGCTGCTGCACGTTAAAATTACTTTTGAAGGCATGACATTTTTCTCATGTTTTTACAAAATATTATACTTGCAGATTTTGCACGACATTTAGAGTAAAAGAAGTCGGCCTCTTACTGAACAGAAATACCACGATGAAAGAGCAAAACGATTTAAATAGGACGACCTTGAAAGACTAGAAATTCCTTTAGGAAGTCACGGTTTATTTCTTGGCTTGCAGTTCATTTTAGAAAACTTTGATACCATAAATACCTGCCCATATTTAGATTTGTCTTAGAACTCATGAAACTTATTTTTTTTTACTTCTAGTTTCCACCTATAGCATTTACCCAGTAATGTAGTCCTTATTTAGAGTCCCCCTTCGCACTAAGGGGCAGATTTACAAGAAAGTGACGCTTCTGAAGAGATGCGTCACTTTTCCTGTGCCACCCTGAGAAACCCTTGGCGCCACCATGGATGCACCATATCTGACGCATCTGTTGGTGCAAAAGTCAGGCATTGCTGGAGACGTGTCGCTAGCTCAACGCAACTCCAGCAATGCATGGGGTAGTGATCCTCATGGTGCTGCATCACTCCTTATGCCTGCTCCAAGCAGGTGTAAGGTTTTGACGCAGTGGCGTCCTGGAAGTGGCTTAGTGAAATCTTGTAGATTTCACTGCGTCATTTCTAGGTGGCTTTTTTTGCCTGGGAATTCGCACCCTGCATACATTATACCTGATACAGGTAAAATGTGACGCAGGGCTGGACAACGTGACGCATCTCCCTAGATGCGTCACATTGTAAATGGTGTGAAAACAACAGGAGTAAACCCTTCAACCACGTTGGGATTGGGGTAGAGAGTATGCAATTAACATATGGTATCCCAACTGGTATAACTTGGAGATAATTAGTAAAGATATGTATAAAACATTATTGAAAGGAGATTTTGGTATTTCACTTATGTGCGCGTGGCATCATATTTATATTAGGAGTTAAAGGGAAAGAAACACAAAATAAAATAAATGATTTTGCAGTTATTACAGCACTGCAAAGGGCAATGTAACACAATTAAGGATAACCCAAATTGTACTTGGTGCTCAGTGCGAGTGAGTGAGCGGCACGGTAGCAACACAAGTGACAATAATCAGCGGCGCAGGTGACTGGTGATTAATATATACAGTGAATAAAAGACACACAGAATGGTTCCTCATTTGTTTGAATTTGACTTTGATATGCTAATGCAGGTATTGTTTTAGGAACCATTTGGGGCGCCTATGTTCGCGCTGGACGGTCGACGGCGTTTCGATCCATTTACTGGATCGTCTGCACAGGTCCATCTCCGGATCAACTGACCGGTCGCCTTCCCTGCCGACTGGACACCCCACCAGCGTTGGTAAGTCCGTAGCCTTCTTGCCTCCCATTGTTTCCCATTTTCTCCCAACCCCACCCCATGTCCTCATGGTTCCCTTTAATTTCCCCCCCCCTTTCAGGCTTCCCATCATCGGATTCTGATGAACCCACGGACCGGGCACTAGACTCATGCTGCCATTGGTATGTCCTATGCTCCTTCCAGCCCGTACCTTTATCACTTACTAACCCTACCGCCCCATATAATATATACCACCCTTCCGGCTACACTTTCCGCCCAAGCCCTCCTTTGTATGCACAACTGCCTGTCTTAATAACAGGCAGTGGTAATCCTTCCATTACTTCCTCGTCCTGTCTCCCCGTCCCATTCCTGTTGAAGTGAGCAGCTAGTCTGCTCTACAGAACCCCTACCTAGCTGAGTTGTTGGCACTTCCCCCTAGGATGATGTCACCATCACGTGACTACAAAGGGGGAAGTGCCAGAAGAATCATCCTGTTTTTTTCATTCTGCAGTCTACGACCACGTTCCTGGCTAAGCTGTTTGGAGTCTTCCTGTGTTCTGATGAGTCTCCATGATGTTTTATTTTGTATTTGCGGCGGCCTGCTCCAGCGGCCGCCTGTGCTTTATGCGCTGCTGTTTCCCCCGCGCTGGCTCCGTTTTGGGACTTCTTTGTTTCACGCGGCTCGCGTTCGCGGCCGACTCTGTTTTGGGGGCACTATTTTACACGCGGCTCGCGTTAGCGGCCGTTTCTGTTGATTGTGCTTACTGGTGCTCACCTGGCTTGGGTTGGCCTGCTCCAGCCGCCGTTCCTGGGCATTCTCTGGTCCGTTTTTCGCCCTGCTCTAGCGGGCAGGGGCTTTTCTAAGGAGTTTGGTGTCCGGCATCCTTTAAGGGGGCGATTTTGGCGGCTGGCTGGGCTTCTTATACCGGCCCAGTTTTTTTCTCCTCCCACAGGTGTTCGGGTCTTCGGCTATATCTGGGGTCCTTGTTGGGATGTTTTTTGTCCTTGTTTATGCCTGTTGGAAGTGTTGTTTGGACTTTTTGCTTTCGCAATGGATTCGGATGCTTCTTCTTCTGCGGCCCCTCTGGATGCCCTGCGCCTCATTATTAATGAGGCTGTGGCTGCTGCTTTCCTGGCTAGGGACGCGGCTGGGCCTCCTCCCAAGGTGCCTCGTGTTTCTTTGGATGCGCAGGCTGATCCTGTGGAAGACTTTGGTCCTGATGAGGATGAGGGTGTCCGTGGTCGTTTTGTTCAGGGTGCTGAGCTCACTGAACTGTTTGCCCATGTGAGGTCCAACTTGGGTTTTTCTCCTCCTGCGGATGCTGTTGTTGATGTTGACTTTTTTACGCAGTATGTCCAGCCTGCTCCGGATTCTTTGCCCTTGCATGGTGCAGTGCGCAATGTGCTGTCTCACGAATGGAAGGAGGTGAACAAGTCTTCTTTTCCTCGTTTCCTGTCCAGACGTTACCCTCTTGAGGGTTTTGCTGATGAGTTCCCTCAGGCTGTGAAAGTGGACAATTTAATGGCTGGCCTTTCCTCTCAGGGTTTGGTTGTTTCTGAGGACGCCCTTCCTGCGGACGCTGTGGATAAGCGTGTTGAAGGGGCGGTGAAGCGTTCCTATGCTGCTTCTAATTTCTCTGTCCGGGCGACTGCATATTCCAACTATATGGTTCAGTCGCTCCTTAAGTCTCTGCCTGTTCTGCTGAATGACGGCGAGGATGCCACACCTCTTCTGTCTTTGATGGAGTTGCAGGTGCGTTACCTGTAGGACATTTTGTTCGACAATTTGGGGGCGGCGGACGCTGCTTCTGGTGCGTCCATTGCTGCCCGTCGTCATATTTGGATGCGTTCCTGGAAGGCGGACTCTTCCCAGAAGTCGGTTCTCCTTAATTTGCCTTTTGAGGGTTCAAAGGTGTTCGGTCCTCAGCTGGAGGGCATGGTCAAGCAGTCGGCGGAGAACCGCAAGCTGGTGGCCCCGGTCCGTCCTCCTTCTCGGGGGCTTGAATTTAGTTATCGCCGCGCTTTTGGGCCTCCTGCTCGTGGCGCTTCTCAGCCCTTTCGAGGCAGGGGTCGTGGCCGGGGGGCCCCTGGAAGTGCCAAGCCCCGGGCCGCTGCCGGTGTTGCCGCCACCGCTTCCTCCTCTTCTCAATGACTGTCTGCCTTTGCCCGTTGGTGGTCGCCTCCAGTGCTTCCGCGCCCAGTTGTTGTCGGTTCCGGATGCCTGGGCGGTTCAGACTGTTTCGGAGGGTTGCCGGATAGAGTTTTCCTCTCCTCCTCCTCCAGGTTTTGTTCAGACTCCCCTCCCCCGTCTTCCTCGACGAAGAGATGCTTTGTTGGCGGGTGTGCGACTCCTGTTGGAGAAGAGAGCTATTGTGGAGGTTCCTCCGCTGGAAACGGGCTTGGGGTGCTACTCGATCCTTTTTCTGGTTTCCAAGAAGGACACTTCGGATCTTTGTCCTGTTCTGGATCTGAAGCGGGTCAATCACTTCGCCATCCATCTTCCGTTCAAAATGTTGACCCTCCAGTCCATCCTGCCTCTGGTCCTTCCGGGTGGCTTCCTGGCGTCCCTGGATTTGATGGATGCATATCTGCACGTTCCTGTCCATCCGGACGACCAGCGTTTGCCGCGATTTGCTGTGGGGACCCTTCACTATCAATTCTGTGTGCTGCCTTTCGGCCTGTCGTCGGCGCCCAGGGTGTTCACCAGGCTCCTGGCCCCTCTGGTGGGTATTCTTCATTCCAGGGGGCTGCTAGTTTTTCCATATTTGGACGACTGGTTGATTGTCTCTCCCTCTTTTTCACAGGCTCTGTCGGATGTGGAACAGGTGTGTCTTCTGCTGGGTTCCTTTGGGTTCCTTATCAACCACCGGAAGTCTTCCCTGGTGCCCTCTCAGTCCCTGAAGTTCCTGGGGGCTCTGGGCATGGTGTTCCTCTCCCAGGAGCGCCAGTTGACTTTATTTCGTCACCTTTCTTGGCTTCTTTCCCAGTCGCAGGTGTCTGCCCGTCTCTGGTTGCGGAGTCAGGGGGAGATGGCGTCCACTTTGCATCTCCTTCCTTGAGCCAGGCTACATCTGTACCCCCTGTTGCATCATGTCCTGTCGCACTGGGATCCCGCCTCCTTGGACTACGAGACTCTGATCCCTGTCACTCCGGGGATTCGGGCGGATCTCCAGTGGTGGTTGTCCCCTCTCTCCCTTTCCGGGGGTTTTGATCTCCTTCCCCCTCAGTCTGTGGTCGTGTTGTCCACGGATGCGAGTGCTTTGGGGTGGGGTGCTGTTCTCGGTGCGTCCAATGCTCAGGGTCGGTGGTCCAGTTTCGAGTCCCTCCAGTCCTCGAACTGGAAGGAATTGAGGGCGGTTTGGTTGGCTCTTCTTTGGTTCGCTCCTCTCCTTCGGGGTCGGGCGGTTTTGGTTCAGATCGACAATCAAGTGGTTCGTTCCTATGTGAATCACCAGGGGGGCATGTGTTGTGCTCTGTTTCTCCTGTCCCGGGAGATCGGCCTTTGGGCCGAATCGACTCTGTTGTCTCTGACGGCGGTCTATCTTCCGTGGAAGGAGAATGGGCCTGCGGATTCTTTGAGCAGGGCGTTCCCCTCCTCGGTGTCCCTCTGTCTGTCCCCGGATCTGTTCCAGCTGATTGTCCTCATG
This sequence comes from Lissotriton vulgaris, assembly GCF_964263255.1. Taxonomy (NCBI): domain Eukaryota; kingdom Metazoa; phylum Chordata; class Amphibia; order Caudata; family Salamandridae; genus Lissotriton; species Lissotriton vulgaris. The sequence continues at coordinate 511,434,269 of NC_141696.1, forward strand.
TTCCGCCTTCCTTGGCTGGATCTCTTCGCCTCGGAGGAGTCCGCCCTTCTTCCCCGGTTTTGCAGCATCATTCCCTCTCCGATGGCGTGGGCCTCCGATGCTTTCTCGATTCCTTGGTCGAGGGGTCTGCTGTTTGCCTTCCCTCCGTTTGCCTTGATCCCGAGGGTCCTCAGAAAAATTCGTTGGGATGGGGCGGAGGTTCTCCTGGTGGTTCCGGAGTGGTCCTGGCAGTCTTGGTACCCCCTTCCCCTGGCCTTTTCTGTTTGCCTTCATTGGAGGTTTCCCCTGTCTCCCTCCCCCCTGCGGGCTTCTCTTCTCAGTCTTGCCTCCCTGCGACGCCTCCGGCTGGGGGTTTGGCACTTGAGAGGTTGAGTTTGCTGGATTTGGGTTGCTCGATGGAGGTTGCCCAATGTCTTCAGCTTTCCAGGCGTCCTTCCACCTTGAAATCTTATGCCCGCCACTGAAAGAGTTTTTCCACTTGGTGTCTGGGGAAGGGTCTCTCTTCTGCCTCCTGTGTGGCCGTGAAGGTGCTGGACTTCTTACGGGATGGTTTCGTCCTGGGACTTGCGGTTTCTTCCCTGCGGGCGCAGTGGGCTGCCATTCTTGCCTTTTGGGGTTCCTCTGTTTCCTCTGTCTCCCCGTTGGTGGCTCGCCTTCTGCGGAGTTTCTTGCTTCAGCGTCCTGTTTCCCGTTCGCCTGTGCATCCTTGGGATCTTCCCTTGGTTCTGCGGGCTTTGACAGGTCCTCCTTTCGAGCCGTTGGACTCCGTGGCCCTGAAGTTCCTTTTTGCGAAGGTTATTTTTCTGGTGGCCATTACTTCTGGGCGGAGGGTTGGTGAGATTGGTGCGCTGATGGCTTCTCCCCCCTTCTTGCGCTTCTGCGCTGACAAGGTCATTCTCCGTCCGAGTCAGTTCTTTCTTCCTAAGGTGGTTTCTTCCTTTCACTGTCAGGAGGATATTGTTCTCCCGGTGTTTTTTCCGGTTCCTTCTTCTCCTGAGGAGGTGCTCCTCCATTCGTTGGATGTGCTGAGGGCTCTCAGCATCTACTTGGAACGTACGGCTGGTTTTCGTAAAGTGGATTCCCTGTTCGTCACCTATGGCCTGTCGGGTCTGGGGCTTCGCCCTTCTCTGTCCACCTTGTCTCGTTAGGTCAGGGGCGCTGTGGTTTCTGCTTACGATTCTGCCCACTGTTCCCTGCCTTCTTCTGTTCAAGGTCGGTCGACTCAGAGTGTTTCTTCCTCCTGGGCCATGTTCAAGGGGGCCTCGTTGAGGGACATTTGCAATGCTGCCACATGGGCTTCTCCCCACACTTTTGTTGCCCATTATTGTCTGGAGTTGGGGATGGCGGCCTTTGCTGCCTTTGGGGCTTCTGTCCTGTCTGCTGTAAATGATTTGTGATTTGTACTTATTTTTGTGGATTAAAATGGACCTGTTTTTTGCATTATTCTGGTCTGTTTTTTTCTTACAATCACCGTGTGCTTGGGTATGGGCTCACTTCATCAGGAATGGGACGGGGAGACAGGACGAGGAGGTAATGCCCGGTTACTCACCGGTAATAACCATTACTCCGAGTCCTGGTCTCCCCGTCCCATTCCTGAGCCCTTCCCTCCCTCCCTGGTTTGGGGTGTCTGTGGGTGATTGTATGTGTTTCGTTCTGTTGTCTTTGGTATTTTCAGGATGATTCTTCCGGCACTTCCCCCTTTGTAGTCACATGATGGTGACGTTATCCTAGGGGGAAATGCCAACAGCTCAGCTAGGTAGGGGTTCTGTAGAGCAGACTAGCTGCTCACTTCATCAGGAATGGGACGGGGAGACCAGGACTCAGAGTAATGGTTATTACCGGTTAGTAACCGGCCATCTCGCCCACCTGATGTTCGCACGCCTTCTCCCTCACTCCCTCCCTCACACCCTAGGGGTCTACTATTCATAATTCCGCATGCTGACTCTAGAGCTGGTACCGGACAGGGCAATATACTCACACTGCCCTCGGTTTGCCTTATGTTCTCTCTAGACCTGATCTCACTTCCCGCCCCTCCCTCCATTGCATGCACCACCACATGAACCTGCGAGACAGCAGATCATTTCTCTCTCACCGACCTGGACGACCATGCCCTTCCTGCACACTCCACTGACCCCTTCTCAGACCACAGGCTTAATCACATCACGCTCATATTCGCTCCCGTCCGCCTTGCAGCGATGCCTTCTAGTTGATACCCTCCCTCTCTACCGCCAACCCACCTACCCCTAGTTCTTTTCCCATTCCGTCCCCAATTAACACCCTTGCCTTGCCCCCCTTCTTACAGCACTGCACCCTACCCAAGTCCTGATGATGATCCTGACTTGAAAAGGATCGAAACGCCGTCGACCGTCCAGCGCGAACATAGGCGCCCCAGACTAAATGGTTCCTAAAACAATACCTGCATTATCATATCGAAGTCAATTTCAAACAAATGAGGAACCATTCTGTGTGTCTTTTACTCACTGTATATATTAATCACCAGTCACCTGCGCCACCGTCGCTGATTATTGTCACTTGTGTTGCTACCGTGCCGCTCACTCACTCGCACTGAGTACCAAGTACAATTTGGGTTATCCTTAATTGTGTTACATTGCCCTTTGCAGTGCTGTAATAACTGAAAAAAATAATTTCTTTTGATTTGTGTTTCTTTCCCTTATACTCCTACAATAAATATGATGCCACGCGCACATAAGTGAAATACCAAAAGAGGCTCCTTATTTCCTTGTGATAATGTTTTATACATATCTTCACTAATTGTCTCCAAGTTATACCAGTTGGGATACCATATGTTAATTGCATACTCTCTACCCCAATCCCAACGTGGTTGAAGGGTTTACTCCTGTTGTTTTCACAAGATTGTGAGCAGCTGCACGGCTGCCAGAGTTAGTCCCCCAGGACTTCACTTTCCTGATCCATTCATTGATCTGTTTCTCTATGCTAAACTACCTAGTTACATAGAATGTCTAAGGAGTCTCTCACTTATTCGGAGGAATACATCCAGAACTCATGGGTGGACCCTCTCTTCTTTCTGGTCCATCCGTTCTCCTTTCCACCTCTTCCACCCCGAACAACTCACTTGTTCTCCTTGATAAATTAGAGAAACTTAGGAAGAAACAAATACGTACAGATTTACATGCTCGAATGCTAACGGATTACCTACGCTCTGGTGTCATTCCAGTTGGCTTGCAAATTCGTAACACCCCAGCGATCTTCACCCAAGACCCCAAATTCAGGACAAGGTTCAGCCACCTCGCCACCACCTGCTCTCGCCACTGAATGGTGTTGGGCATTGATACAGCAATAGAACACAGCCGACAGGAGCTGAAAGAGATTGAAGAGCTAGAACAACAAATCCTAGCTGACTCAACCATTTCGGACGCAAAAAGTTTGTTCGACAAAATCCACGCTACTATCGCTACCTTCAACACTTTTGAATTAAACAAAAAGGTAACCAAAATACAAAAGGACATCAAATTTTATAAAGTGGAAAACACATATTCATATCTCCACGAGGACTTCTACAAGACCCCATACCTCCCCCCAGGACCAAAAACTGGGGTAGGTTCAGAAATAACCAACGCATCACCTTCTCCGATTCGTCCAACACCTCAGCCGAAGAATCAGATCTCGGCGAGGGTTCCATCTCTACTCGTCCCAACATCAGACCTCCACCCTTACCCTTACTGCCTCAAGGTTTTTTAGGACAAGGCCGCGGACGCGGCCAACCCCCACAAAGACCCGACAGAGTGCGCCCTCACCAACATCAATTCTCGGGCGAAAGTCAGACCCGCAACCGCTTCTACCAGTGGGGACCCCCACAATAAATTCAGGAGCAATTGACACAATCACAGGTCCACTGATGACTTCCAACATATTGGATCCAAGCGGAATACCATCATTACTTCCTGCGCCTCTGTCCGCAGCTACACCTGTCGTTCTGAACCCAGAACACATACCCATCTTCAATCTAGCGGACCAGGACTTAACTGAAGATGAAATTTCCTTGATCTACAATCCAGTGTTTTGAAATTCTTCCGACGCATAAGATTGAGACAATTTTTCATAAACGAACCAGAACCCTCTGAACCCTATACTCAACGATTCCATCCACCTTCCACGTTCAACCCTCCATCTGCCTCTATGCCTCCTGAGATTTTGGCATTTGAACGTCTGGTTATCCATGATATAGCCAAACTCCAATCTCAATTCCAATAAATCCCCTACAACATCTCACGTTCAGAAAAACAAGCACTTCTAAACCTTAAAACCAACAAGGACATCATCATAAAGCCCGCAGACAAGGGTGGTGGATTTGTCTTGATGAAGGCGGACAACTATCACCAGGAGATCATGCGCCAACTCAACAATACTGACCATTACCGTCCACTCCACAAAGTTCCCCTCCTGGACATCAAACTAAAAATACTAAAAGTGACCCAAGATGCAGAATCCAAAGACATCATAACACACAAGGAATTATTGTTTCTGAATAATCCCCATCCTCGCACCCCTGTCATCTACGTCCTCCCTAAAATCCACAAGGATGTCTTGAACCCACCTGGGCGCCCCATAGTCTCGGGGTGTGGTTCTATCTTGGAACCAATAGGGAAATACATCAACGCCATTCTAAAAGAATTTGTCCCTTTGACTGATACTTTCATCAAAGACACCACAGACCTCATCAACATCATCGAGGATCAACCATTTGACATTGAAACAGAACTTATGGCAGGATTGGCCATTGAGTCCTTATATACCATCATCCCTCATGTTGAGAGTTTACAGGTGATCAAATCCCTCCTACTTGAAAGACCTAGACCAACCAAGATACCCACTGATTTTATTATGGATCTCCTTAAGATTGCACTACAAAACAACTATTTCCTCTACCGTAAAACTTTTTACTTACAGGTCAAGGGGGTATCCATGGGCGTTTGTTTTGCCCCAAATTTTGCGATCCTCTTTGTACACAGTATGGAACAAACACACATCCTCCGCACCCGAAACGCTTTCTTCAACCACATCAGTCTGTGGCGTCGCTACATAGTCAACATTCTGCTGCTATGGAAAGGAACCAAAAAGGACCTTGCCTCTTTCATGTACTGGCTAAACCATTCACAAAAACTGAAACAACAATCTACCCTTTTTGGACATAACGATACATGTAGAGGATGGCAAACTGGGTACTTGCCTTTTCAGAAAACCTACTGAAAGGAACACACTCCTACAATATTCAAGCTAGCACCCACGAGGGTTGAGAGATGGATTACCATATGGCCAATTCCTCGCATCAGAAGGAATTGCAAGTGGAGGAAAGACTACTTCCGGGAAGCTGAAGTATTGTCCAATAAATTAATCAACAGAGGGTACCCCAAAAAACTCATCTCGAGGGCTCGCAAGAGAGCTTGGTACAGCCATAGAGAACATCTACTGACTCCTCATAATAAGCAACCGATGAAGAGGATCCCATTCGTCTCGAGATTTAGTCCAAGCAGCAACAAAGTAGCTAAAATTATCCGAAAAAACTGGTCCATACTACGTCCATTTGATGCTTTCAAGGAAGAACCTCTCTTCTCCTACCAACGCAGAGATAACTTGGCGTCCCACCTGGTAAATGCCAACACATGGCCCGAACAGAGTACAGAGAACCACACGATCACTGCTGCATGGGGACTCCCACCTGTAGTGGGCCATTTCAAATGCCAAAATTGTTCTGTCTGCGACATTACCACCAATACCAAAGTATTTGTCTTTGGTAACAGAACCCATACCCTGAAAACTCACACCAACTGCAGGTCACACAATGTGATTTATGCCATTGAATGTCCCTGCGCCTTGATCTACATAGGCCAAACCACCCAATCCATCAAAAACAGGATCATTCAGCACAAGAGCAGGATAAATTGCAAAGGGATGACTGCCCCACTGGTCTCTCAATACCTAGAGGAGAACCATAGGGACACAGACATTAAGTGTCAAGTGAGTGAGCAGGTTACACTCCCCTCCAGGGGTGGTGACATAAAGTCACTGTTGAACAGATGCGAATGCAAGTGAATGACACTATGCAACTCTGTCAACCGTGGCTTAAATACTATCGATGAATGGAACAGCACTATTATCATCTAACTCACTACTTTCGCTGTGCCCTTAGTTCCTTTTATCCCGTTTTACAAATGCCTTGTCCTGTTACTAACAACTCTGATGTGACCGCTTCTTTTACAACTATAACTACCACATGAACAGGCTGTGTTCATCTTGTGTCTATCAATTTGCTCATGTTCCAATATTAACACATGGTACCACTTTATCATTGCTTGTCAACGGAATTCATTCACTGCGGATATGACTGCCTCCTTCCCTATTATGATTGCTCCACGAATAGACTGTGTCAACTACCTCCTATCCTACCCTATTGCTCAGGTTTCCCCCTAGCGCTTGTTACCCACTCATCCTTTCCACCTCCTACTGGTTTATGAACCTTGCCTATGTTCATGTTGTCTTCAATCTTGCTTCACCTGTGTTACTGTTAACGTGAATGCTTCTATGTTTACGTTGTGTTCAAACGTTTTACCTGTGTTACTGTTAACTTGACTGCGTCTGTAATGACTTTAATTGCTCTCGAGTGGTTCGATTTTTACTCCACTTGTTTACCATGAACGTACATGTCTCACAATAGTCAATTTGTTGTTTAATTCCTTATTGCCTTCTGTACACCGGCTCGATTTTTTCTTACAACCTTTTACTTAGATCCATCTCCTTATATGCAGGCTTCTCCTAATTCCCCTTACTCTGATCCTTTACCCTTTCACAAATGACTCGGCTCCTCCCTGTTAACCTACCAGATCAGCCGTGACACAGCCTTTCTCCCCGCGTCACCTTGCCCCTCCCCCTGACCAATCGTATTTGTTCTTCCGGCTTGGGCTGCCGTTCCCTAGGCAACAAAAGCTCGGATTCATTTTCCCGCCGAGACCTCGCCGCTAGGAGGTACGTCCCGCTTTACTTTCGTGCTTCCACAACCCAAACCCTTTTTTTCCGGACCAATCAATCAATTGATCTGGTTTCTCCTTGCCTTACCAGATTCACTCCCCGATCGCCGATCCCATCCTGGATCGGCTACACAGGTCCATCTCCATATCAACTGACCGGTCGCCTTCCCTGCCGACTGGACACCCCACCAGCGTCGGTAAGTCCGTAGCCTTCTTGCCTCCCATTGTTTCCCGTTTTCTCCCAACCCCACCTCCATGTCCTCATGGTTCCCTTTAATTTCCCCCCCCTTTCAGGCTTCCCATCATCGGATTCTGATGAACCCACGGACCGGGCACTAGACTCACGCTGCCATTGGTATGTCCTATGCTCCTTCCAGCCCGTACCTTTATCACTTACTAACCCTACCGCCCCATATAATATATACCACCCTTCCGGCTACACTTTCCCCCCAAGCCCTCCTTTGCATGCACCAATGCCTGTCTTAATGAGATCCTTCCATTCTCGCCCACCCGATGTTCGCACACCTTCTCCCTCACTCCCTCCCTCACACTCTAGGGATCTACTATTCATAATTCCGCACGCTGACTCTAGAGCTGGTACCGGACAGGGCAATATACTCACACTGCCCTCAGTTTGCCTTATGTTCTCTCTAGACCGGCCCATTCACCCCTTATCACAAAATAAATCACATACTCCGTAGTATCATCCACCTCCCTGATTTCACTTCCCGCCCCTGCACTCCGTTGCATGCACCACCGCATGAACCAGCGTGACAGCGGATCCTTTCTCTCTCGCCGACCCAGACGACCATGCCCTTCCTGCACTCTCCACTGACCCCTTCTCAGACCACGGGCTTAATCACATCACGCTCATATTCGCTCCCGCCCGCCTTGCAGCGACGCCTTCCAGCTGATGCCCTCCCTCTCTGCCGCCAGCCCACCTATCCCTAGTCCTTTTCCCGTTCCGTCCCCAATTAACACTCTTCCCTTGCCCCCCTTCTTACAGCACTGCACCCTACCCAAGTCCTGATGATGATCCTGACTTGAAAAGGATCGAAACGCCGTCGAACGTCCAGTGCGAACATAGGCGCCCCAGACTAAATGGTTCTAAAAACAATACCTGCATTATCATATTGAAGTCAATTTCAAACAAATGAGGAACCATTCTGTGTGTCTTTTACTCACTGTATATATTAATCATCAGTCACCTGCGCCGGCGTCGCTGATTATTGTCACTTGTGTTGCTACCGTGCCGCTCACTCACTCGCACTGAGCACCAAGTACAATTTGGGTTATCCTTAATTGTGTTACATTGCCCTTTGCAGTGCTGTAATAACTGCAAAATTATTTCTTTTGATTTGTGTTTCTTTCCCTTTTACTCCTACAATAAATATGATGCCACGCGCACATAAGTGAAATACTAAAAGAGGCTCCTTATCTCCTTTGATAATGTTTTATACATATCTTTACTAATTGTCTCCAAGTTATACCAGTTGGGATACCAAATGTTAATTGCACATTGTAAATGGGCCGCATTTTTACGCCGCCGCTGCGTCACAAAAAGTCACAAAATGGCAGTGCAAAAATTACGTAAGGGACTTGTAAATCTGCCCCTAAGAGTTTAATGTTTATGTTGGCAGAGAGGCAACTCTGTTGCAAAAGCAGCAGTGTTTAATCCCCTCCAACATGGTGGTCTGCCCACCTGACTTAAATGCGGGCAGGTTATAGGTATAATCATGGCGGAGACAACCCCATCTCTGCCATGATTAAACCCCTCTAACAACCCTATAGAGTAAGGGACATCGGCTGCAGACCTCTAATTCAACTCACCTAATTTAGACAGGTGGAATTAGAGGTTCGTTTTCACTGCCAGTCACTGCCAGGGAAACCCTGACTGCTAAATGCTCCCCTCGCCATGGGAGAAAACTTCTATGGCGAGTGGAGCATTAACTTTCCTTCTTCATTTTCAAAACAAAAATGAAAACAGTTTGGGGCAAGGCTCCGTGATGGGGCACTGCCCCAAACTGCTGAAAGTATTGCCAGGAAACTAAGTGATGGCGGTTCCTGGCAATGTCTTAGAAATGACCGCCTGCTTGGAGGTCTTTTCTAACCTAAGCGGGCAGAATCTTCGTCAGGGCCATGAAGTAATTTACTCTGTCGCCCTGGCAGAGAAACGGGCCACCTGCCTAAATAGAACTTGGGTCTTCAGTCTTTTTGTCCCAGCCTGATTTCGTTTTGAGATATGATTTAAACTTGTGATCGGCACAAGGCTGCTACAGTATCCTTTCTTCTTGTTAGATCTGGGTGGAGACAGTAGCAGCTGCCATTCCAGGGCCCTTGTAAAAATAAATACTTGTATAAAGAATTAAGAGTATACAGAGAAGGAATATGGTTCAGGTTTTACGTCTGGTAACCTCATTTTGGCAGCTCAGCATTTGATTGGCTAGTATTTGTGTTAATCTGCCTAACGACTGCTTCCGTTGCATTGCGTGAATGGTGAAATGACTATGCACTGCAGTTTTGACAAATTGCCATAAAATATTTTCCCTCCCACCGCACCAGAAGAAACCACCTCGGCAACCGCTGCAGAAATTATCCCCAGCACTCTTTATGCTTTACAAGCTCTGCATGTTTAGCTGAACTAGCAGCCGGAGTGCATCATCCCGCTTGTGCGAGCAGCAGGAATGCCAGTGCACCACTGCGTAATGTGCCATTTTTAAATGGCATTCATTCAATATTCTGGCGCCTACTTCAAAAATGTTTGCATTGGGTTTGCATTATTTTTTTAACGCAGACCCGAAACAAAATTATTTTTTGGTATTTTCGAATGGCTATTTGTGTTGGCTTTTAACAAAAGGAACACACCCAGCACATTGCGCTGCCTTGTGTTACTTTGCAGCAAAGAGGTGTTCCATAGGTAGTGTTAGAACTGGGGGTCTCTAGTTGGCAGAGGTAGGTACCACTGTCCAAATAGGGACCCTTGCTTCTAATCAGGGTAAGGAGGAAACACTCTTCAGATAACCCGTGCTCACCCCCTTGGTAGCTTGGCACGAGCAGTCAGGCTTATCAAAGGCAAAGTGCAAAGTATTTGTACCAACACTCACAGTAACACAGTGAAAACACCACAAACTGACTCCACAACAGTTTAGAAAAATAAAGATATTTATTCTAAACTACACAAGACCAAGATGACAAAAATACAACATACACAGTTCAAGAATATGGTTTCAAAAGAGTTCTTAAGGTTGCGTTAAAATAATCCACAGTTGCGTTACGTTTTAGCCAACAGTACCTTTAGATGCGGCATTGAAAAGCAAGCGATGCGTCACTCCTGAGACCCTGGGGAGGTGATACGACAACTCTGCTCGATGTAGTGGGCGTGTTGCAGTGACTCCGGTCTGTACGGGGAGGGATGCGATACCTTGCGTGGATTCCGCTGCACAGGTTTCAGTGGAAGCGGCTCGCAAAAGGTACGATGCAACGATCTTCGGGACGGCGACGATCTTCAGTGTGGTGATGATGCACGGCTCAGCGTCAATCTTCTACTCTTGCGGCCCCTCGATGCGATGGCTCTGCGATGACTCTCGCAGCGACGTGGTGCAGTCCGCAAGCAAGCAGTGCGACAATCTCACCCAGTGACGGCAGGCTCTGCGACGATACTTGCAGCGATAGCATTCTTCCCGCACCTGACTGATGCGTCCCGCAAATGAAAGATGCGACGGCTCTGGCAGCGGCAACAGGCACTGCGATGATCTCAGCCTTCGTAGCGGCAGGAATTTCCTTGCACTGACGGGGATGCGCTCGCAAGCGAGCAATGCGATAAACTTTGCAGAAAGTTCTTTAAATCTTGGTTTTCAGCTTCCCAACACAGGTGCAACTTCCAGAGGCACCACGCATGGGCCAAGCACTCCAGGAAGGACAGAACTCTCTCACTAGAGTTCAGGGAAGCTGGGGGGGAAGTCCTTTTGTTCCTAGGACTTCTTAACAGGGAGCCAGCTCTTCTTCAGGCCCTTGGAGATTCCTTCAAGCAAGGGGACACAGTACAAAGCAAAGTCCTTCCCCTCTCCTTGGCAGCAAAGCAACAGCAGGTCAGTCCAGCAGAGCGACAGCAGGACAGTCTTGCTTCTTCAATTTCAGCTTTCTCCTTGGCAGAGGTTCCTTCTTGATTCCAGGATGATCTCATTTTCTGTAGTCTGGGGTCCTGTACTTATACCCCTAAAAGTCTTTGTTCTCTTTGTGCCGGAGGGCTCTGAGCCCGGTCTGAACCAGTTCTGGGTGTTCCTTGAGCACTTTGTTTTCCTGGTCTATCCTTTTCTTTCAGAGAGAGGGGCAGGGTCGTCAGCCGCCCAGCAGGAGGTGGAGCCAGCATTGTGGAAGGCAGGCACATTCCTATTCAGGCCCAGGTGCTACCCCCTCCCACCACTCTAGATGCCGATGGAGGTAATCAGCCCACGGATGGCCGACTCAGCCTCTGGGAGCCACCCAGCCCCTGTCACTCACAAACCAGACAGTCAATTCACAAACAGGCCAAAGCACAAGAAAGGTCAGACAAGGGAATATCAAATTTCTAAAAGTGCTGTTTTTCAAACACAGGATTTAAAAACAACCTTTCCTAAAAGATGTGTTATTAAATTCTGAGTTCAGGGATACCAAACTTTTATGTCCTACCTTGCTCCGATGGGAAGATAGCCTGGTAGCCACTGTAGCCAGCATTCCCCATGATAGCCTATGGGCAAGGTAGCCTTACAATAGTGAAAAACGAAAATGGTTGTCATTCACCACCAGAGCATGTCACCTGCACTAGTACATGCTCTACCTTCCACATACACTGCACGCTGCCCAAGATGGTACCTTGGGCCTTCTATAGAGGTGACCAATGTGCACAGAAAGGGAAGGGTTAGGCCTGGTCAATGGGGACATTTACCAGGAAGACATGGCCGTTCACAGACTGCACACAGGCACTGTGGTGGCAGGCCTGAGACACCATTTTAGGGCTACTCATGTGGGTGGCACAATCAGTGCTGCAGGCCCACTGGTAGCATTTGTGGTCACCAGCCCTGGCACACTCAGTGCACTTTACTAGGGACTTCTTGGTGACACAAACATGCCAATCTTGGATAACCAATTACCATCATAATTTACACAGGGAGCACTTGTACTTTGACACTGATCAGCAATGGCAAAGTGCCCAAAGCATCTATACTAGCAAAACTGAAATCCAGCACAGCGTCAAAAATACAGGAGGCAGAGGCAAAAAGACAGGGGAAACCACGTCAAAGATGCCAGGTCTAACAGGTAGTTTATGGGTGTATCCACCAATGGATTTTAATGCAACCCCATATCTACAAAAATTTGTAGGCCACTGTTAGACCTGGCACCTTGGCGTGAGTCTCCCTTCCACTTTTTGCTGATGTGCCTCCGATGTTTTGCTGGTTTTCCGATACTCAGGGCACTGCGCCACGGCTGACCCGTGCCGCAGTGCAAGTGCTCCCTACGGTAAATTGTACATGCGATTGGTATCCATGATTGGTTCATTGGATTTACTGTTAGTCCCTAGTAAAGTGCACTAGGAGTGCCAGGGCTTGTAGATGCCAATACTGCTGGTGGGCCTGCAGTGCTGGTTGCGCCACCCACCGAAGCAGCCGTAAAGATGTGTCTGGGAACTGCGACCGCAGAACCCGCGTGCGGTCTCGTACTGTCACGCTAGCTGGGCAAGTGCACCCACTTGCCAGCCCCTGAACCTTCCCTTGGCTGCATATCAGTCACCCCTATGGTAGGCCTGCGGGCAGGGTGCGTTGTAGATGCAAGGTAGGACAGGCCCTGATGTGTGTGGCATGTCCTAGTAGTGACTTACAACCAAAATCGTATTTCACTATTGAAGGCTACCTGCTTCCATTAGGCCAGACTGAGCTGCTGGAATTATTACACCCTATAATCCCAGCAGGCTCAAGGAGCATGGTAGCGAGTCGTGTTTAGTATGCCTGAACTCAGGATGATAAAATATTTCTTGTAGTCAAGTTTATTTTAGTATCCTGTGTTTGCAAAAACTACTTTTAGAAAGTTAGCATTTGCTTGCCTAACCATTTCAGCCCGCCTCTGCTGGTAGGTGTATCTGACTGTCTGGGATGTGTGAGTGACAGGGCTGGGGGACGACAGGTGGTGAATGCGCAGATTACACCTTAGTGGGAGGTAGGAGTGGCTCTTGACTCTGGATCTTGCTGTGCTCTGCCACCACAATGCTGGCTCCACCCTCCTGGGGAGCGACTGATGACTCAGCCGGCACCTGGCCCAGGAAGGGCGAAGCCCCATCAACAAGGTACTCTGGCCGCCCCTGTCCGCACAATGCTGGCTCCACCTCCTGTGGGGCGTCTGATGCGCCTGCCCCTCACACTGAAAAGCAGAAGCGGGGAGTACACCCACCAGGGTACTCAAGGACTGAAAGTGGCTATGCAAAGGCCCCCCTGGCCTGCGAGAACAAAAGAAATGCCATATAAAAGAAGGAGCCCTGCTCCTTGAAAATTAGATCCTGTTTGGGCTACAGAAGGAACTCTGCCCGACGAGAAGGACCGGGAAGGACAAGGAAGAGTGCTGTCTCTTGCCTGTGTCTGGTGCCTTGCTGCCGAAGGAGAGGAAAAAGGAAAGACTGCGAGAAGACTTTTGCTTTACAAGACTTTGTACCAAACTCTGCTAAAAGATCTCCAAGGGCTTGCAACTGAACTTGCCCCCTGACCAGCACCCCAGGACCAGTGGGCGCTACACCCTGAAGAAAGCGACTGTGTGTGCTGCTTATCGCTGCAGTACCGACGGAGGAATCTCCTCCAAGGCAACGACATCCACCTGACCACCGTGACCGGGGCCCAAAGCAACAGCGAAAGCAAAGTGAGGTCCAGCCGCCGCTGGCCCGAACACCGTGACCGCAACTGCATCGGGAGCCCGAGAGCAAAGCGAAGGAGGACCCGTCCGGTCCGAGCTCTCGTGTTGACTGCGCCACGAGCAGCCAATCCACTTGCAAAGACGGACAGTTGCCCTGTGAGAATCCACTGGGTCGGTACCTTGCCCGACAGCTCAGCTGTGAGCGCACAGCTGCACCGGCACTTGGCTGGGTACGTCCTGCACTTGGGGACCGTACTGCCACTTGCCGCCACCACACAACCGCCGCCTCCAGGGTCGGAGCGGACGACGAGGAAAGGACCCTGCCGCCACAGAACACCGCTACCCCGGATGACCCGTGAACTGCTCGGCTGAGAGCCGCAACGAACAGCGACCCCGGGAAGGCAACACAACGTGGGACAGCTCCCCTGGAAGCCGCCGGCTCCACAAGAACTTTGTTGAACTGGGCAGAAGGCCCGACAGAACACTTATTGCTAGAAAGAACTGTGGCAACTTGAACTAAGTAACTTGAAACCGCTATTTGAAAGTCTGATAACTGTATTCACAAGCCTGCTTAAAATCTATATAAAGATATATATTTTTACAGAATACAGTTTGGTCTCATTGTGTGGTGGGTTGGTTGTGACGGTGTAATATTGCAAGTGTTTAACCCTATGTGCCCCAAAGATTAGCCTACGACTGCTTAAGCCACACTACCTAGAGGGTAAGCAGAGGTTGTCTGGAAGGTAACCCTCAGCCCTGACGAGGAAGAGAGAGTCCCTGCTTGTCACTAGTGCTACACTGCGCCAACTAGAGCCTCCCCCTTCCTACAGCCACGGATTTGTGCCAAAATCCAGTGCCTCCCTAAGGCTGGAGTAATAAGGAGAGATATTTTCATTTCTCGTTGTTATTCTTCCATGTGCATGTGTGCTGCAATTTGCAGCACTCATGTAAAGAGGAAACAGCTACAAAGGATAGTTGTGTGCAGTAATTTATGGTGCAAGGGTAACTGCATTGGTTCTAGCCAGTATATAGTGTGCAAGCTCATAGAGCAGAACTTAGCTATTTCATTTAAAATATAACACCTTTCTACTCTCTCCCGGTGACGCAACACAGCCCAGTAACTTTGCTTGCTGTGCTTTGGTGCATCACTTGTAAGTAAATTCAGCCCTCTGAGTTTAGTCGGCGAGTCATTTTCCAGTACTTGCAACAGCTGATGCTTGTAGTGCATCTAGGAAAAAGGAAACCATTCCAGGGTGGCAGACATTTTTAAGGTGGGTTACGGTCATTCAGTCTCCCTCTTGGTCTTTATCTGTCCTCGCGCTGGTTTATATGTACTACTTTTTGGATTCAAATTTGTCATTTGTTAGTACAACTTTTCAAACCATATATTTCAAGGTAAACACTCCTGCACAGCTGCATGCTGGGTCTTGCAGTTCACAGTGTTCTGCAGATGAACCGCAATTAGATGATTATAGAAAGCACGCTTAATTATGACTGCCTTTTTTAAACATGCACTGCGACTTAGGAAATGCATCCCTTTTAACTGATTGATTTCTATCCCTTTTATGCATTGAGGTTTTATATCCTGAGCTTTTATCTTAGGTACTTTCTTTTATTTTTGTCTCTTTTTAATGCATGGTTATGTATGTATGTTTTTGTATTTTATGCTGTCTTCTTGATGCTTTCTGTCGTCTTCCTGTTGTTATTTATCTTTTATGGTTGTAAAAAACAAATGAAGGGGATTGATTGATAGCATGCAAGGAGTGCAACTTCCATGGTAGGTCCACGCTGAAAGGGCCTGTGCACTGCTGGCCTGCTGGTGAGAAAGCTCAATTTAGCCTAGAAAAGCAAAGTGAGGCACCTCCACGCTGGGTGGGTGAACAATCAAAACAAAGGCACTGTACAACCGGATGAGCCAGTGATGATGTTCCACCTCGGAGAGTCTGCAGACACGGCATAGCCAGTAGTGGGACAATAAAACTTGCTGGGGGCCCCCTCAGCAAGACACGTGGAAGGTCCCCTGCTGGACTCAATCAGGAGCTCTCCGACTAGGGTACTGTGCTGAGGGGACCCCTGGAGATTAGAAGCCCCCCCACACTAGGGGGACTGCGGGGGCCTATGTTACGCCATGATTGTCAGGTCTCAAGTGAAAGGACAAACACATGTTCTCTGGAGATGTCCAGGCCTCAAGTGGCAGGCGTGCATCTTCTTCCCAGTGGCACATAGACCAGAATCAAATGCACCAGAGCTGCAGCAGCTTAGCATCCTTGAAGACATCGATATCCAGATGTGGACATTGGCAACAGTGGAATGCGCTGCTAGGTGTGATCAGTGCCACAGTTTCATTAGGCAGCGGCAGGAGCAGCAGAAGTGAGGCATTGGGCTGCAGCAGCTACCGCTGTCTTGCCCATCCTGGCGCATACTGGCCCATACTGGCCCATCTAAGTAGTCGCTCCCCTCACGCTCTCTGACCACGAAATCAGCCCGCTTTCCCAGCTGTTAAAGCGTCTTCCGAACTGCTTGGTATCGTTACCCATAGAACCTTCGCTGTTAATTCATCTGTTGACATAGCAGCTAATCGTATTTTTATCACAGCATAGCGCGCGTGTAGCTTTTTTGAAGAGCGCTTAATTGTATTTCAATTTATTTTATTCATTCACGTAGCGCAAGGAAACCTAGCGCTTAATTGCCTTGTTGTGACTATTTGGCGCCAGACTGCATTGCTTGAAAAGTTTAGCGCGTGTCTCAAAAGCAAGTTTCATACCTAGCACCCGACTGCTTTCACTGGTAACATCTTACATTGGTAACGCTTGACTGCATTACATAGAAAGTTGACGTAATTGTGGCTGCTGCTGCCATCTGCTCTGTGAATTTCTAACGCTGCCTTACTGGGTACATTACTTGGAAATGGAAATTAGTTTTAGCCGAGCTCTGTTTTCACTTTCCATTCTCCATTTGGTGTCTGGTTTGTTGTGTGTTCCCTTGGCCCGCCTACCCTCCCAGCTGCCCCTCCCACCCACGAACAATACGATCTCCTCCTCCTTCCCTCGATTGTGACCACCTGGACTTCCATCTAAGTGGTCGCTCCCCTCACGCTCTCTGACCACGAAATCAGCCCGCTTTCCCAGCTGTTAAAGCGCCTTCCGAACTGCTTGGTATCGTTACCCATAGAATCTTCGCTGTTAATTCATCTGTTGACATAGCGCCTAATCGTATTTTTATCACAGCATAGCGCGCGTGTAGCTTTTTTGAAGAGCGCTTAATTGTATTTCAATTTATTTTATTCATTCACGTAGCGCAAGGAAACCTAGCGCTTAATTGCCTTGTTGTGACTATTTGGCGCCAGACTGCATTGCTTGAAAAGTTTAGCGCGTGTCTCAAAAGCAAGTTTCATACCTAGCGCCCGACTGCTTTCACTGGTAACATCTTACATTGGTAACGCTTGACTGCATTACATAGAAAGTTGACGTAATTGTGGCTGCTGCTGCCATCTGCTCTGTGAATTTCTAACGCTGCCTTACTGGGTACATTACTTGGAAATAGAAATTAGTTTTAGCCGAGCTCTGTTTTCACTTTCCATTCTCCATTTGGTGTCTGGTTTGTTGTGTGTTCCCTTGGCCCGCCTAACCTCCCAGCTGACCCTCCCACGCTCCGCCCCCCCCCACTATCCATTTAAGACGGATGTCCCAACGCGCAGCGTTCACGCGCTTCGGCCGCGCCAAAGGTAAGCCCGTCTACGCCCGTCCGCGCCTGGACCGCGCCCAGCGCCAGACCCCCTGGTTCTCTTAAGTCCCATCCCACCCGGATTACTTATGATTCCTCCTCCCTCCTTGCGCTAAACCCCGGCCGACTCCCCAACTGCGCCCAAGCCGCACCTGGACACACCCATGGACCCTTCACATGCAACTCCTGCAAGTTTGGCGGCACAAAAACCAATTCCTCTTCCTCTAACACCAAACATAGATCTGACGCCAACCACCTAAAATGCATCCTACTCAACACCCGATCGGTCCACAGCCACGCCATCAACCTTTGGAATCTACTAGACACCATCTCCCCAGACGTTGCCTTCCTAACAGAAACTTGGATGAACGCCTCTTGAGCCCCAGACATCACCATAGCCATCCCGGAAGGCTACAAGTTCATCCGAAAAGACCGCACCAAGCAAACAGGAGGAGGCATCGCTATCGTCCACAAGAACTCCTTCCGCGTCTCTACCAGCTCAGGCGTCAACCTCGCTAGCGCCGAACACCTTCACTTCCAGATCCACACCGACCCCAAGACCACACTCAGAGGCACCCTCCTCTACAGGCCACCAGGACCCCGTGCACAATTCACTGAAGACTTCACTGATTTTATCACCCAACACGCCCTCTCCTCCGAGGACTACATTCTATTGGGAGACCTCAATTTTCACCTGGAAAAGAGCAACGACAACAACACCACCACCCTCTTGGACAATCTCGCCAACCTCGGACTCAAACAACTCGTTAATACCCCTACACACCACGCAGGACACACTCTCGACCCTATCTTCGCCTCCAGCAAACATATTTCCTTCCGTCACACCACAGTTCTCCAATGGATGGACCACAGCTGCGTTCACTTTGTTTACAATAAGGCCAAAACCCACAACCATCCTCAACCTACCCTGCGAAGAAACTGGAACAAAATCACCATCGACCAGATCTCCATATCGCTTCTTCAGAACCCCCCTGCCTACTCATCGAACACTGATCAAGCAGCCATTAACCTCACTCAATGGCTAACCAACACCGCCGACAACCTAGCACCTTTGAAAAAACGTCAAATCAAACTAGGCAACAAAATCGCACCCTGGTTCAACGATGATCTTAAGAAATCCAAGAAACTCTGTCGCTCCCTTGAGAAGGCCTGGAAAAAAGACCCAAACACCAACACCAGAGACGCCTTCAAAAACGCCACCCGCATACACCACCAATTGATCCGGACTGCCAAGAAAACCGCAATCAAAGACCGACTCGACAAAAACGCCCATAACAGCAAGGAATTATTCAACATCGTCAAAGAGTTTACCAACCCCACTGCCAACTCCAACGACATCACTCCATCTCAAACCCTCTGCGACTCCGTAGCTTCATTTTTCCACGACAAAATCTCAGACATCCACAACAGCTTCGACAACCAACCCGGAAGCCAACCCACTCAACGTTCTACTGATCCCTCACCAGCCCTGAACACCCTCAATAACTGGAACCCAATCTCCACTGATGACACCATCCGCCTGATGAACCCCATCCACTCAGGATCCCCCACAGACCCATGCCCTCACCACATCTTCAACAAAGCAGACTCCATCATAGCACCACACCTCCGAGACGTCATCGACTGCTCCCTCAACTCCGGCACCTTTCCAGAAAGCTGGAAACACGCCGAACTCAGCGCCCTTCCGAAAAAACCCACAGCTGACCCCACCGAACTCAAAAACTACCGCCCCATCTTGCTCCTTCCATTCCCGGCCAAAGTCATCGAGAAAGCTGTCAACAACCAACTCGCCGCCTTCCTTGAAGCCAACAAATCCCTCAACTCCTCACAGTCCGGCTTCCGAGCCAAACACAGTACAGAGACCGCACTCATCGCAGCAACAGACGACATCCGAACTCTACTGGACAATGGAGACACAGTCGCCCTCATCCTCCTCGACCTCTCCGCAGCCTTCGACACAGTCTGTCATGACACCCTGCTACAACGACTCAGAAACATCGGAATCCAAGGAAAAGCTCTGGAATGGATCACCTCATTCCTTGCCGGAAGAACTCAAAGGGTACGCCTCCCACCATTCAAGTCAGAGGCCACTGAAGTCATCTGCGGCGTGCCACAAGGATCTTCACTCAGCCCCACCCTCTTCAACGTATACATGAGCCCCCTCGCGACCATCGCACGCCAACACAACCTCAACATCATCTCCTACGCTGACGACACCCAACTGATCCTCTCACTCACCAAAGACCCAAACATCGCCAGAACGAACCTACATGAAGGAATGAAAGAGGTAGCCGAGTGGATGAAGCATAGCCGTCTGAAACTAAATTCAGACAAAACAGAAGTCCTTATCTTAGGTACCTCCCCATCCGCCTGGGACGACTCTTGGTGGCCAGAAGCCCTCGGAAAAGCACCCATCCCGACGGATCACGCACGGAACCTGGGTATCATCCTGGACTCCTCACTCTCGATGACCAGACAAGTCAACGCCGTCTCTTCATCTTGCTTCAACATTCTTCGCATGCTCAAAAAAACATTTCGCTGGATCCCCACCGAAACTAGAAAAACAGTCACCCACGCATTGGCTACAAGCCGCCTGGACTACGGAAACACCCTTTACGCCGGTACCACCGCAAAACTTCAGAAAAAACTCCAACGCATCCAGAACGCATCAGCCAGACTCATATTAGACATCCCGCGTAAAGAACACATTTCTGGTCACTTTAAAAACCTCCACTGGCTTCCCGTCAATAAGAGGATTACTTTCCGCCTACTCACCCACGCACACAAAGCTCTTTATGAACTTGGACCCGAATGCCTCAATACACGTCTCTCCTTCTACACCCCCTCCCGCCAACTGCGCTCTTCCAACCAAGCCCTCGCTGCTGTTCCCCGCGTCAACAAAACCACAATGGGAGGAAGATCATTCTCCCACCTAGCGGCCAAAACCTGGAACTCACTTCCCATGCACCTTCGCCTCACTCAAAACCACCTAGCATGCAGAAAACAACTTAAAACTTGGATATTCGAAAAGTAATTCCCCACCTCCCCTCAAGCGCCTTGAGACCCTCTGGGTATGTAGCGCGCTATATAAATATATTGAATTGAATTGAGCTATAGCTAAGCCTCTGTGCAGCATGCCAGGGACGTGTGCAAGCCGAGGTGTTGATGAACAGGGCCTAGTCATCGTGTGCACCAGAGAAGAGGCGAGTTTTGGATGCACAGAGTGCGTGTCGAGGTGCAACTAGAGGCGCTGGTGAGGAGTGCCTGGGTGGAGTTTGCACCGAAATCTAAGTAAGTCTTCACATTGCTGCGTGTGGGTCTCGGTGTCCACTGAGACCGCCGGAAGGAGGGCCAGGTCATTGGGCCCTTGAAGTTCTGGACCAAGGCCCAAGTCGCCCACGTTCACAAGGCACAGCTTCTGAGTGTCTCAAGCTGCAAAAGCAGGTGCACACTGCGTTGCTTGGGATTTCTCCGGAAACTTTTATGTTCCTGTGTTTCCAAACAGTGAACCAGCTCACATCGGGCCAATGAAGTTTTGGACACAGCACAAAGCACAGTCTTGTTTAAGAAGGGGGGGACACCACCCACTGCAAAGTCCCTTCAGTCTCTTCCTTAGTAAAAGCTACAAACTGCAGACCAGCCCCAGATCACGAAGCAAGGGTCAGTCCTATCCAGCAGCGTCTTCAGCAACTTCTTCCTTGGCAGAGGTTCTTCTTGACCACGAAAGAGGTCAAAGTCTTTGCAGGCTCGATCTGTCCATTTCACATTCAAAATGACACCGAATTCTAGGAGTTTCAGTTCTCTTATTTAAACCCCTTCATGTCTTTGAAGTTCGTTTGTGCTCAGGGTTCCCTTACCCCTTCCTAAATCAGTTCTGGATGTCTCCCTTCCAGTGTCACATTTTTCCCTTTGATACTGGGGGTCTGGATCCTTAATCACTCAGCAGGAGATGGGTCAATTGGTTTATGTTCCTGTGTTTCCAAACAGTGAACCAGCTCACTTCGGGCCAATGGAGTTTTGGACACAGCACAAAGCACAGTCTTGTTCAAGAAGGGGGGACACCACCCACTGCAAAGTCCCTTCAGTGTCTTCCTTAGTAAAAGCTACAAACTGCAGACCAGCCGCAGATCACGAAGCAAGGGTCAGTCCTATCCAGCAGTGTCTTCAGCAACTTCTTCCTTGGCAGAGGTTCTTCTTGACCACGAAGAGGTCAAAGCCTTTGCAGACTCGACCTGTCCATTTCGCATTCAAAATGATACCGAATTCTAGGAGTTTCCGTTCTCTTATTTATACCCCTTCATGTCTTTGAAGTTTGTTTGTGCTCAGTGGTCCCTTACCCCTCCCTAAATCAGTTCTGGGTGTCTAACTTCCAGTGTCACATTTTTCCTTTTGATACTGGGGGTCTGGATCCTTAATCACTCAGCAGGAGATGGGTCAATTGGTTTATAGCACCAGCCCAGACCTTTTCACCTCCCGGGCTTCTCCTCCCCCTACTCCCCAGATGCAGGGCAGCTTGGTGCCATCTCAACCCCTCCCTGGGTCAAGGTCTCTCCCAGCTCCCTTTCACCTTTCAGATCCATACAGTCAATCCACATTTCAGCAGGGACATACAGAAATACTTATAGCGCAAAACTCTGCCACTTTCTAAAATAGTGGTTTCCGAACACACAGTGACAAAACCACTTTCACAGAAAGATGTGTTATGACACTTTGAGTTCTTACATACTAAACGTCACCTCTCCATTTTAAACTTATAGGAAACTAGGGCAACAAACATAACACCCAGCCTCCCCCATTCTGTCCTATGGCCAGGATGGCCTTTCAGCAGCAAAAAATTAAATGGAGTGTTTTTCACTGTCAGGACGTAACACACACCTTAGTATATATCCTGCCTTTTACTTACACCGCACCCTTCCCAGGGGTTACCCGGGACCTACCACAAGGGTGCCCAATGTGTATGAAAAGGGGAAAGTAAGGCCTGACAAGTGGTTGCACTTTTCAGGACAACATGATAACTTAGCAAACTGCGCGCAGGCCCTACACTGCAGGCCTGATTTCCCCATCTCCGCTCGCCTTTGCATTACTAGCCTTGGCATACCCAGTGCACATCACTAGGGACTTTACTAGTAAGGCAAACATACCAAACATGGCCAACCAATTACCAATACACTTTAAACAGGGAACACTTGTACTTTGACACTGATCAGCAGTGGCAACATACCCAAAGCATCTAAATTGGCAACTCTCTGTCAAGAAAATTGTCTAGGGGGAAAGCAAAATGTTTAGTGAACTTTAGCCTAAAAGGCCAAGTCCTACACAGGCCCTGGGCACAAGCAGTGCCACTTAAATTGAGGCTTACAAGTAAATGTAATATACTAATTGGGTATGAAATGATCTTACCATGTTTAAGAACAGAGCAAAAGCACTTTCTCACTGTTTAGCAGTGGTGAAATGCACAGAGTCCTAAGGCCAGCAAAAACAGGAGGTCTGAAGGTGAAATGTTAAGAGGAAACCACGCCAAGGATGCCAGGTCTAACTTGCAGCTTCTCAGATGTTCTAATCTTAGTATTATTGTTAAAAATGTCAGAAAAAGCAATGCATAGGTAAAAGTAGATCCATAATTACAGACATACCAAAATGGGCTCTGACATGAACATGAACAATTCAATAGGAGATATTCATAAATTCACAGTATTGTTGTTTAGTTACTACTTAATTCTTACAAAATCCTACCAATGTAGGTGCTATCTCAATTGACATATTTAAGACAGCAAAATATGAAACTGTACATTTAGTCAAATATCCATACCTGTTTGTACACATTTTCCTGCAAACACCCCAAGTTCTAACACTTTCTCTGCAGTTCATATATAAATATGATTCTACACTTTCATCACAGTGGTAGATAATTATATAGAAATGTAATTCTATGGTAATGGTACAAAAATTTTGCATTCCATGTCAGACTCAAGAAAAGTATTTGTTGCCTTACACCTCCATATGCACCCTCAGTCTAAAGTGCCATTTTATTTGCAGGATAGTAAAATTGCACAATCGTTACAGTACATGCAGTCACTTGTCTTACATCCCATTGAAATACATCAGTTGTACCGTTCTCGCTCATATTACCTTTTCTTATTTTCAACCTGTTACACTATTCCCAACTCTACCCCCAACCCCCCCCCCCTCCCAGTATCCCTCCCCCGGCACTCCTATTCAGGCATAATATGGGTTCAGACATGACGGTACAGTACGTACCCTATTCCTTGTTAATCCACCCCTTCGTCGCAATGCCATGCAGGTCCATATAAAAGGCATCACAGCCCTATTTGAGTTCTTCCTGTGCAGTGCACCTGTGTCCTAGTATGGGTCACTGTCACGTGACATTCGGGTATGCAGGGGAGTTCAATGAAGCGGTGACCCCAAAGCAATCAGCTCATCTCAATCACTCAAAGACGACCCCACAGAGGTAGCATTCTCATCCAACATTTCAAAAGATAACATAATAGTGTTCCATTCGAGGGATATAGGAATCCTTCTCAAGCCTTTACGCTCTTCGGTCTGTATTGCCATTCCCTCCGCCTTGCCCCACCTCACCACCTCCGCCTTCCACGTCTCCGGGTCAAGGGGCCTGCTCGACTTCCACCTCATTGTAATGGTACGTTTTGCCAGTAGCATTGCTAGGTCAACAAACCTTGTGGCCACACTTTTCTTGCTTTCTGCAGGTCCCAGTCCCAGTAAGCTAGAGGATATAGTGTTGTGTTGTCTGTTGGGGGACACCCCGTGTAAGGCGGTGTGTACCGTTGCCCAAAAATAACCTAATTTCGGGCATTCCCATAACATGTGTATTATCCTCGCATCGTCCATGCCACACCGGGGGCATGAATCCAGTGTGTTGGGGAACATTACATGCAATCGGTGGGGTGTGAGGTATGCGCGGTGTAGGATCATGAGTTGGATGAATTTAAATTTTGGGTTCCGCAAGACTTTCCTGGGGAATACAAGGGCCCGCTCCCACTCTTTATCTCGAAACACTCGACCTGCATCCCTCTCCCACGCCTCGCGCAGCGGCTGCAAAGATACCGCCCTCCCTTCACGTATACCACTTGTAATCCATTTTGTTAAATGGCTCCCTGTACCCATCAGGTATTGCATTGTGTGTAGTGGATTTGTATTTGGTGCTATGCCGTCCGGTGCCCAGTGCCGTGTGATGTAGTCGCGCACCCCTGCATGTAGTAAGAACATTCCCCCAGGCATATGGTGCACCGTGCAAAAGTCCTCACAGGACATCATATGTCCATCACTAAATAGGTCGCCCACCTGTGTTACCCCGGCATCAGTCCACGTAGCGAGTGCCCTGGTAGACAATATGCTTGTCCCCAGCGGGATCCCCAGCAGTGGTATCGTTGGGGCATAGGAAGAGGCAGGGGACGAGTATCGTACGGCCCGCCTCCAGCAGGTAATGGCCAACTTGAGCAGGGGGGGAGATTGCCCAGGGATCGCAGCGTTAGGCAGCAACAGGGTGTGTATGACTCCTCTTTCCCTATCCGCTTCGGACATGCCTATTTCATGCAGGTTGCGTCCCGCTAGCCAATAGGCCAGCCATTGTAATTGACATGCATAGTAATATGCCAGGAAGTCCGGGACTCCCATCCCGCCAGCTGTTGTAGGCAGCTGTAGTTTCGCCAGGCTTATGCGCCATCTGCCCCGTCCCCAGACCAGCTCCGTCAGCATGGTGTTCAAGGTTCGGAATACAGCAGCTGTCACCAGGAAGGGCAAGTTCGTAAAGTAGTAAAGAAGTCTTGGGAGCACTACCATCTTAGAGATGGCCACCCTGCCCGCCACCGATAATGGCAGCGCGGTCCAGAATTGTACCTGCGACCTCAGAGCTGCCACAGCTCGGCCCAGATTACCGTCAAGCATATCTGCCGCTGTCCTATAGATCTGTATCCCCAGGTAGCGAAAGGTTGTTTCCGCCATTTCAAAACTGTGGGGCGGAAATGGTAAGGGGGCACTCGTGTCGAGGGCATTAAAGCAGTACCCATACGACTTAGATTCGCTGATCGTGAGGCCGGAGAGTGCACTGAAGTCTTCAAAGAGCCCAGGGATGGGGTCCAGGTCACCGTGCAGGTCTCTTAAATAAAGGATGATGTCGTCGGCGTAGGCCGACACCACATGAGTTACGCCTCCCCTCGTGATGCCCCTGTGTTGTGCTCGAAGCCTAAGCTTGCACAGCAGTGGCTCTAGCGCTAGTATAAACAATAGCGGGGATAGAGGGCAACCCTGCCTCGTACCCCTCGCTATGTCCATCTGTGGCGATATGCATCTGTTCGTGCGGACCCTAGCAGTGGGGTGAGTAATCGGATCCAATCAATAAAGCCAGCCGGGAACCCAAACCGTGCCAGTGCTGCAAACATATAATCCCACTGGAGTGAGTCAAATGCCTGACGCAAGTCCAATGAAATACAGCCCTCAGTTGACGTAGGTAAACGCTCGTGTAACATGAGCTGACTGAGCCTCCTCAGGTTCATCGCAGTGCTTCGACCGGGCACGAAACCGCACTGGTCCGGGTGGATCAGGCCCGGAATATGTTGTGCCAGTCTCAGTGCCAACACCTTGCTCAGCACCTTGTGATCGGTGTTTAATAGGGATAACGGTCTATAATTAGCTGGCCGTAAACAGTCCCTGCCCGGTTTAGGCAACGAAACAATCAGGGCCTGCAGCGCGGACTGCGGTAACCCTTTGGTTTTCTTTGCTGCGTTAAACACCTCATATAGCCGCGGGGCCAACAGGTCAATGAACGCCCCATAAAATTCTGCCGGTAGGCCATCGGTACCCGGGGTTTTGTTCCTCGGGAGTACTCGTATTGCCCGCCTGATTTCCGCAACCGTTATGGGCCGCGCTAAGTCCTCACTCTGGGCCTGCTCTAGTCGCGGTAGTTCCAGTCCCGTCATGAACTCTTCAAATGCCTTGTCTGACATGTGTCGATGTGGGCCATACAGTGACTCGTAATAGTCACGAAAGGCGGCATTTATACCGATCTGTGTCACAGCCAGCCTCCCAGTTTGGTCCAGAACCTCCAATATTGGAGTGGGGGCAGGGCTATCTCGCAACAATCGGGCCAGCAAGGGCCCAGATTTGTCAGCGTGGGCATGTTGTCTACATGTATATTCCTTGTAATCCAGGACACGCAGTTCTTCCAACAGCTCAGCGTGTTGAATGTGTGCCTCCTGCAAAGGTGTAAAAGGTAAGTTCGTACCCGCAGCCTCCCTCTCCAGCATGGCCAGGCTGCCCTCCACTTTGTTAAGTTTCTCTAAGACCAGGCGTCTCATGCCCGAGCGTGTGTTCATAGCCTCCCCCCTTATGGTCACCTTAAAGGCATCCCATTCGATCTGACGCGTACTAGCCTTGCCACCATTAATATGAAAATGTTGCGTGATTGCCTCTGCTATGGTCGCCTTAAAAACAGTGTCCTCAAGCAGTTCCGGGGACATACGCCATGTCGGTATCGGTGTGGGTATCGTACCCCATCTCAGCGTGACTTCCACTGGGTTGTGGTCCGAAAGGGTCTTGCCCATGTGTTCCGAGGCCACTACCCCCCCTAGCAATGTTGTGCTACAGAACATGTGATCTATTCTCGTATGTAGACCATGGGGAGGGGAGTAGTAGGTGTACTCTCTATCCGTCAAGTGCGTGCATCGCCAAATATCCGCCAGCCCCCAGCCCATTGCCCACTGCGAGAGTGCTTCAGCCTGCCTTCTACTTTCAGTAGCCTGCAGTGGTGGGTGCGATCTGTCCAGTAATACGTCTAGAACTGCATTAAAGTCCCCTCCAATAATCCACACACTCTCCGACCATTCAGTTAATACTCTGTTAAGCGCGGTCAAGAAAACCGGCTGACCCGTATTTGGAGCATACACGCTACCAAGCACAACAGGGGAACCATCCAACAACCCCCTTATGAGCACATACCTGCCCTCTGGGTCGATCCTTTCTTCCAGCCTTTTAAAAGGGACAGAGTTCCTGATCCATATCGCCGCCCCCCGGGAGAACACTGAGTAAGTAGTAGCAAACAGCTGCCCCTTCCATTTCTTTAGCAGTTTCACACCTTCATCTCTATTCAAATGCGTCTCCTGTAAGTATGCCACAGCAACACGCCTCCTATTGAGCTGTGCCAACGCCCTATGCCTTTTTTGGATTGAGCCCATGCCTCTTACATTCCAGGTGCACATTTTGTATTCACTAAGGGACCCCATGACTGTTAGCGACAATTATATTCAGCGTGTCCCACCCTATTCCAATTAGTCTTGCGAAGGTTTCCATGAGTGCCCCAATTACAAACAATCCCAAAACATCAAGGTCCCCATTCAAAGAACTATGAGGTCCAAACACTTGCACCCAACTGGGGTGCCAATTGAACGGAACCATTGCTGCGCCCTGGGCGGTGTGGGCCCGCTCTCCCCTGTCTGGGCCCCGCCGGAATCCCTGCGGAATCCCTGCGGCGTGCCCTGTCAGGTGTTCGTACCCCCAGCCCCAGTTGACCCGCCCAGAGTCTTACAGGCAGTCTGTACATTACCAGTCGGAGTCTTCCGAAGTCCCTTTAAAGATCATTAGCTTCCTGTGCGGTTATTTTCGGAAACAGTTGCAGGCTATCCGCAGAACCAGACACCTCTGTCCGGGAATCGGAGGCGCTATCCAGTACCGTCCCACCATCCGCGTTGTGTGCAGCCAAAGCGGCCTCTGTCAGCTGGGACCTCTCCTGTGATACCCGCAACCCAGCCAGGGTATCCGGACCGCTCGTGCCCGCCTCCTCCTCGTGTGTGGCACTCGCTCCGGGCTGCCGCTCCTCACCATTCGAGCGTCCTTCCCTCTGTCTACCCTCCTCAAATGGATCTTGCGAGTTGGGCGGCGTCAGCGTCACTTCCATCCATTCCGCCGCCTCCTCAGCCGTGTCAAAGAAGAGTGATTTGTTGTTTTCAGGTGGGCTGGAAACAGCAGGGCATATTTAAGATTCCTGTCGCGCAGGCGTCTCTTCACACCCATAAACGTTGACCTGGCCCTTTGCACCGACGGGGTGAAGTCTGGGTAGATCGAGATAGTTTTGTCCTCAAAGCGTATCGGCGCTTTCTCTCGTGCCACTCTCAAGACTATGTCCCTGTCTTTGTAATTGAGCAGGCGGGCTATTAAGGGGCGAGGTGGTGCTCCCGGCTTTGGTGGTCTAGGCGGTATCCTATGTGCCCTCTCCACACTGTAGAGCGGCGTAAGTTCCTGTGGCCCTGCAAGTTTCTTCAGCCAATCCTCAACAAACTGGGTTGGGTTCCTCCCCTCGCGGCGCTCCGGAATTCCTAGGATGCGCACGTTGTTGCGGCGAGCCCGCCCTTCTGCTTCGTCCATCCTCTCCCATACCAGCTTCATCTGCTTCTCCATGTTTTCTATTTTCGTGGATTGCTCCGTTTGCTGCGGTATCAGGTCGTCCAGAGCCAGTTTGTGTTCCATGACCTTCTCCACCAGCTTGTTATGATCGGCGCGTAGTAGAGACATACCCGTTGCCATATTGTCCATGCGCGTTTCAAGCGCTTCTCTTGAGGCCCTTATCTCAGACAGAATAAGGTCTAGTTTGGCCTCTTGTGAAGTCTTGCCCGTCGGAGGCACCATCTCGATGTTTGAGGAGGCCAGTGGGTCTTCCGAGCCTGTAGACTGCGGAGTCTGGTCGGCGCCCTTCTCAGGCATCTTGGTCCTGTTCCTTCCCATGTTTCTGGACGACAGTGCGGCGGTGGTTGTGTCCCCAGGGGGTCCCCTTCCCTGCGTACAGTAGGTCAGCCTCAGGTATCCGACGTGCACTGGGCTCGACTCTGAAATCACCAGTGACTCCGTGCGGAAGCGAAGTGGCGTATTCCCTCCTTGTCGCACCTGGCCCCCCGAAGGTATCGCCTATCCCTGCTCGGGGGGGGGGTGCACCCCAGGCCTCTGTGTTATTCAGCTGCTCGGCGTCCAGTAAGATATGCTAAGCAAGAACTGTTCCCTTATCTGGGTACTGCTCAGAAGAGGGTCGGCGGGCCCAGTGTGTCCTCGTTAGCGCCTCCTCTGATGTGTCCGTGCAGACTGACTGCACCCCTGCGGTGTCCACCCCCTGCCAAAATCTCTCCGTTAGGTGCTCAGGGGAACTTATGCCAGTGTGTGTGGTTCCTCCGCCCGCAGATCCTGCAGCTCCCCACAGCCGTATCGAGCGGCTCCCTTGTTCCAGTGACCCCTGCAATGTGCAGTACTCCCGGCGTCAGTAGTGTGAGCTTCGCTACTGCCAGGGTCACCCGGGTAGGTTTCCAGGTGCTGCGTCGCAGTGAAGGTCTCCCGCCGGTAGGCAATATGGCCGCCTTACCGCCGGATGCCTTCGCAGTGGCTGGGCCCCCTTTCCGACAGTGTAACGTTCCCAGCAAGTTCGAGGCTCTGCTCGTCTGCGGCGGCTTCCCTATTCCTCCAGTGTGGGCCGTGCACAACACCGGGCCGTCTCCTGCACCTCAGGGCCCACAGCGTGTGCCAGCGATACTGCAGGACGCCCCAGCCTTCTTCGTCCAGGCCGCCGCAAGTCGGGTATGGCGCGGGCCTCAGTTGTGGCCGCCGGGCCTCAGTTGTGGCCGCCGGGCCTCTCCGCCTTCCCGCCGCACTTCGTCCCCGGCCAGGCCGCCTCTCTCCGCTGCGTGTCTGGCAGGTCCGCGGCTTCCCTTCCTCCAGTGGGCCCTAAGCGGCAGAGGAGCTCCCGGCGTCTCTCTGGCCAGTTGCACCAGGGGTGCTCATCAGGTGTGCTAACGGGGTCCCGGGGGGGCCGGTATTGTCACTGCTCGTCCTTCGTAGGCGGTCCCCTGCCCACTCCACCTTCCTTCAGCTCGGCGCCCCCAGGCAGGTCGCACTCCGTACGGGCTCACTCTCCACTTGAGGCCGCGGCTCCCGTCTTCACAGCAGGCCTCCCCCGCGTCGGATGTGTCGGCGACGTGCAAAGCGTTTCCTCGGTCACCAGACTCCGACCGGTCCGCCCAGCAGTGCCTCCGCAGTTTTCTGACCCGGGCGGGTCGTCAGGGCCGTCAGGGTATCAGGATGTTATGCTTGTTTTACCGGGCAGAGGACGGAGCTAACTCAGCAAGCGTCCGCCATGCTCGGCTCTCGGCCACGCCCCCCTCCGTCAGGGTATCAGGATGTTATGCTTGTTTTACCGGGCAGAGGACGGAGCTAACTCAGCAAGCGTCCGCCATGCTCGTCTCTCGGCCACGCCCCCCTCCAGTCTAAAGTGCCATATGTCTTGATAAACGCTTTAATCAATTAAATTAAGTTTCCATAAATTGGCTTATTGTTAAAGCAGAACATACAATCCCACTAATTATCAAAATAAATTATCTGTGAAGATATATTCTAGTTTCTTTATAGGGGGGCATTTTCATTATTAAACTTCTTTTCATTTGCAAATTACTTGATTGTACCACTTTACAACATTTTACTTGAAAATCCTCAATTGTTTATTGAATCACATTTAATAGAGGTAATTAAAAATCATCCAAATAATCCAATTCAAATGATAAAATCATAACTTCAAACTTCCTCTTCTAGGAGTATAGAGAATAGCTGTTAAAATAATATGTCACAGAATTCCCTCCTTATTCAAGAATGATCTAGTTTGTAAGAATTTTAAAAAATCACACTTGAATAGGTAAACTCAAGTGAACTATACACGTTCAGTTAACCATACTCATGTAAGTCATAACATTTAGCAATTGTTGAATCATGATACATATATATATATATATATTACCTACTGGCGGTCGCCAGTAGGTATATATAGTTAGGATTTTTTCCCTATGGGATTTCTGAAAATTCTATGTCTAATAACTTTGGCGTTTGTGGACGGAATGGGCTGAAATTTTCAGGAAAATGGCACATTTTGTTTCTAAGCAGCCCCTGAAAATTTGGTGGGGTTTCGTCAAGGGGGGGCTGAGAAAAAAGGGGGGTCCTAAAACGCGTTTTTCCCATGTTAATTTCCATAGGGCGGTTGGACTCACTTTTAGCTCGAACGGCTGAATGGATTTGCACGAAACTTGGCAAAATTGTAGGGACTGTTAGCCCGATGTGCCTTTGCTAGGTCTCAATATATGTGCTCCAGTAGTTTTTGAGAAATTAACGTTCAAAACAAGATATATATCTGTAACAGCGCTCCGGGCTGCGCTCCGGTCCGCTTACTTTTCGCGAAACGGAACTTTGCGCGCAGAAAGCTGATTGGCTCTCCGGTGTCTGTCAACATTCTAAACAGTCCGGAGCGGCCGCCATCTTATCTCTCGGTAGGATCGAGAGAGAAGAAGAGGTGAAAAACGAAGGGGGAATTTAATGAAAGGGGGCAAGGTATACCCCTCTTGACCCCCTAGGAATGTTGTTGGGGTTATTAAAGGGTCCCGTGGGGAAAATAAAAAAAAAATGATTTTTCACGGTAGAAGCGCTTCACGGGCCGCGAACTGGGCCGCAAACTGGTAGCGAAACGGGAATTCGCCATTTTGTGCTTCGTTTTAATTAAATTACTAGGTATAAGGGGGTGTGGGAGACGTATCCTAATCCCCTATGTTTCCTGAGGGTGGCTGAGGAGGCTCATATATGTTGATACATCTCTTCCAGCGGCTGTGCGTGAGCTTTTTTTTTTTGCTGCGTGACGTCTGTTAACGTTCGATTCGATGGAAATCAGGAAGTGTTGACCGCCAATTTGTCACTGCGATAAAATATTTTGTTATAAATGAATCCTTATTGATAAACATTGTCTGCGCCATCTTGCTTTTTTGTCCAATGCCACAATTTTGTCGTGCACGGCAGCCATTTTAGATGCCTTGACCAGGCCCACTCACTGCACGCCGTCGATTCTCAGCACGGCTCCCCACCCTCGCAAGCATCTCCCCCACGCACTGGTCACCCCTGCTCTCTCTCTCATGCATCGGCCATATACTTCCCCCAATCTGCGCTGCTCTTCCCTGAGAATCACACCCTGTGCCCGCCCGACACCTCCCTTTCACCCTATTCACTACCGCACCCTCTGACACTCCTCTTCCTCTGTGTCCGATTGTCCAGGCCGGACCCAGGCTATCACCTAGCCCTGCGGATGTAGTTTATGGCCCCAGCTGTAGAGTATCCAGACATGCCAACCCTCCCGATTCAGGCGTGAGACTACTGATTTCAGTGCTAGTCTTTCGCCTCCCGATTCCTGCAAGGAAAAATCCGGGGGCATATTACCAACAACTAGCGATAATTTTTGTCTCTAACTTGTTTAGAGACAAAAATTATCGCCGCACATCGGCGAATTTTATCGCACATACACCTTGCTATTAGCAAGGTTTATCGCAAATGCGATAAAAAAACGGCCGCAATGCATGAATATCGCTGAAAAGTCAGCGATATTCATGCATTATCCAGCAAATGCTCTTAGCCATGTTATCCACCTTCCATTGGATAACATGGCTAAAAACTGCTCTGTGCGTGAGCTTTTTTTTTTTTTTGCGGCGTGACGTTTGTTAACGTTCAATTCGATGGAAATCAGGAAGTGTTGACCACCATTTTGTCACTGCGAGTAAATATTTTGTTATAAATGAATCCTTATTGATAAACATTGTCTGCGCCATCTTGCCTTTTTGTCCAATGCCACAATTTTGTCGTGCACGGCAGCTATTTTAGATGCCTTGACCAGGCCCACTCTCTGCACGCCGCCGATCCTCAGCATGGCTCCCCACCCTCGCAAGCATCTCCCCCACGCACTGGTCACCCCCGCTCTCTCTCTCATGCATGGGCCATATACTTCCCCCCATCTGCGCTGCTCTTCTCTGAGAATCACACCCTGTGCCCGCCCGACACCTCCCTTTCACCCTATTCACTACCGCACCCTCTGACACTCCTCTTCCTCTGTGTCCGATTGTCCAGGCCGGACCCAGGCTATCACCTAGCCCTGCGGATGTAGTTTATGGCCCCAGCTGTAGAGAATCCAGATATACCAATCCTCCCGATTCAGGCGTGAGACTACTGATTTCAGTGCTAGTCTTCCGCCTCCCGATTCCTGCAAGGAAAAACCCGGGGGGATATTACCAACAACTAGCGATAATTTTTGTCTCTAACTTGTTTAGAGACAAAAATTATCGCCGCACATCGGCGAATTTTATCGCACATAAACCTTGCTATTAGCAAGGTTTATCGCAAATGCGATAAAAAAAGGCCGCAATGCATGAATATCGCTGAAAAGTCAGCGATATTCATGCATTATCCAGCAAATGCTCTGAGCCATGTTATCCACCTCCCATTGGATAACATGGCTAAAAACTGCTCAGGGCAGGTGTTAGGTTTTGGAGATATTCGCGCTTAGCGCGAATATCTCCAAAAGTTGGTAATAGGAGATAGCGATGGTTAGGGACTGTTTCCAGTCGCTAAAATCTTGGCACGCCCACTTTGCATGTCATTAGTGATAAATATCACTGACATGCAAAGCCGGGCCCAAGATGGTCGCTATCTCCTTTTAGCTGTCACTAACTGGTGTTAGCGACAGCTTGGTAATAGGGAGATAATTTTATCTCTTTTTTTTTGGCTTTTAAAGCCAAAAAAGCGGAAATAAACCCCCTTGATAATATGCCCCATGATTTCTCGGGGGTTTCAGCTGACAGGGCTTGGTATTGTGTTACGTGCTAATTCTTCCAGGAAACGTCAGAGGGTCGATGCAGGGGTTCTAGAAGGGGTGATAAACCATTTAAGCCTCATGAACAAGCGCATGCTCTTTTAAAGATTTGTGAAGTACTCGGGGCGGCGGTGTGTGTGTGCCCTCTTTCAGGAGCGGGCGGGGGGGCACTGCCAGCAACTTGCCAGGCCAGGCAGTGTTCAACACGTGCATCACCCTTTCTCTGCCTGCTATTGCGCTCCATGCTTCGGAAAGGTAAGAAAAAGAACGTGCATTTGAGTTTGAAATGTCCAATCCTGTAGCAGTACACTTGCAAAGCCCACACATGACAATAACCCGATTCAAGGCCCCATTCACCCGATTTTTTAAAAATATATAGCACTCCAACAAAGTTGGATTTTAAAACTTTATTAACTTTTAAATATAAGGAACGCAACAAAAACTGTAAATATATTTAAACATTTTTTGAAATTAACCAGAACTATAACGATAACAACAACAACAACAATAATATAACTTTTATGCCTAAATTACGCAAACATTTAGTTAATCTGCTAAAGGGGGGAGTCGCCATTTCTTTACAATAATCAATAATGAAAAATCAACATCAATAGGGTTGTCCGTTTTCTCGATGCAGCACTATAGTGCAACATACACAGCACCTGGGGTGTCAAGAGTGAACAGGTCCTACCTGCTTAACCAAGGACTGACAAATGCTATATTAAACACTTACTATGTATAATACTTGCGTTCACAATAGTTTTACTTTATAAAACAGAACAAAAGATGTCCCCTGTAAGTAAACCCATATTAGCTGTTTCAGTTATTGAACATCCTAAGGTTTTATGACATGGGGAAGTGGTGATATCCTGGGCGGGTGATGGAAAAACATCTACAAAGAAAACTATTACTATAACGATAACAACAACAATAATATAACTTTATTAACTTTTAAATATAACGAACGCAACAAAAACTGTAAATATATTTAAACATTTTTTGAAATTAACCAGAACTATAACGATAACAACAACAACAACAACAATAATATAACTTTTATGCCTAAATTACGCAAACATTTAGCTAATCTGCTAAAGGGGGGAGTAGCCATTTCTTTTGATATTTTTGATAATTCATCCATAGCCTCTCTAATCTCCATTACAATATGTTTCTTGCTGTCGCTAGCTGATGAAAAAACTAAAGTGATAACTTCCTCATCCTTATTTTGTCTTTCTTTGTTCCTTAAGATGTTATCTGTGTCAACCTCTTCCGAGAATGCTGATGCGTTAGGGATTTCCTTGTGTTTCTTAATAGC
This sequence comes from Lissotriton vulgaris, assembly GCF_964263255.1. Taxonomy (NCBI): domain Eukaryota; kingdom Metazoa; phylum Chordata; class Amphibia; order Caudata; family Salamandridae; genus Lissotriton; species Lissotriton vulgaris. Next base: position 511,469,883 of record NC_141696.1, read on the forward strand.
ATTGGTGTCTGCACACTTCTTTGTCAATTCTGTGAACATGATAACTGCTTCATAAACAGACGATATCTTTGTTTAGTCATTAGTGTTAAGTGTGTCTGAAACTACAGTGCCCTTCTGTTTTTCTTTCTTCAGGCTCTACAGAGTTTTGTGTGTTGTTCTTTTGAGCGACAATTATTCCAGAGGTTTCAGGTTCACTTGTTTTGTCCTGCAGTGAGTTAACAGCTTTAGAGACTTCATGTTTATTTGCTATGTCCTGCTGTTCGTCAACTGCTTCAGAGACGTCAGCCTCATTTGTTATGTTTGACTAGATCCTGGACCTGCCCGGCCGCGCCCAAAATGGCGCCGGTGTAAATGGGACTCGTAACTGCTTGTTGTGTACTGGTTGCCCAACCTTGATATCACGAGATACATATGCAGTTTTGAAGCACATGGCGGAGGCTCGTCTGCTGTAGTGGGGCGCCCCTTTATCGTTTCAGTCGCCATTCCGCCCGCTTTTGCTACACTGTGCATTTTCCGCCATTCAGCTGTTTACCGCCCGCTCTTACGGCTACAGCGTCTCGCTCACCATGTAGTTGAGTTGCTCCCACTCTTGCGGTGCAGCGATAGGCGGCTGCCACAGGACTCTTAAAATGGCGGCCGGCTCTTCGGATTTGGGCCTGGTCCAGTAAAATGGCCCTGGGACACCTTGGAACTCGGACGCTTGTCTGCCAGGGCTTGGGTTCCATTCTCGAAAGCGTCCCCTCAGCCTTGAAGATTGTACAAAAGTCTTGGGGGCCGTCGACTCCCGCAGGCTTCCGGTGGGGAGCGGCTGCCATGATTGCTTGCGGAATGGCCACGACGGAGCTACGAGATGGTGGTGCTCTCATGGTGACGCCAGCTTCAGTCTGAAACATCCAGAAACAAGGTGGGGCTTTCATCGTTTGGGAAAAAAAATGTTTTAATCCAATGAAAAGTGTTATTTTTAGGTCACATGACCTAGTCTTACATCATTAGGAAAACAAAAGTAAAATGAACCAATGAAAAGTTTTATTAACAAGTCACATGACCTGTTATGCTTGCGTTACGCGCTGCGCGGCGCGCTCTGGATCGTTTCCGGGAAGCTGCGCCTTGCGCACCGGAGCACTTCCGGGTGCGCTAACGCGTCGCGTCATATGACGCATTACGCGACAATGTAGGTCCAGAATATAGTCAAAATGTCTCCACCAACCAGCGGTCGGAATACAACCGCTTTCAGCAGTCAAAAAAGTTCGGTTAAATCTTAAGAGCGGGAGCAACTCAACTACATGGTGAGCGAGACGCTGTAGTCGCAAGAGCGGGCGGTAAACAGCTGAATGGCGGAAGAGGCACAGAGTACCAAAAGCGGGCGGAATGGCAACTAAAACGGTAAAGGGGCGCCCCACGACAGCGTGTCTTCAGGTCAAACGGATTGTGGGACAAGGTCCAGAATGGAAGAGTCATCAAAAGGGAAAAATTTCGCCGGACCCCGGGAGCCGGCCGCCTATGCCGGGGGAGATCTCAGGCCACACCAGGGCAACACGACTTGGGGAGGAGGCAGGAGCCAAGCGCCCCCTCTCAGTCCGCGCCATCTCACCGCCCCTCGGGGGCCTCCGTCAAGCGGTTTAGGGAGGCACCGTATCACATTGTTTTCCAATGCAGTCAGGTCCACAAACGGACCCCACTTACTTTGAATAGTGAAGCTGCAGCAGGTGGAAATAAGGTTTAAACAGTGTTACAAGCGCTGCTTAGAACTCTGAAGTATGGCACTCAACATCCAGGACTTATGCCATTTGTGTAAGGCAGTGACATCGAAGCAACTCAGGGACAGAAAGCATGAACGAACATTCACGTATGAAAATCTTATTTGGGGAAGGGGTAGAATCCAAACGCCCCCTCCCAGTTCGCGCCACTACACCGTATGTGGAAAATCTGAAGCCATCGTTCTACAAACTCTCAACGCTTGCTATCAGTGCACGAGTTTCATGCTCGATCGATTGAGCTAGCCGGATCGGGCAATAAAAAGTATAAAATAGTTATGTAAATAGTTATTTAATAAAATGTTTTACCCTGTTTCTTTGCTGGTGTGTTGTCTATATTTACAATATTTGCATAGGGTTTGTCGTTATTTTGGGCGGGGTGGGTGGCGGAGTCGAGCTGTCTTGCAGCCCTCATGGTGTGGAGCTCAGTTCATTTCACTATTTTCGTATTTCTCATGAAGGGTTGTTCCTAATGTTTGTATTTTACTGAGGTCAAAAAGAGATCGAATTAGTGGTCTACTGATTTTGCTCGATTACTTTTATTTTTTTACACGATTTTTCACTATCTGCAAAGACTAAACAGAGTATTGCGACTTTGTGCTTGTTTGTAAATAGAGAATGATCCAAAGAGAACCAATTCTAAAACAGTAAATGCTTGGATAACAATCAATCAAATGGAGAGACAAGCAGGTACGACGGATTACAACGGGGGTAAAGGTCTGCGTTAACTACCCTTCACTATCTGCAAAGAGAGAGTACTACTAAGAGAAAAGAGGGGAGTGGGGGGGGCAGCGTTCAAAGCACATCAGCGTGCATAAACACGAAAACGTTTTTACCTATCACGTACTTGACATTTGACAGCTTTTGATATTTGCTATTAAAAAACCATTGAAATTCACAGAAAAAACCATAGGTTATAGTCGATATATAGTTAGGAATTTGCATTTACAAAACCTTGAAAATTCAATGAAAAAACCATTGGTTTTAGGCCATATATAGTTAGGGATTTGCATTTACAAAACCTTATTTTACTCGCATAAAACCATTGAAATTCCATATATAGTTAGATGCGCTAACTATATATCGCGCACCCGCAATCCACTGCTGATGATGTCACATATTACATCATTCATGACATGGTCAGTGACATCACTGATGACATCACTGATGACATCTCAAATGACATCACTGATGACATCTCAAATGACATCACTGATGACATCTCATTTGATATTACTGATCACATCACTGATGATATCATTCATGTGATAATACGATGAACCTCTTCAGACTCTAATATAACCTTAGATACAATCAGTGTAAACAGACACTCACAGACTGTCACTCATCCATGGAGTTACTCACACACCTAGTCAGTCATGCAAAGAATCAATCACACCTCCATTTCCTCAATTATACAGTTATACACACCTTACTTATTCAAACATATACTAACACACATTTACTCTTGTATACAATCCCTGATACAAGTTCACAATGATCCATACAGCCACTCACAAATTCACTGGCTCTAATGCACAGTTATTTATATATGTCAACTCTCACATGTACGGTGTTTTACATATGTACTTACTTTGACATGTAGCACTAAGATATCCATTCACTCACCAATAGACTCATGCACACAGTCAACCGCCCATACAGCTGTTTCCACATGCACTTTTGAACCCATACATCTAGTGAATCCACTGCTCACACATCTATGCACAGAGTCATACACCTCCCAGCCAACCACACACACACTCAGTAACCCATACAAATACTTGGGCAACCAATCAATAACCCATATAGTTACTCATATAGCTACTGATCAACACATGCAGCAGTTTACAGAACAACAGACATAATGATGCACAAATTAAGACAGTTTAGTCACTAACTCATGCACTCAGTGAAACACATTTAATCACTCACTCATACAGTCAGTCATGCACCTACTAAATCCTTCATTCAGACACTTATACATCCACTCATTCTTCAATATGTAAGACATTTTTTAACTTTACAGAAACATACAGTCACTGGATAATGTCATCAGTGATGTCATCAGTGATGTCACTGACCATGTCATGAATGATGTAATATGTGACATCATCAGCAGTGGATTGCGGGTGCGCGATATATAGTTAGCGCATCTAACTATATATGGAATTTCAATGGTTTTATGCGAGTAAAATAAGGTTTTGTAAATGCAAATCCCTAACTATATATGGCCTAAAACCAATGGTTTTTTCATAGAATTTTCAAGGTTTTGTAAATGCAAATTCCTAACTATATATCGACTATAACCTATGGTTTTTTCTGTGAATATATATATATATATATATATATATATATATATATATATATATATATATATATATATATATATATATTCACAGAAAAAACCATAGGTTATAGTGGATATATAGTTAGGAATTTGCATTTACAAAACCTTGAAAATTCAATGAAAAAACCATAGGTTATAGGCCATGTATAGTTAGGAATTAGCATTTACAAAACCTTATTTTACTCGCATAAAACCATTGAAATTCCATATATAGTTAGCTAACTATAAGCGCTAACTATATATCGCGCACACGCAATCCACTGCTGATGATGTCACATATTACATCATTCATGACATGGTCAGTGACATCACTGATGACATCACTGATCACAACATCCAGTGATTGTATGTGTCTGTAAAGTTTAAATATGTTTCACATATTGAAGAATGAGTGGATGTATAAGTGTCTGGATGAAGAATTTAGTAGGTGCATGACTGACTGTATGAGAGTGATTAAATGTGTCTCACTGAGTACATGGGTTAGTGACTAAACTGTCTTAATTCGTGCATCAGTATGTTTGATGTTGTGTAAGCTGCTGCATGTGTTGATCAGTAGTTATAAGAGTGGCCATATGGGTTATTGATTGGTTGCCCAAATATTTGAATGGGAGGCTGAGTGTGTGTGTGGGTGGCTGGGAGGTGCGTGACTCTGTGCATAGATGTGTAAGCAGTTGATTCACTAGGAGTATGAGTTCAAGAGTGCATGTGGAAACAGCTATATGGGCGGTTGACTGCGCATGGGTGTGTTGGTGAGTGAATGGATTTCTCATTGCTACATGTGCAAGTAAGTACGTATGTAAAACACAATACATGTGAGAGTTGAGATATATAAATAACTGAACATAAGAGCCAGTGAATGTGTGAGTGGCTGTATCGATCACTGTGAGCTTGTATCAGGGATTATATAAGAGAGTAAATATGTGTTATTATATGTTTGAATAAGTAAGATGTGTATAACTGTATAGTTGAGGAAATGGAGGTGTGATTGATTCTTTGCATGACTGACTAGGTGTGTGAGTAACTCCATGGATGAGTGACAGTCTGTGAGTGTCTGTTTATACTGAGTGTATGTAAGGTTATATTAGAGTCTGAAGAGGTTCATTGTATTATCACATGAGTGATGTGATCAGTGATGACAAATGAGATGTCATCAGTGATGTCATTTGAGTTGTCATCAGTGATGTCATTTGAGATGTCATCATTGATATCATTTGAGTTGTCATCAGTGATGTCATTTGAGATGTCATCAGTGATGTCATCAGTGATGTCACTGACCATGTCATGAATGATGTAATATGTGACATCATCAGCAGTGGATTGCGTGTGCGCGATATATAGTTAGCGCTTATAGTTAGCTAACTATATATGGAATTTCAATGGTTTTATGCGAGTAAAATAAGGTTTTGTAAATGCTAATTCCTAACTATATATGGCCTATAACCTATGGTTTTTTCATTGAATTTTCAAGGTTTTGTAAATGCAAATTCCTAACTATATATCCACTATAACCTATGGTTTTTTCTGTGAATTTCATTGGTTTTTTAATAGCAAATATGAAAAGCTTTAAAATGTCAAGTACGTGATAGATAAAAACATTTTCGTATTTATGCACGCTGATGTGCTTTGAACGCTGCCCCCCCCCCCTCCCCTCTTTTGCCTTAGTAGTACTCTCTCTTTGCAGATACTGAAGGGTAGTTAACGCAGGCCTTTACCCCCGTTGTAATCCGTCGTGCCTCCTTGTCTCTCCATTTGATTGATTGTTGTCCAAGCATTTACTGTTTTAGAATTGGTTCTCTTTGGATCATTCTCTATTTACAAACAAGCACAAAGTCGCAATACTCTGTTTAGTCTTTGCAGATAGTGAAAAATCGTGTAAAAAAATAAAAGTAATCGAGCAAAATCAGTAGGCCACTAATTGGATCTCTTTTTGACCTCGCTAAAATAGAAATATTAGGAACAACCCTTCTTGAGAAATACGAAAATAGTGAGATGAACTGAGCTCCACACCATGAGGGCTGCAAGACAGCTCGGCTCCATCACCCATCCCGCACAAAATAACGACAAACCCTATGCAAATATTAAAAATATAGACAACACACCAGCAAAGAAACAGGGTAAAACATTTTATTAAAAAACTATTTACATAACGTTGGTTTATAAGATGATGTCAGTAGTGGGCCGATGTGTGAATAGATCGAAAACAGCACAAGGCTCCAAGATCCGGATAGCAAGCTCCTGGATGTTGGGTGCCATAGTTTAGAGTTCTGAATTTCAGCCTTTTTCAATGCCTGTGCTTTGTTGAATCAAAATGGCGGCTTGACACAAAGCTGACTCAAGCGTTGTTACTGATGCTATGCAGACCAAAACTGGTTTTCAGTTTGTACATTTTTCTAGATTTTTCAATCCAAGTTTGGTTGACTTTGTAGAACGATGGCTTCAGATTTTCAACATACGGTGTGGTGGCGCTGACTGGGAGGGGGCGCTTCGCTCCTGCCCCCTCCCCAAGTAAGATTTTCATACGTGAAAGTACGTTAATGGTTTTGGTCCCTGAGATGCTTCGATGTCACTACCATTCTCAAATAGCATAAGTTCTGGATGTTGGGTGCCATAGTTAAGAGTTCTGAGCAGCGCTTGTAACACTGTCTGAAGCTTATTTCCACCTACTGCAGCTTCACTATTCTCAAAGTAAGTGAGTGTCGTTTGTGGACCTGACTGCATTAGAAAACAAAGTGATATGTTACCTTCCTAAACAGCTTGACGGAGGCCCCTGAGGGGCGGTGTGATGGCCATGGACTCGGAGAAGACGCTTGGCTCCGACACCCTCCCCAAGTCTTATAGCACTGGTGTAGCCTGAGATCGCCCCCGACATAGGCGGCCGGCTCCCGGGGTCCGGCGGAACTTTTTGCCTTTTGATGACTCTTCAATTCTGGACCTTGTCCCACAATCCGTTTGACCTGAAGACAAGCTGTAGTGGGGCGCCCCTTTATCGTTTTAGTTGCCATTCCGCCCGCTTTTGCTACACTGTGCCTCTTCCGCCATTCAGCTGTTTTCCGCCCGCTCTTGCGACTACAGCGTCTCGCTCACCATGTAGTTGAGATGCGCCCGCTCTTGCGGTGCAGCGATAGGCGGCTGCCACAGGACTCTCAAAATGGCGGCCGGCTCTTCGGTTTTGGGCCTGGTCCACTAAAATGGCCCTGGGACACCTTGGAACTCGGACGCTTGTCTGCTAGGGCTTGGGTCCCATTCTCGAAAAGCGTCCCCTCAGCCGTGAAGATTCTACAAAAGTCTTGGGGGCCTCCGACTCCCGCAGGCTTCTGGTGGGGAGCGGCTGCCATGATTGCTCGTGGAATGGCCACGACGGAGCTACGAGATGGTAGTGGTCTCATGCTGACGCCAGCTTTAGTCTGAAACATCCAGAAACACTGTAGACTACCAATTCGATCAGTTCCGGTAGCGCCCCAACATGACCCGGAAGAGAAGAACTTGCCCTCCCCTCTTTGACTGATGGTTCTTGTTGCCTGTCCCCTCTGTTGTCATTTAACAGAACTTTTTGGACTGCTGAAAGGGGTTGTGTTCTGAACGCTGGTTGGTGGAGACATTTAGACTATATTCTTGACCTACGTTGTCGCGTAATGCGTTTTATGACACGCCGCGTTAGCGCACCCGGAAGTGATCCGAGGCGCGGCGCGCAGCGCGTAACGTAAGCATAACAGGTCATGTGACTTGTTAATAAAACTTTTCATTGGTTCATTTTACTTTTGTTAATTTAATGATGAAAAGCTTGGTCATATGACCTAAAAATTACGCTTTTTATTATTTTCGAACAATATTTTTTTTTCAAACATATGTTATAATATTCCAGGCTAATGTACTTTCCCGGAAAATTTACAACTGTCTTGCAAGTAAAATATATTCCTTTTTCGAGAAAAAGGGCGTTTCTTCCTTCCATGATGGAGCCGTTGAGTAAAAGAGATTCGGCCTGCTGTCTTAGTCGCCGATACGCCTGATTATCAGATTCTTATCGATCACTTTATGTTGCAGACATGAAAAACACAACTGCCCTTGACCATTTATCTTTACTGCGTTCCTACATATTATACCTTTTATCCGTCATGTAATTGGACTGCTTTATTTCACTTGCCTTTTACTGATTCGAAAACAGTCACTAAAAGTAAAAACTTTACAAATGAAAATACTACTACCGTGTTTTGTTTTAAAAACCTTTATTGTGAAAATGTCAGTATACAAATACGGGCCTATAACCACGTGGGCCGGCCACGGAGCAAACTGAAATCGTATATGATGAGGAGACATTTACACTGTAGAAGAACGTAACGAGCGGGCCATTAGGTGACAAGAACAAAGGTGTCTAACAGTTGCGGAATCGGTGGACGTACATTTTGTAATTAAAATACGACAGGGCCACTTACAATAACATTTTCTAGATATACATTTGCGGGCAAAGAGTTACGAGTCCCATTTATACCGGCGCCATTTTGGGCGAGGCCGGGCAGGTCCAAGATATAGTCAAAATGTCTCCACCAACCATCGGCCAGACCAGAACCCCTTTCGGCCCTTTATGCTACAAGATGGTGTCTTCCATTCAGAAAATATTGGTGGCAGCATTTTGAAAGGAAACAGAAACAGCCGTTCTCCTAGTGAGTTTCACATTGTTACATTTAGGAAGAATGTTGAAGAGTAGTATGTGGAAAATCTGAAGCCATTTTTCTACAAACTCTCAATCAGACTTGGATGGAAAAAAAAAACCTGAAGAATGTACAAACTGAAAACCAATTTTTGTCTGTATAGCACCAACAGTAACGCTTGAGTCAGCTTTGTGTCAAGCCGCCATTTTCATTCAATCAATAGCGTCCCCCTGCACACATTCAGGGACCTGGTCGTGTCTTCAGATGAAACGCATTGTAGGAAAAGAAGCAGAAAGGAAAAGGAAAAAAGTTCCGCCGGACCTAGTGAAGCTGCAGCAGGTGCAAATAAGCTTCAGACAGTCTTACAAGCACTGCTCAGAACTCTCAACTGAGGCACTCAACATCCAGGACTTGCCATTCGGATCTTAGCGCCTTGTATTTTTGTTTTGTTCTTGATGGAGGGGAAACAACAAAAAACAGGCATTGAAAACGGCTCAACTGGAGCAAAAAAAAAATTACTTCTTGGGTGCATTAGGGCATTTATGATTTTCGAATGCCGTATTCATCAGGTTGATGCTCATGTTGCCATAGGACAGCATAGCACCACAGTGTATACAAGTTAACTTCATATGTTCAGATGAGGCAGGTGGCATATTTAGCATTCACCTTCTTTGATCCAGGAGGGATGGAGAAAAACTGCCAGATGAAACTTGAAACTTGGCCATCCAGATCTCGGCGCGTTCGACTCACTGTACCGCAACAGTGACCGCAACTCAGCTGGACACGCCGTCTTTCGGCGCAGCATTGTAGGATGGCCACACCAGTGCGGCAATTTGCTAGACACCACCTCGGTGCCATCCGGATCTCGGCGCGTTCGAGTCACTGTACCGCAACAGTGACCGCAATTCAGCTGGACACGCCGTCTTTCGGCGCAGCATTGTAGGATGGCCACACCAGTGCGGCAATTTGCTGGACACCACCTCGGTGCCATCCGGATCTCGGTGCGTTCGAGTCACTGTACCGCAACAGTGACCGCAACTCAGCTGGACACGCCGTCTTTCGGCGCAGCATTGTAGGATGGCCACACCAGTGCGGCAATTTGCTGGACACCACCTCGGTGCCATCCGGATCTCGACGCGTTGTGCTGCCTTCGGCCTATTCGCACATCGGTCCGCTACTGACAGTGACCGCAACTCAGCTGGACACGCCGTCTTTCGGCGCAGCATTGTAGGATGGCCACACCAGTGCGGCAATTTGCTGGACACCACATCGGTGCCATCCGCATCTCGACGCGTTGTGCTGCCTTCGGCCTATTCGCACATCGGTCCGCTACTGACAGTGACCGCAACTCAGCTGGACACGCCGTCTTTCGGCGCAGCATTGTAGGATGGCCACACCAGTGCGGCAATTTGCTGGACACCACCTCGGTGCCATCCGGATCTCGACGCGTTGTGCTGCCTTCGGCCTATTCGCACATCGGTCCGCTACTGACGCCGCCTCACGTGCCAACGGATTTTCTACGCTTTTTGTAGCCCTATGCCGCAGAACAGGTCATGTGACTTGTTTATAAAACTTTTCATTGGTTCATTTTACTTTTGGTTTCCTAAAGATGGAAGGCTTGGTCATATGACCTAAAAATAACACTTTTCATTGGTTTAGAACATTTTTTTTCCCAAACGATGAAAGCCCCACCTTGTTTCTGGATCATTCAGACTGAAGCTGGCGTCAGCATGAGAGCACCACCATCTCGTGGCTCCGTCGTGGTCATTCCGCGAGCAATCATGGCAGCCGCTCCCCACCGGAAGCCTGCGGGAGTCGGGGGCCCCCAAGACTTTTATACAATCTTCACGGCTGAGGGGACGCTTTTCGAGAATGGAGCCCAAGCCCTAGCAGGCAAGCGTCCGACTTCCAAGGTGTCCCAGGGCCATTTCAGTGGACCAGGCCCAAAACCGAAGAGCCGTCCGCCATTTTGACAGCCATGTGGCAGCCGCCTATCGCTGCACTGCAAGAGTGGGAGCAACTCCACAACATGGTGAGCGAGACGCTGTGGCCGCAAGAGCGAGCGCAACTCAGCTAGATGGCCGCCACCTGGGGAGGCCCGTTCACGCCGCCTCCCCCCCCCCCGGGCCGCCGCACGCCAATTTTCGGAGCAGCATTGTAGGATACCAAAACCAGTGCGGCAGTTTACTGGACATCACCTGGGTGCCTGTCGTACATGTTGTGTCAGCCATGTGACACTGGACACAGACCGCTACTGACGAGGCCTCCCCCCGCACCACCCGGGATGCCCCACGCTGTTTTTCTGTGCTGCATTGTAGGATCCCTAAACCAGTGCGGCACCCAGGCGACATCACCTGGGTGCCGTCCAGAACTCTGCACGTTGTGCTGCCTTGGGACTATTCGCACAACAGACCGCTACTGACGAGGCCTCCCCCCGCCCCACCCGGGACGCCCCACGCCAATTTTCGGAGCAGCATTGTAGGATCCCTAAACCAGTGCGGCACCCAGGCGACATCACCTGGGTGCCGTCCAGAACTCTGCACGTTGTGCTGCCTTGGGACTATTCGCACAAAAGACAGCTTCTAACCATTGTTGCTTTTTGTGTTAATAAATGTTTAAATGTTTTTAGTTTTTGTTCTGTTCATTATCGTTAAAAGTTAATAAAGTTTTATAACCTTAATTTGTTGGAGTGTTATCTATTTTTTGAAAAACGGGTGAATGGGGCCTTGAATCGGGTTATTGTCATGTGTGGGCTTTGGAAGTGTGCTGCTGCAGGATCGGACATTTCAAACTCAAATGCACGTTCTTTTTCTTACCTTTCCGAAGCATGGAGCGCAATAGCAGACAGAGAAAGGGTGATGCACGTGTTGAACACTACCTGACCTGGCAAGTTGCTGGCAGTGCCCCCCCGCCCGCTCCTGAAAGACGGCACACACACACCGCCGCCCCGAGTACTTCACAAAGCTGGAGATGGTGGTGCTCTCATGGTGACGCCAGCTTCAGTCTGAAACATCCAGAAACAAGGTGGGGCTTTCATCGTTTGGGAAAAAAATGTTTTAATCCAATGAAAAGTGTTATTTTTAGGTCACATGACCTAGTCTTACATCATTAGGAAAACAAAAGTAAAATGAAGCAATGAAAATTTTTATTAACAAGTCACATGACCTGTTATGCTTACGTTACGCGCTGCGCGGCGCGCTCTGGATCGTTTCCGGGAAGCTGCGCCTTGCGCACCGGAGCACTTCCGGGTGCACTAACGCGTCGCGTCATATGACGCATTACGCGACAATGCAGGTCCAGAATATAGTCAAAATGTCTCCACCAACCAGCGGTCGGAATACAACCGCTTTCAGCAGTCCAAAAAGTTCGGTTAAATCTTAAGAGCGGGAGCAACTCAACTACATGGTGAGCGAGACGTTGTAGTTGCAAGAGCGGGCGGTAAACAGCTGAATGGCGGAAGAGGCACAGAGTACCAAAAGCGGGCGGAATGGCAACTAAAACGGTAAAGGGGCGCCCCACGACAGCGTGTCTTCCGGTCAAACGGATTGTGGGACAAGGTCCAGAATGGAAGAGTCATCAAAAGGGAAAAAATTCCGCCGGACCCCGGGAGCCGGCCGCCTATGCCGGGGGCGATCTCAGGCCACACCAGAGCAACACGACTTGGGGAGGGGGCAGGAGCCAAGCGCCCCCTCTCAGTCCGCGCCATCTCACCGCCCCTCGGGGGCCTCCGTCAAGCGGTTTAGGGAGGCACCATATCACATTGTTTTCCAATGCAGTCAGGTCCACAAATGGACCCCACTTACTTTGAATAGTGAAGCTGCAGCAGGTGCAAATAAGGTTTAAACAGTGTTACAAGAGCTGCTTAGAACTCTGAAGTATGGCACTCAACAACCAGGACTTATGCCATTTGTGTAAGGCAGTGACATGGAAGCAACTCAGGGACAAAAAGCATGAACGAACATTCACGTATGAAAATCTTATTTGGGGAAGGGGTAGAATCCAAACGCCCCCTGCCAGTTCGCGCCACTACACCGTATGTGGAAAATCTGAAGCCATCGTTCTACAAACTCTCAACGCTTGCTATCAGTGCATGAGTTTCATGCTCGATCGATTGAGCTAGCCGGATCGGGCAATAAAAAGTATAAAATAGTTATGTAAATAGTTATTTAATAAAATGTTTTACCCTGTTTCTTTGCTGGTGTGTTGTGTATATTTATAATATTTGCATAGGGTTTGTCGTTATTTTGGGCGGGGTGGGTGGCGGAGTCGAGCTGTCTTGCAGCCCTCATGGTGTGGAGCTCAGTTCATTTCACTATTTTCGTATTTCTCATGAAGGGTTGTTCCTAATGTTTGTATTTTACCGAGGTCAAAAAGAGATCGAATTAGTGGTCTACTGATTTTGCTCGATTACTTTTATTTTTTACACGATTTTTCACTATCTGCAAAGACTAAACACTAAAGACTAAACAGAGTATTGCGACTTTGTGCTTGTTTGTAAATAGAGAATGATCCAAAGAGAACCAATTCTAAAACAGTAAATGCTTGGATAATAATCAATTTGAGATGTCATCAGTGATGTCATCAGTGATGTAACTAACCATGTCATGAATGATGTAATATGTGACATCATCAGCAGTGGATTGCGGGTGCGCGATATATAGTTAGCGCATCTAACTATATATGGAATTTCAATGGTTTTATGCAAGTAAAATAAGGTTTTGTAAATGCAAATCCCTAACTATATATGTTCTATAACCAATGGTTTTTTCATTGAATATATATATATATATATATGTTAAATGATATTGTAGAACAATGAGGGTCCAAATCGAGCTGTCATTATTGTAAAAAATGATATTATGATGTTATTGGACTCAATATGGACAGCCAACTGTTTTTGCACATGTATATATTTATTTATTATAAGGATATATTTATTGTTCTTTTACTCATGTACATAAGGATTTTAAAAATTATGATTGTTTTTCTATTAACATGAGTACTCTCCAAGCGTAGTGAAATCAACACAGTGCTAGAGAACAGTCTGTTTACTATGACCATGCTCCATTACGTAACATGACCAGATCACATGTTGTATTTAAAATCACAAATGTATAGCGTGTTTCTATGTGAGCAAGGTCACAGGGTGACCGAAACGTTGTGGCATTATGGCATGGGTTATCGCAAGACAAGAGGAGTTTGTGCTCTGCTTTGGGGCCATCACGCACAAGGACGGCAAGGGAGAATTCAGAAATTAATATGTTACGGAGATTAGCTGCCTCCGACAATAAACCCCCTCTCTACAAGCGGGCTACCGCGTCTAGCCGGCATTCTGACGAGGACCCAGGAGGGAAGTTACGCGGCAGCCCCCTGACGCTAGCAGCAAGACGCATCACCGATAAGGAACCCGCAACGGAAGGGTCGGAGGACTCACTGGGGAAAGGTACCGAAGCGGTGATTGGCGTAGTACATCAGCGCAGGTGGGGAGGTTCTTGCACACAAATCCTGAACAAGGTGCGCTCAGAGAGGGCGCATAGCATTTTTTTCCTAATCCAATATGTCAGAAGCAGCTGTACAGGACAGAGAGCGAGAGGCGGCAGGGGAAGAGCTTTTTAGCAACCTTCCGAGTGTCTTCAATAAAGAGCAACCATCTGGAAGTGGCACTAATACTAAAGTTACGGATTGCAAGTCACTTTTGAAAGCACTAGAAAAATGTATGAGGACTGAGACAACAAAATGGTGGGAACACAAATCTTTAAAGAAATATGAGGAAGCGGGCTGAGTACCACGAGGGTTGAGGGTATTACTAACACCCAGCTTTGAAAACCCAAACCCTATAATGTTGCGTGAATGGGCTGAAAACAGCTTAAGGGCATCTATGAATTTGGTCAGAATTTTGATTAAATATGCACCAATTGACCGCGAAGAGGTACTTAAGTAAATAACAAAAATAAATTAAGAATTGGCAAAACAAGAATCCCAAGAGTAAATCACCAAATACAGAGCAAAAATAGCCGAACGACTTAAGAAACAATAGGATAAGATTAAGTTTCCTAAGGTACATAAATTTGAACGAGACTAGGCAGATTGTGAACAAGGCCAGAGTTTTACTTTTCCAAGGAAATACAACAGCATAAAGAGGATAAGATTAAACAAAGACAAACAAACCAGCAATGAAACAACTATCAATTCCTTAATGGAAACAGGCAGCAACATGTTATCAAGTTCAGATTTGAGCTTGTTTACAGCGAAGCAGAGACAGAAGACAGTGGCGCTACAGGGCAGTTGAGAGAAGGCGAAAAAGGCAACCTAACCCTAGAAGAAAAATTTGATTTTTTTATCCCTAGACCGCAGACAAATGCTGCGGCCACAAATACAAAAGACGACACAAGAAAGTGCAGGAACCAAAGGAGAAGAATCCGGCACAAAGTCAGGAAATGCCAAACCCAAAAAATCCCAATGGCACAAAAAGAAGGGCAACTAGACAATAGAATGGTGAATCTATTGTCTCTAACCTTAACCAATGCAGAAACACAACTGCTCAAATTAGGCCTCTCATTTTGTCCTGAAAGCAGCTTAAAATATGGACGCACTAGGGTCGACATATTTAAATGTATTCGCAAATTAAAGCTATGGAAATATTTCACAATTAAGGAAGGTAATAATCAAATAAACAAAGAACCATCCACAACTATACGAATAAGTGAAAGCCTCCAAGTCTCAGACATACCAATGTTTCTAGCACTGCAAGAATTGAGAGGAGAAATGGATATAGACTTCCAAGCACCCACACAAGACCAATTAAAAAAATTTGAATATAAAACAAACAGGAGCAGGAAGCAGTCCATTCAAACCTAAATCTGTATTTCTCCCGATGATGGTAAAGATGCCATCAACATCTTTCATGAGAGGGTCACAGAAGATCTAAAAACACTTCACCGCAAGAAATTACAAAGCCAACCCAAAAATAAATCCCAGGACGTGTTGTCGCAGGGATTTCGTTCTCATATAGAACTGGGCATAGAGACTTGGAACTTCAGTGATTTAGGGTATACCAAAACTCACCTTAGTACCCAAAATCCCCTACCAGACTAGCTACAGTGTCTCATTGGTGATCACAAACCCCCAATGCTTGGACAAAACAGAACATGGACTTAGTACACCTCATGTAACGTGGAACACATGAATACTCCTTAGTTATACAATAATTTCAATCCAGAACAAGGAGTGAAAGAAGACACATGCATATTTAAAATGTTTATTCACTAATGCAGTGTTCTCAAACACAGTATCTTAGCTAATACAAGCAAACATATTATAAGAAACAAAGTAATCAGCATAGTCACTAGTCCATAGAACACAAAAGGTGAAAGCATGGTATAATGCTAAAACTAATAGGGTTCAGTAACACCTAATTCTCACCCTCCCTAGCTAGTATATTATATTATATCTAAGAAGGTCTCTTTGGGTTTTTAGCAGGGCGGCCCAATACCTCAAGATCCTAGTGGTAAGGGATCACATCATCTTCCACCAGCTCTCTGCATGCGAAACACCATCAAAAGTTTTTCTATGCTCTCGTGCAAAGCAATATAAAACGCGCCTAAAGCCAGACCTTGGCCGCAGCTGCATGTATGTTATGTCTAGGAACGTGCAAAGATCAGACCTCACAACAACCACTGTGTTGAGATATCCTTGAAGGTTTCTGCACTCACTGTACAGACACAGCTCACCAAGCAAGGTTGATATCAGAGTAACAACATATTATTCTTGCATGAATCAACATTTTACTAGGCTCAAAGCTAAAGCAACAGCTATGTGTTGTGTGCAGAAGCAGCAGAAAGGTAAAATGGCGTTTAAACTCCTAATAAGCTCATGCTAACTTAACACAGCATATACGCAATGTATATCTATATGACACCCTCCCTTGATCTGAGCACGGATAAGATAAGATAAGATAAGATAAGGGACTCAATTTTGAAATGCAGAGTTCAATGAAGTAGTCATTTCAAATTCGAGTAGGTGAGAAAAAATATTTTAGTCTGCCAAAAAAACAAAATCTCACCAGCATGACAAGTTAGTGTTCACTGTTATTAAAGCCAATAGGTCAGATACAAAAAATTTTCATCATAATTTTCAAAATTTCATGAAAACAACGGCCTCGATAGAACTCAGCCTAATACTGAGTATGCAAAATAAGCAGCAACTGCTTCCAAAAGGAAGTCACTCTTATCATCCGAAAATAACTCAGCCATCCAATTCAATAGTGAGAAAGAACATACTTGCTCTTCAATTACCGGAGCCTCTAGTACCATCAGAGGACAACTCAGTGGGTTCTCAATGAAGCCGTGTGCCAAGAAATCTTGCGCCGCTGCGAATATATTCCAACGACCAAGTACTCCATGCATCGCTGCAAAGGCCATAATCCCTCCGTCAGAACAAAGCAATTCATGAGTAACTAAGGGACTCATGAAATGATTTAAATACAATTAAAGAGTTAGACACGCACAAACGAAGTTGAAGGTTTGCAAAGTTGTCGCGTGCTGCTGGGGCTTCGCTCTCTGAGCCTTGGAGCATGTGGGAGAAGTATCAGAATCGCAAATCCAGAATTGGAGTTGTCCCCCTACGCACAGCGTTCAAAGTACCCCACCAGGGGTATAATAAAGTAAATCCAAATCAGAAGGTTAGTCCATTGATTTAATCTCATTAATGGTTTCAAAAGTTCATTCTTAAATTGTAGATTGAATGTAACAAACAATATCCAAAATGCTTGAATTATAGATCCCTATGCATATGTTGAAGGACAAATTTAGTAATAGAGTTTGTAACTCTCTAATCGAAAATTTTGTTGAATTTTCCCAACCTGAATATTCTTCCAAATCAGCGAAGGAAGGAGTATTTAATGTTTTAGAAGTAGCCAATCCAAAGCATGTTGTAAGTGAGATGGTAAAATTAAAAAACAACATATGATTTGAGATGAGACATGCACGGTGCAAAGCCTCTGTGCCTTGTACCTGCCAACTTTTAGAACTCCAAACTGATTTAAGGTCAATGGTTTCCTTCCACAACTCGTAGCCTCCAACAGCTAGCTGGTCTAGAAAGGACTTCGAGTACAATAACTTAGTATCGGTAAGTCTAACTTTGGACATGGATTTTTCTGTCATTCTAAAATAAAATTAAGCGGGATTGGACTGATTAAAATCAGTAAAATATGTGTACTTTTTCAAAAATGTACTCGGGCTGCCTCTTAAAGGAACTGGGCAATGCTCCCACTGTGTATAATTTACAGTACTCTTACTGGAATTAGTTTTATGAAGGCAGTGATTGCCAAAATGTTGGAAGGAAAACAAATCACCATAATTAGCAGATTCTAAATATAAATCTTCAGCATCAAAGGCAGCATAATATTTCAAATCAGCAAACAAAGCCTCTATGGCCTGAACATCCCCATCATCAGAACGTATGTTTTGTTTAACCACATCCCCCATGTTAACTCTAAGCACATTAGGAACATTAATAACTTCAGTCGGGCCATTGATTTGAAATTTAACGGCATCCCAGACTATCCCATCCAGGACAGGTCAAGCAGTGATGTTAACAAAAGCGAGGTCTCTCTTCAATCTGTGGGCAGAATGTGACGAGGAATGGGGTGCCAATGTTCCATTCAGATGTCGAATGCATGTTCTCTCCTCCACATAGTATCCATTGATGAATCGGAAAAAATAAAACACAAAACCAATTGACATAAAAAGGTAAAGTGAAAAGAGCCCCAACCAAATGTAAGTCCAAGGGGGAATCAAAAAATGTTTTTTAAACAATGTTGCATAGGCCCTAAGTGAAGTGTGTGAAACAGTGTCAAATGAAAATCTAGATTCTGTTGCTAAACGAGTTTGCAAATCAGGCATCGATAAGTCAATTGGGTAGGTGTAGTCAGTTTCATCAAGTTGCACTCAGTAAAGGACTAGAAACTGCAGGCATCTCAAGGGCCACCTCCGGCGCATGATCCGAAGCAGTGGCCAATACAGAATTTCTCACCATCGAAGGACATGAGACTGCCGGTGTCATGCTAAGAAGAATCAGCCACTCTGTGTATCTTGATATTGTCAATGGAGATATACCTGTTTTCTTTACGACCTGGAAGTGGTGGTAAAATGACTGTTCTCGTGCCCTTCACACCAAGCACGGGAACTGGAGCACGGTATGAGGGACCAAATTCCTTCTTGTTATCGATCTTCTCCCGAACCAGTTCTCCAACTTGGGGTAGCCAGCCAACTACCGGGATCTGCAACGCATCATCCGAAGTGGAGGGCAAATGTTCCTTTGCAAGACTGTCTTGTGTCTTTGGTAGAGTCTGTAAAACATTGCAATGTTCATCTACGTCAAACGAGGCAGCAGCAGCCACCGAGTCTAGACTGTCCAGGTCCGGTACATACATCTTGATACCAAAGAGCATTTCGTATGGGGTCGGTCCACCCAGAGACCTTCTAGGGAGATTATTAAGAGCACGCTGCACACCATTAAGATGGGCCAGCCAGTTTCTGCCAGTGCCTATAATTCGAGCTGTCAGTGATTGCATTAAGTCACGGTTCATTCGTTCCACAACACTATTACCCTCAGGTCGGTATGGAGACGAAAACTTGACTTGGACCCCCATCGAAGCCATGGCATCCCTATACACCTTAGAGGCGAAAGCAGAACCCTGATCCGAATGGAAGGTACCACAGGCAAAAATCCCTACAAAGACACGCAAATCCCTTATGACAGTCCGTGAATCAGCGCTGCGATGTGGCCACACCCATGCAAAGCGTGTGCATGAATCAACTGCTACTAAGATGTACTTATACGCAGTATCATAAGAAAAAGGGCTGCAGTGATCTAAATAAACACAACCTAATAGTTTATTAGAAATTAACAAATGTGTTTGGGCGGACGCGTAGCAGTTGAAGGCTTAATCTGCTGGCAAATGTCACATTGAAGGACATCGTCACGCGTCTGTTTGTACAGTCCCCGCCACCAAAAACATTGTTGTAACTGAGACACAGTAGCTGAAACGCCCGCATGCCCAACACCTTCGTGGGACGCTGTGATCAGTGTATGTCTGCGATCCGAGTTGGGAATCAATCTCTCCCCAACTTCAGGTATTTTTACATAAGGAACCTTATCGGGACTTAAGTGGTATGTGTACTTCGAAGAGAACCCTGTAGGATAATTACCTCTCTTCTCAGTGGCAGCAACAGCTGCCAAGATATCATCATCAATCTTACTTTTGGACCGTGTAACTGCTGCAACTAAATATGTTGATACAGCTGATTTCGCTGCTTCATCAGCAAGCGAGTTGCCAACAGAATGAACTCCCACGCGCTGGTGACTGAGAGTATGAATTACAAACACGAGTGGCAACCGCTCTTTAAGCTCAGCCACTCGGACCCAGATCATTTTATGTTTTATTGTGCTACCCTTGGAATCACGAAAATCGTTCTGAATCCAAAAGAACAAGTTTTCATTGTAAGACTGGACACAGTAGTAAGAATCACTTACGATTAATGTCGTCACACTAGGATCTGCGTACTCCAATGCAAGCATCAGAGCATGAAGCTCTGCTAATTGTGCGGTGCAGTCCCCAAGAGTCTGCGCGGGCACGACTCTGGACTTGAACTCATCGTTCACCATGGCACCTACCACAATGGCGCATGCGGAAACGTAGGCGTGTTTAGAACCATGCGCAACCTGCGCCGAACCATCAGTGTATATGATGCAATGGACATCCTCCAAAGGCCGCATAGCCAAAGGTGCAGGATGAACAAACTCATATTGCAAGAACTCCTGCGACCATAAGGAGGCATCAAAAATAAACGTGACATCCGGAGACGTCAATGATGCTGCCCATTGTATCCATTAAGGGTGCAAAGCTTTAGAATTAGGGACAGTGGCATTCGTAACTGCCTCCAAAGCAGGATGCGGGGTCACAACCAACATGCCTTTTTCCTGTGACAGAGTGCGTTCCTTTAGAATCGCCATCTGTAGAGCCGTCAAAACTTCTCCACAGTGGAAAATCGCATTTCAGCCGAAGTGTACAAGTGTGACTTGTAAGCAATAGGTACTGTGTCTCCTTCGTTAAAAGTAAGGTATGTGGAACCCACCGTCCCAGGGATGATTCTTATCACCAGGTTGGTGTGGTTATCACAAGTCAATAAGTATTTAGAAGCGAGCAGATCAGCCTGCAAAGATTGCAGTATAGCCGGGTGCTCCAGCAGCCAGTTTGATTTGGTAAAAGTTGGTTGTATCAAAGCATACAAGGGCTTGATACGCTGGGCATATTCAGGTATGTATGTCCTCCCGAATTTCAAAAATCCCAGCACTGTAGTTTTTTCAGAGTTGTCGGAGCGTGCAATTGTGCGCATTTCTCCAAGAAGTGAGGAGCTAATACTCGACCTTCATTGTTGAGCTCGTAGCCCAGAAACAACACTGTGTACTCCGCATTGTGCGATTTTGCAAAGTTGAATTTGTAACCGAAGTCTGCAAACTTACAAATTAAGCGGTCAACTCAACACAGATGCTCCCACATTTCGTCATCTGTGAGAAAAATGTCATCCACAAACGAACAAGCATCTGGGTCAACTCTCTCCAAGAGAGAGACTATGCGGGCAGCAAACACTCCTGGACTATTCTTATAGCCCATCGGTAAATGTTTGAAATGTTTTTTGACATCGCCGCAAGTAAAGGAAGACCATTGGGAACTCAGACCATCCAAATGGTGGGCATAAATACCGTTGGAAATGTCAAGCGTGGTTTTAAACCCCTTACGCACAAGACTATCCTCTAAAGCAGAGCCGTGAGTATTCTGTACCGCACAGGTACGGCAATGCGAGTTTAAATGCCGGTAATCCAATACCAAAGGATATGAACAGTCAGGCTTGGTCACAGTAAAAAGAGTGTTATTCATTGGTGACACACAAGTTTCAATCACTCCTTGATATTCCAATTGTTCAAGGATTTCTGCCACGGAAGCCTTAGCTTCGCGCTTTATGGGATATTGAGGTTGAGGCTGAGGCATAGACTGCAAAGGAATTTCGAGGTGTGGGGAAAATGTATCCCATCCACAGTGTGTACGGTACAGAGCCCACTCTTCTGCAAAATTCAGCTCATGCACCTTCGAGACAGGGTGCGCGAAATTAGGGAGGATTACCTCCTCCCCTCTTGGAGCCGCGAGCACAAAAGGTGGGGGCCAGTCAGCCTCGGCTAACAAAATGTCATAGGTAGTCGTAAGATTCTCCCAAAATACCCCTTCAATGGTTCGTTGAATGTCACCTTCAATGAATAGGACTATTTCATAAAGTCTGTCAGGGGGAGCTACTCTAGTGTCAGCTGTCTCCACAACAACATAACGGTCAGTCTCTGTCACCTTCAGTAGTGGATGCAGGGCCTCTCACACTATGGTTATATCCGCCGCGCTGTCCAGCAAGGTCAGAGCCCATGTCTGATTCCGAAGCTGCGTTCTCACTATCTGTGGCATATCTGTGTGCTGTTAAAGCTGCAACTTTCTTTTTCTGAACCTGGGGTCTCTTCGGTGTAGAATCGTCCTGCTTGCATTTACTGTCTTTCGAGAGGGGCTGGTCACGTCCTTGCTGACCACCCCGACCCCTGCCGCCTCCTCCACCACCGGTCGAAAAGGCCGATGACTCCTGAAAAGAACGAGAAGAGCGTTGGCCAGAAACCTGAAAACGATCAGGTGATTTTATCGTCGCACGATCGCGCAAGTCATAAACACGTTCTGTGGGCGCAGGCAATGGAGACGCAGGACGAGACTCCTGTTTCTGTTGTTGTTGTTGCTTTCCCTGTTTTTGTTTTTTCGGCCAATTTTGTTTTTTGGTCTTGGGCTGGTCGTCAGTTTCCGAATTCTGCCCTTGGGGTTGTTTTTTCTCTTTCGTAGAAAAAGGCTTGAGACCCCTACTATTGCGGCCCACGGTTTTATAAGCCGCCACAATAATCCTCGCCAACTGCCGGGGTTTGTCGGCATTGGGAATTGCCTGCAAAGCATTGGCAACCTGAAAGTTCACTGCATCCCCCTTGACATTCGCAAGTATGAAATCAGAAACCACATCAAAGGTGCCACAGAGGCGCATACCCAATTCAACCGCAGCCTCAGGTCTGTGCTCATCCTGAACATGTTTAAGGACCGTCGGCAGGACAGTCATAGACGGAGTGCCGTAATACCTCGTGTAGACCACGCAAATGTCTTACCCCAGGTCTCACAGTCACCGATTTCAGGGGTCAAGTCTTTCGGTAAGCTAATTGTCAGAATCCTGTGTTTTTCATCAGGAGTGGTGTTAGGAAATACTGCTTCCAGCTGGTCAAACTTCTCGGCAAGCCAGAAAGGAAAATCATCCTTTTCTTGGGGGCGTTTGCCCATCACAGCGTTGACCATAACGGGTTTCATTCAGCCCTGTCCAGCAGGAAGCACCGCACCACCCGGGGCCGCGCCTGGGAGATTACGGGTAATGTATTGCACTAACGACCTAATCACGCGAATTGCGACCACATGTAGTCGTCTTAACTCAATCACGGAACAAGCTACGTGTTGAGGATGAGGTGTAAATCCAGCCAGAACAGGCCAATTTGCGCCCGGAATGGACAAAGGACCTAACCTCGGAGCTGCTAAAGTATGGGGTAGGGCGCCATCAAACCAAACGCGTGCATATTCCTGTGCCACAGCCGTGGGAGTGTACGTGTCGAACACACGAGTATTTGCATTCATAGCTGGGAAGGTCACACATGAGTAGAAAACTCATACGGGTAAGCCACCTCTACACTCACCACCATTATCACGGCCATGCCATCTTCGGGGAATTTATAAATCTGCAAATGATTGAGCACCGCAATGCGGCTATGTTGCGCAATGTCCACCACTGCCATAGTGACACAGAAAGAAAGGAGTACAAAGTAAACCTTGTAACACAACTGGGTAGTAATTCAAGGAAACCGTTTAGAAAGATTCAAGCTTGAAAAGACCTATGTAAATATAGGCAGGTTTGTCCGACACTACAGTTAACCAGAAACAATAGTGAAGGGGTTAAACACTGAAGGATGTACTACCCAAGTATCATGTACCACCAACGATTGGGCGCCATGTCGCAGGGATTCCGTTCTCATACAGAACTGTGCATAGAGACTTGGAACCTCAGTGAATTAGGGTGTGCCAAAACTCACCTTAGTACCCAAAATCCCCTACCAGACTAGCTACAGAGTCTCATTGGTGATCACAAACCCCCAATGCTTAGACAAACCAGAACATGGACTTAGTACACCTCAGGTAACGTGGAACACATGAACACTCTTTCGTTATACAATCATTTCAATCCAGAACAAGGAGTAAAAGAAGACACATGCATATTTGAAATGTTTGTTCACTAATGCAGTGTTCTCAAATGCAGTATCTTAGCTGATACAAGCAAACATATTATAAGAAACAAAGTAATCAGAATGGTCACTAGTCCATAGAACACAAAAGGTGAAAGCATGGTGTAGTGCTAAAAAGAATAGGGTTCAGTAACACCGAATTCTCACCCTCCCTAGCTCAATCAATCAATCAATCATGACATTTGTACAGCGCGCTACTCACCCGGAGGGGTCTCAAGGCGCTGGGGGAGAGGGGGTCTTTACTGCTCGAAAAGCGAGGTCTTGAGTTGCTTCCTGAAGGAGAGATGGTCCTGGGTTAGCCGGAGGTGGACGGGGAGGGAGTTTCATGTCTTGGCTGCCAGGTAGGAGAAGAATCTTCCTCCGGTGGTGGCTCTGCGGATGCGTGGAATAGCGGCGAGGGCGAGGCTGGTTGATCGAAGCCGGCGGGTGGGAGTGTAGAAGGTCAGGCGGTTGTTGAGGTACTTGGTACCCAGGTCGTGGAGGGCCTTGTGTGCGTGGGTGAGGAGTCTGAACGTGATCCTCTTGCTGACGGGGAGCCAGTGTAGGTCTCTGAGGTGGCCAGAGATGTGGCTGTGTCGGGGGATGCCCAGGATGATTCGTGCGGAGGGGTTCTGGATGCGTTGGAGTCTTTTCTGAAGTTTGGCTGTGGTTCCGGCATAGAGGGTGTTTCCGTAGTCCAGTCGGCTGGTGACGAGTGCCTGGGTGACCGTCTTCCTAATTTCTGTGGGGATCCACCGGAAGATCTTTCGGAGCTTGCTCAGGGTGATGATGAGACGGCGTTGACTTGTCTGGTCATCGAGAGGGATGAGTCCAGGATGAAGCCCAGGTTATGTGCGTGGTCCGTTGGCTTGGGAGTGGTGCCCAGGGCAGGGGGCCACCAGGAGTCCTCCCAGGCGGAGGACGATGACCCCAGGATGATGACTTCCATCTTGACTGAGTTCAGTTTCAGGCTGCTGTACTCCATCCACTCGGCGACGTCTTTCATCCCTTCGTGTAGGCTGGTTCTGGCGGTGGCGGGGTCGTTGGTGAGGGAGAGGATCAGCTGGATGTCGTTCGCGTAGGAGATCAGGTTGAGGTTGTGTTGGCGTGCGATGGCTGCGAGGGGGCTCATGTAGATGCTGAAGAGGGTTGGGCTGAGTGATGATCCTTGTGGTACGCCGCAGATGACTTTGGTGGCCTCGGATCTGGATGGGGGGAGGCGGACTCTCTGGGTTCTTCCGGTGAGGAACGAGATGATCCACTCAAGGGCCGCTCCTTGGATTCCGATGTTGCTGAGGCGCTGCACTAGAGTGCGGTGACAGACAGTGTCGAACGCTGCGGAGAGGTCCAGGAGGATGAGGGCCGCTGTTTCCCTGTTGTCGAGCAGGGATCTGATGTCATCAGTGGCTGCGATGAGGGTGGTCTCGGTGCTGTGGTTGGCCCGGAAACCGGACTGCGAGTGGTCGAGGGATCCGTTCATCTCGAGGAAGGCGGCAAGCTGTCTGTTGACGGTCTTCTCGATGACTTTGGCGGGAAAAGGGAGGAGCGAGATGGGGCGGAGGTTTTTGAGGTCGGTGGGGTCCGCTGTTCGTTTCTTCAGGAGGGCGCTGAGCTCGGCGTGCTTCCAGCTTTCCGGGAAGGTGGCGGTGTTGAAGGAGGTGTTGATGATGTCCCGGAGATGGGGTGCGATGATGGAATCAGCCTTGTTGAAGACATGGTGGGGGGAGGGGTCGGTTGGTGATCCGGAGTGGATGGTGTTCATCGTGCGGGTTCAGTCTTTGGTGCTGACCGGGGTCCAGGTGCAGAGAGTGGTGGTGGGGGGCGTTGGTTCGGAGGTTGGGTGCGTGGTCTGTGTGCCGAAGCTTTTGTATATGTCGGTGATCTTGCTGTGGAAGAACGAGGCAAGTGAGTCGCAGAGGTCTTGCCAGGGAGTGATGTCGTTGTTTGCGGCGCCGGGGTTGGAGAGCTCTTTGACGATGCTGAAGAGTTCCTTGCTGTTGTGGGCATTGTTGTTCAGTCGTTCTTTGAATACTGTCTTCTTGATGGTGCGGATCAGCTGGTGGTGTTTGCCGGTGGCGTGCTTGAGGGCAGTCATGTTGTCGGTGGTCTGGTTGTTGAGCCAGGCTTTCTCAAGGGTGCGGCAGTTCTTCTTGGAGTTCTTACGTTCGTCGGGGAACCAAGAGGCTTTCTTGCTGCCGGGTCTGCAGTGGTGCGAGGTCATCTACGCAGTTGGTAATCCACTGTGTGAGGTTGCTGGCTGCTTCATTCGGGTCCGTTGTGCTGGCGGGTGGGTTCTGGCTGAGGGAGGTAGTGAGCTGGTCGGCGGTGATCTTGTTCCAGCTCCTGCGAGGAGCCTGTTGCGGGTGGTGGTGGGTCATGGTCCTTCTGAAGCTGAAGTGGACGCAGCTGTGGTCAGTCCAATGAAGTCCGGTGAAGTGGCTGAAGGAGATGTATTTGCTGGAGGAGAAGACTGGGTCAAGCGTGTGGCCGGCATAGTGGGTGGGGGTGTTCACCAGTTGCTTGAGTCCGAGGATGTCTAGCAGGGTAGTGGTGTTGCTGTTGTTGTTGTTCTCCAGGTGGAAGTTGAGGTCCCCTAGGAGGATGTAGTCAGAGGAGGCGAGGGCGCACGAGCTGAATTGTGTGCGTGGTCCCGGGGGTCTGTAGATGAGGGTCCCTCTGAGGGTCGTCTTGGGGTCGGTGTGTATCTGGAAGTGGAGGTGTTTGGCGGCGTTGAGTGTGTCGTCGGAGTTGGTCGTGATGCGGATGGTGTTCTTGTGTACGATGGCGATGCCTCCTCCAGTCTGGTTGACGCGGTCCCTCCGGGTGATCTTGTATCCGTCCGGGATGGCTATGGCGATGTCGGGCGCTGAGGAGGCGTTCATCCAGGTTTCCGGGAGGAAGGCGACGTCTGGTGATGTTGTGTCGAGCAGGTTCCAGAGTTCCACGGCGTGTTTGTGGATGGAGCGGGTGTTAAGCAGGATGCACTTGAGGTGGTTGCTGCTGGTGATCGGCTTGGCGGGTGTGGTGCAGGTCCAGAGGCAGGTGAATTGGCAGGCGAAGGGTCCGTGGGTGCGTTTCGGGGTGGCTTGGTAGCAGGCGGGGTACCGGCCGTTGTTGAGTGCGTGGAGGGTGGCGGCTTCGTAGGCCCGTCGTGTGGTCTGGCGTCGGCGGAGGCCAGGGGTCTTGGCGCTGGGCCTGGTCCAGGCGCGGACAGGCGCAGACAGGCTTGCCTTTGGCGCTTACGGCGCACAATCAGCGCGCCCGCTGCGCGTCCGCGCTGTCTCCATTTAAGGCGAAGTGGGAGGGAAGAGCAGCTGGGAGGTGGGAGCGGGGAGGACACAGAAGGAAAGGGGGGCGGGCCGCAATGTCACAGCGGCGGGGAGCGGGGGTTACACCAGGGGAGGCAATGGACCAAGATACAGAGGTACAGAAACAACAAAATACAGAAAAATACTACAGGGTAAACTGCAACAACAGCAAAGCAATGACAGGGCACAGGAAGGAAAGAACGGCAGATCTGCACAACGAGCAGCAGCAAGGGGGCACGGACACAGCTGGAGGGCCGTGCGGCGCGGGGGTGTCCTGAGGACAGGGCAGGACTAATATACCAGCTAATATACTAGCTAGTATATTATATTATATCTAAGAAGGTCTCTTTGGGTTTTTAGCAGGGCAGCCCCATACCTCAAGATCCTAGTGGTAAGGGATCACATCATCTTCCACCAGCTCTCTGCATGCGAAGCACCATCAGATGTTTTTCAATGCTCTTGTTCAAAGCAATATAAAACGCGCCTAAAGCCAGAACTTGGCCGCAGCTGCATGTATGTTATGTCTTGGAACGTGCGAAGATCAGACCTCACAACAACCACTGTGTTGAGATATCCTTGAAGGTTTCTGCACTCTCTGTACAGACACAGCTCACCAAGTAAGGCTGATATCAGAGTAACAACATATTATTCTCGCATGCATCAAAACATTCTATCAGGCTCAAAGCTAAAGCAACAGCTATGTGTCGTGTGCAGAAGCAGCAGAAAGGTAAAATGGCGTTTAAACTGCTAATAAGCTCATGCTAACTTAACACAGCATATACGCAATGTATATCTATATGACAGTGCAATACAGGCCAATAAGGCCTCTCAAAAATAACAATGAGATTGTTATTAATAAATCGGATAAGGGGGGCAATACAGTGATTTGGCCCAAAGAGGATTACATCAAGGAAGCAGAACACCAGTTGGGAGATAAAGGCTGCTATGAAAAAACACATACTAAGGAATACAATAAAGCAAAGGAAACTCTTAAAAAAGAACTTCTGCAATGGAAAAGAGTAGAGATGACATCAAATGATGATTTTAATTTTATGCACAATAAAATAACCTACATTGCCCACTATTTACTTTGTACTGAAAATCCATAAATAATCTACCAGTACCAGGAAGACCAATTAAATCTCCAATCGATGGCATAAATTAAACTATTAGCCAATATGTGGACTACTTTCTACAAGATCATGTCCAAAAACTTTAGAGCTACATAAAAGATACTGGGGTCTTCCTAACCAAATTAAAAGAAATAACATGGACTGAAGGATTGTTGTTGATAACACTTGACATCGAATCATTGTACACGAGCATTGAACATACTGTGAGACTCAAAGCAGTCAAATTCTATTTAGAAATTCGATCATTGACATGTTAGAAACATAATTTTACGATTTTAGAGCTCATCAAATAGTGCCTCTTTAACAATTACTTTATGTTTGGAAAATAACTGTACAGGCAGAAACGCATAGTGGCCATGGGGGTCTGTTTCTCCCCAAGCTATTCATGTCTACATGTTGGCTGGTGGGAAGAACAGATCCTCAAAGTTGTACGCAAACAGGCATACAACAGGCATATTTCACACTGGCTCCGCTTTATAGACAATGTTTTTATTGTTTGGAAAGGGGATAAAGAAAGTGCAGACAGATTAATACAGGCTATTAACATAAATAATGTTAATCTGAGATTCACATCAGTATTAGCGACTGCAATATTGAATATTTGGATGTCAAAGTGTTTGTGAATAATATGAAGCTGGAAACCACACTTCATAGAAAGCACACGGCTGGTAATTTGATACTGCACACCAAGAGCACACCCCCCAAACATCTAGTTAAAAGCATACCATACAGAGAATTTGTCAAACTGAAAATAGTATGCCGCACTGAGACAGAAGCCAATAGATGCCTATCAGAAGTCTTTGATGGATTTAGTGAGAGAGGCTATGATGAGAGAACTCTTACAGATGTCATGAATAAAATCCAAACAAGATCTAGGGAATACCTGTTACAGAAAAACCCAGCAACTATGCCCTTAGAACAGGCTATAGAACCAACTAGTGGAGCAGAGAATGGCTTCATAAGGTTTAATAAAACATTCAGTAGCCAAGAAAGACAGATCAGATCCATTATAAATACCAACTGGCCAATCCTGCTTACAGACAGTTTTATGACCTCGCTATTGGAAAGACTATCAAAAGTCACATTCAAGAGAGCATTATCTATGAAGACACAATTAGTCAAGAGTAGTCCTAAAATTAGCCAAGACAGTACATGGCTAAAACTTAAACCAGGTTTCTTTAAATGCTCGTCAAGTCTGGCGTGTATATTTGGGACTAACACCACCCACTACACAACTCCATTCAGCAGAGACGGATAGCTCTTACAGCAATTACAACTGCTGTACAGAATATGCTGTATACCTGCTGGAATGCACCTGCGGCTTGAGATACGTGGGTAGGACCAAGCTGCAGGGGCACGTTAGAATCCTCCAGCACCTTAGAGCCATCATCAGTAATGATTCAGCATACCCTGTGGTCCTACACTTTAAAGCTATATAAGTGAATGACCGAATTGCCTGAAATACAATGTGATTAAAGCCATCCTAAAACCATGTAGAGGAGGAAACAGAGAACGCATGCTCAGACAGCTAGAGTTGAATACAATACTAGAATTACACAGCAAGACTCCCATGGGTGTAAACAACAATGAAGAGCTCCATAACTTTTTTATGAAACATAACTTCCTATTAATATAGTTTTTTATACATATAAAAACATATTTTTAGAACAATGTTTTATGAAAATAGTTTTATGATCATGAGTTTCACCAATTATATATATGAAGAACTTTTTTATGAAAAGCTTTTTTATGAGGTATTTTTTGGAATACCTTGTTTAACTTTTTATGACAATGTTTATCGTAAATTTTTTGGGATAAACCCCACAATACCCCTACTCCAATCTGCAACGAAAGAATATAGTAGATAGTGACTAAATTAAGTGAACAGAGTGTCAGTGACCACAATCAATTTAAGAGAAGTTATGTACACTATATGGTTACGCGTATCTCTCCAAGATATGAGATTAATAAGACATCTGTAGGTAGTTTAATGCATTAATATAATCACCCAAGAAACCTCTCTCTTTATTATAGATAAAAACAACAATATAATTTAAGTGACAGATTTGTATATTTGCACAGTGAAGCACCAAGCACTTTTTTTGCACTCCGGCTATGGGCGATAGATAGCAAGAAGGAGCTCCTAGTCCACACCACTAAGCTATCTGGCCTGTGTGCACAAAGAGGCGGGGATCAACGCCTAACACTTAGCGAACATCCAGAAGGAGGAGACCTGAGTCGTGGGGGCCCCAGGCAATGAAGTGACACCAACAGAGCGCCCCACACCCCTTTGGAGAAACCGCCTTTGATACACGAAGAATGAAGGGCGGCAGGGGGTTGACCAGATAGCGCTCACCTTATGCCACCCAAAAGAGCCACAGATAACAAGGTCTCGCAATTCTTCGGTGCTACCGTCACTAGGTAGAAAATGTGCCTGGGACCGGGGCACCTGTTGGGACCCTGGGGCAGAGTAAACAGAGCAAAGAGGCAGAGATGAATGAGGGGTGGAAGCGGCCACTACCTAATCAACGCAGTAGTGAGTGAAGCTCCAGGCCTGTTGCGTGAGACTGTGTGGCGCCTAGCAGAGACAGTGCCGGAGAGACCTGATGATCATAGAGTCGTGAGTGGAGACCTCGATCGGAAAGTGACTGGGCAAAGACGCGTCACGATGGAAAGTAGCTTGAAACAGGCCCTCACAAGACAGGCCATCAGGGGCCAAGACAGGCATAAGGCCTTTAAAAGACTGCAGGTACACTGCTCCGCGCTAACAGCTGTAACTATCTGGGGCAATTCTACCTTCATCACAACCTGGTCGGAGCCGCTGCAGACAACAGAGGTGAACCTGCACGCTCCTTGGGCATTCCGGAGGCCACACGAAGGTGGAGGGTGGTAACACCGGTAACATAAGGTCATTTGTAATAGTGTACTGACTTCAAAAGAAAGTGGGACAAATAGAACAATAAGCAACCTCCACCCCACAAAGATAAGAACAAGGGTTGAGGGGCTCGAGGTCGTCGCTGAGCTCGGCCCCCGCCGGGACCCACATGGAGACCCTAACATGGCCGCCTGTTGTTACTTTTTCCCCCCACCTGAAAACTTCCTTACATAATCCTACCAGGACTGTGCCTGACCTCAAGATGGCGTCTGGAATTCATTTGGACCGTGGTTTCTCCCCCCCACACAAATCTGACAATCTCAGTACTCCTGATCTCCATCGTGGCAGCGGAGTCCGAGCACTATGTCCGACGCCAGGTGGAGCTGCTCTTTTCAGTTATTGAGGAGATCGGCCTTGGTTCATCCTCTGACTGTTACCTACCCAGCCGGACTTTGGGCACAGTTTTTCTCCCCGTTTACCTGTCTCGTCCACCCCCTCCTCATCGTATTTCTGTAACTCTGCTTTTTCCTTGTCTCCTATATATCTGTATGTTCCCATTTAGCACTCTTTCCTTCTTTGTCTACTTCCTTTGCTCCTATTCCCTCCCACCTGAATCTTTCCCCTTGCCCGCTACACCGCCTAGCCCCCTGTCCTTTTGTGCCCTTTGACTAAGCACTCCTTCTCCCCTTGTTGGGGAAAGATCCAATATATATATACTCTGGAGTCTCAGCGGACCCGCTGAATGCTTTATAAACTGAATTCCTCCTTATTGCCCCAACCTCCAAAGTCCCCATAATGCACAACTGGATCAAATACCTTACAGCATTCAACGCTCAACCAACCATTGTGGATTCAGCGAACTCACTGGGTATTACTCCTGGACCATAACCTCAATATGCAGAAACATATCAGTAATGCAACGAAGGGAGCAAACTTTCAGATTAATACACTAAGGAAGCTGAAGCCCTTCCTACCTCCCAATGACTTCAAGATGGCGGTTCAGGCTCTAGTTCTACTGCGACTGGACTATGGAAGTGTTTCGCTATGCGGTCTCCCCAAATCCACTACAGCTCCACTAAGAGCCTCTACCAACGCAGCAGCAAGACTCATCACTGGCTCGAAAAGAAGGGCCCACATCTCCCCGTACCTAAAATAGTTAAACTGGCTGCCTTTTGAAGCCAGAATCCACCTGAAAATAGCTTGCATGACACACAAGGCCTTACATCATAATGCACCCAGCTATCTCACAAAAACTCAGAATATCTGGAGGGACAAGACCAACAAGAGGTGCGGAAAACCTCCTTCTGAAACCACAAAAATTCAACAAGATAAAAACGTATAATCGATCCTTTTCAGGAATGGCACCCAGGATATGGATTGCCCTTCCACCGGAAATAAGACTGAACCCCTCCACCTCTTCCTTCAAACTGGAAGTAAAAGGCATCCTTATGGCAAAATTCACGTAAACATAGCCTCTGTGTCTGTGTCTGTGAGAACCTCCATTCCCTTCATCATACTTATCATCCTAATCTATATTTTTGCCAATACCATGATTCGTATGTTTCGCCCTTGCTCTGCGCATCACTGCTTTGCTTTTTGTATGCTCATTCTTTCCTTTAACCTTTAATCTCTTAACTAAACTGAACCTACAGTCAAGGTGAATAATCCGCTTCACACCAACGTTTCCTCAAGCCAATAAACTAAATTTAACCTCTCCTGTCATCGACTCCCGACAACTGACAGGAAAAAACAAACCAACAACAGAGCCCTCGACAAAAACGCAATCCCAAAATATGGACGTCCGAATCTCTACTATTTCCAAGAAAAGTTTCCCAATCTCACAAAATGGCCACCGCACGTAACGTAAGTACGGCGGCCCTTCCAGCTCAAAAAACTATTACGTAAGCCGGTGCCTCTTACAGCCACGCACACTGTCCAGCGCACGCTCGCGCTCTCACTCGGCTAAAGCTCACGCTCACACTCGGCCTGAACTTCACTCGCGAGCCGCCCAACGCGTACAACCAACTGCCAACATCCGATGCCAACAAACCGTCAAGGACGACAGACGGTAAAATAAACATCTCGAATTTCCTAACTACATATTCCTACTACGGCGCTTTAACAAACCCTGTCAATAACACCAGTTCAACAATCAATTAATCTCTTGCCTAAACAATTTAATATAAATTAAAAACGAATTATATTTCTAGATCGTCACACTAAAAGATGTCCTATTCTAAATTACTAAAGCTTGTTTATGTATAAGATTATAAAAACATTGATTTATAATACAAATTAACAATTAAACCAAGCCAAAGAAAAAACGACTTATCTCATGCCTGAGCAGCAACAAAAGAGGAAGATGGCTGCAAGTTCTATGAGATTATACATGTTCAGGGTTCTAGAATGTGTTTTGGGTTGTAATTCTATGTTTTTTTGTTGCTGCTGCCTGAGTGGTAATAAAGGTATAGTGCATAATATTGGCCTCCGGGCCTTGATGTAAAATTGACGTTCTTATCATTACTGTACCACCATGACCTATCAGGCCGCTCCGGTTCCACATCATGTTTGATTTGTCCTTTTGTATGTTATGCTTTTTGATGCTATTTATTTTGGTCCTGCTTATCTTTAATGTTTGATATATCTAAACACACTGATTATAAAGCGCTCTGATACCCGCAAGGGTCTTGTCCGCTCTCTACAAAACTTTCAAAATAAATAAACAAAATAAATAAATAGTATGTTTCGTTTTTATTGTTTTGATATGTTTAAAAAAAACACAGTTTTTGTTCATGCTTTGTGACCCATTTGATGGCATACTACTGGACTGAATTACTGTACTTGCATCAGCCATATTCTGTGATCGGAATCTTGCTAGGCTCATGTTGTGACACGTTAGAGCACTTTATAGAGACGAGTTTTTCCGTCATTCGATCCATTTTGCAGACAGAATAATTATTTTGTTCTAGCATCCCTAAACTCCAGCCAACACTAACGTTAAAACTCCAAAAAAGAAAAAAGAAAAGAAAAAACTCATCGCCCCCAAACATGACCCATTCCCAGGGCCGGACTGGGAACCAGAACCGGCCCTGGCAAAGTGCTCGGCCGGCCCCCTTTCCCCCCTCTGTGAGGAGAGGGGAGGGGGGAGAGGTGCAACCGTGCTCTGTGACTGGGCCGGTTTTCGGCCGTTTTTGTTACAGGGCCGTTTTTGCAGCATAACGGCCCTGTAACAAAAACGGCCCCAGGGGCCCAAAACCGGCCCCAACCATGCGGCCCACCGGGGGATGGCCCGGTGCCCTCAACGGCCAGTCCGGGCCTGCCCATTCCTGAACCTAAAAAACCCTTACCATCCCTAATCTCCACTCAGGGGTGGAAATGTGGATGTTTCCTTAAATTAACTTTCCTTTAAAATCTTTCCTTTAATTTTCAATTTATTTCTATTTCCTAAAAATTGGTTTTCCACGATTTGGTTTCCTCCAATGTAGTTTCCACAGTTTCCGTTTTTCCATTAATTCATATTGATTATATGCTTAAGGCTCAGATTACATAATTTTCCGATGTTGAAATGCAATTTTCCTACAGAAAGATTCACGATTATTGATTTGTTTGAGAGTTTTAAATAGCGCTAACATGACCCGTCTTCTTTCAAAAGCAGATCTTATTTGTGAGAGTGATTATATGAATATAAACAGATTTTTTCCCACACTTTGTGATAATGAATTGCTGTCTTAACTTAATAATGAGCTCTTTTTCCCCATCAGATATGAAAGGATGATGCAGAACTGCTCCATTGCTCTAGTTGGGAAATATACAAAGCTAAGTGACTGCTATGCATCGGTATTTAAAGCCCTGGAACACTCCGCAATGTCAATTAATCACAAGCTGAATTTAATGGTGAGGAGAAATTTCACCTATATTTATGCATGTGATTGTTGTACGTGCCTTAATACACATTAAAACAGCTAACTTTGAAGTATGTGGGTACATAAATGAAAAAATGTAAAATAACCTCTGCAGATAACTATAACATTAAGTGGTTTGCTAAAAAAAAAAAACAAATAGGAACGAAGAAGACAAAAACTATTAGAGAACAAATGAAGGACAAGCGAATTAGATAGACCATGCAAAAACCTAATTAAACGTTTTCTTTCTGGCGAACGCTCTCTAGATTTCAAGTCTCAAGGAAGGAAGCTCTTGATTATGTAGGAATTAATTTGTTTCTGCCTCCACTCATTATTTGCCAGTGAGCAAGTCCCAGCTAAACTTTGGTACTTACCAGAAGAGCTATTATCACACGGTGTATAGGGTATAAGGTGTACTTTATAAAATTGGGTCATTGCAAGGTGTTTGGCACACGGGAACAGGGCATTTCTTAAGAAAATAGAACTTATTAGGAACATTTAACATCTATTATTCAAGGTGCCTTGTCTGTTTAATGCTTAACATAATACAAGTGCACATGAAGCGCATGCTCAACTTTAGCACTGAATGAATAACAGATGCTCACTTTTACCCAACTGCATTCATTTTATCAACTTCTGAAAATTAAAATTCTGATGTATTCTGTTACAATTCAAATGTGTGAGTATGGGATAAGCCACAGTTCCCTGCAGTGGATGCATAGGTCTACTGAATCACCACACCCAAGTTGACTTATTTAAAGGCTCTAAATCCGTGGCGTTTTTTCCAAAGTTAGAGTATAATATTGCCTTGGGTTGTTGTTGGACCCAACATCCTTGGCAATGGTTTTGCCTCAAATCTTTTGCTTGTGGTCCCTAACTTTTCTGATCTAGTTTCTGTTGGCTATATGACTTGTACCTTACCCTGGCTAACCAGTGCTAATATTCTTGTGCTCCCTTCTTAAAACATAGTAAAATTGGCCCACATCTAATTGGCCACATTTAATTTACTTGTATGTTTCCAGTTGCTGTGTCTACGTGTACACTGGGCCTGTAAATTAAACACTAATACTGGGCAGCAGCACACATTATGTCACCCACTAAAGTAGCACTGTAAAACATGTGTCATGTCTGCCACTGCAGCCTGTAGTGCAGTTCTAAACTGCAGTTTCAACCTGGCAAAAAAATTTTTTTGCCAAGCCTAAACCTTCCTTTTTAAAGCATATATGTCACCCCTAAGTTAGGCCTTAACCACCCCTGGTGCAGGGTGCATGATGTTTAAAAAGTAGGACATATGGGTTTAAGGTTTACATGTCTTGGCAGTCAGGAGCAACTCCTCCATTGGAGCGGAGGAGCGTTGCCCCACTAAATAAAATGCACAAAAAAAATAGAAATGAAAAATAAAATGGTAATAAAATTAATTTGTTACCATTTTATTTTTCACCAACTGTTGCAGGTTAGTGGCTTTCTTGGATATGCTGCTAGCATCTGCCTGACACCAACCCATCCCGAACCCAGTGTTCGCCCATTGATGCTGAGTGGCAGCAGCAGTGAGGAGTGGTGGGCTGTGCTTTTAAGTTTAAAGTGCACATGTCATTTTGGGTGGCTGTCTTGCGATGGGCAGCCAGACATGCGCACCTTGAGCTACAGGGACACAGAAAGCTTCTAGTTGCCCTATACCTGCCCAGCCGATTAGGAGCAAATGGAAATGCATAGACCTGCTGTTGGCCTCTGCTAGAATGAGTCCTGATCTCCAAAAGGTGTCCTTCGGCCTTTGGCTGGAGTTAGAGTGTACTCCTTCCGGAGCAACTAGGGGTAAAAAAATCTTACAAATGTTACTAGTCCTGCAGGTCTAGTAACTATGAATAATCTACTCAACCTGACTGTATTGTACTTGACCCATGAACTGATCTCAAATTGTGTGATCCTAATCAAATATTTTGTCTTATAGAGCAACTTTTTCTTTATTGTCTGTCACGTAAGAGAGCACCTTCAAATATGCAGGTTCAAACTTCTGCTTTACAAAAAAACTTTTTATTAAGTAGACTAAATGTTTGCTCCATGTATAACAATAATCAAGTCCATATATAGGGTATACATGATCCCCGGTTTGCCTCTTTTGGACAGATTTAGGACTGTTTTTTGTGGTCACAATCGGGAAATTGGCATGTTTGCAAACACAAACAAGCATTTACAATGCAACGGTTTCGCCTTTGTAAAAGTTAGAGCTATTGGCATTGTAAATGACAAATGTTTTATTTATGTGTTAGTTTTGAAAACAGATAAATAAATGGCATTGTCATTTACAATGCCAATAGCTTAATCTCTCGCAAATGCGAGACCTATTGCATTTGCACCCACACGCACACACACAGAGAGCCACCCACACACACACAAAGAGCCACCCACACACAGAGCCACCCACACACAGAGCCACCTACAAAAAAAAGCTAGCCACACAGACAGAGCCCCAACACACACAGAGCCCCAACACACACAGAGCCCCAACACACACAGTACAGAAAATAAGTTGAGGACTGTGCACCAACGCTCTGTAATGAATACACATTTGCAGGCAGCTGCACACTGTAAAGAATGCATGCTTATTTTGTACATATATATTCAACCTAGCTCGTTCACAAATTGTAAGCACTCTGCTATGTGACCTATACTGAGCAGACCTATGTCACCAAAATACACTGCAAGCACCCACCTATGTAGCCTATGATGTGCAGTTCAACGACCATACCCTACACATGAAGCTTTATACCAAAACACACTGCATGCCCAGGCCCGTCACCCACGATACACAGTGGAAAATCAGCTAAACCAGCTGGAAAACAAAAACTTAGCTGCCAACCACAATACTTTTCTGAGCACGCTGACATCTGTGTCATACTGAGCACTCAGCTTACAGCCACGGGGCATTACGCACATCAACCTAGAGTACAAAACAGAATGCAATCACATACAGTAAACTGCTCGCTATCTGTCGCAAACTGACCAAATCCAATTGTCATACATGATACACGCAAATCCAGGTGTGACTTACAGCAAACTACAGCCGGCTCTTGCTAACTTTTCTATGCAGTGCACAACCAGTTGTTACTATTTTTGCACAGGAACCTGCTATGATCTGTACAATGCAAGCAGTTGTTACTTTACTTTATGTTCATCCATGTGTCACCCATATCATAGTATGCACAGCTGGATGACAACCACTGTGCAGACAGATGTCACTAATGGTGCACAATCAGCTGTCACTCCTAGTACACTGCACAGCCAGCTGTCACCTGTAAAATGTACGACTAGGAGTTGCCTACAGTAACTGTTCCCAACCAGCTTCCAACAGTGGACAATCAATCGTCATAAGCAGCACACTTACCCGCCGTCCACAGTACAGCTGTCACCTATAGTCCAATTACACAGCCAGCTGTCACCCACCAAACACAGTCATCACTACAGTACACTGGGCCAGGCAAGTGCTGTGAACTGCAATCCACTGCACATCCAGGAGACACGGACAGCGGGGGGGGCGGGAACGGGCACACGGACAGCGGGAGGGGGGGTGGGAACGGGCACACGGACAGCGGGAGGGGGTGGGAACGGGCACACGGACAGCCGGAGGGGGGGCGGGAACAAGCACACGGACAGCGGGAGGGGGGCGGGGAAGTATGCTTTCATCAGCATGGACAACTTGAGTGTATGAGGGAGGGAAGCAGCAGCATGAACAACTGGAGGGTGTGAGGGAGGAAAGCAGCAGCATAGACAACTGAAGAAAGGGAAGTAGCATCAAGGAAAACTCGAGGGACAGAAGCAGCATGGACAACAGGAGGGTGGGAGGAAAGCAGCAGCATGGACAACAGGCAGGTTGGAGGGAGGGAAGCAGCAGTATATACAACAGGAGGGTGGAGAGGTTTAAGCAGCAGCATGGACAACTGGAATGTGGGAGGGAAGCAGCAGCATAGACAAGGGGAGGGTGGGGGGATTTAGGCAGCAGCATGGACTACAGTAGGGTGTAAGGGAGGGAAGCATCAGCATGGACAACGGATGGGTGGGAGGGACGCTAAGCAGTAGCATGGACAACGGGAGGGTGGGAGGTGGGAAGCTGCAGCATGGACAACAGGGTGGTGGGAGGGGGAAGCTGCAACATGGCCAACGGAAGGGTGGGAGGTGGGAAGCTGCAGCATGGATAACAGGGTGGTGGGAGGGGGCAGCTGCAGCCTTTGACAACGGGAGGGTGGGAGGGAGGGAAAGAAGGAATGAGGGAAGCAGCAGCACGGACCACGGGAGGGTGGGAGGGAAGCAGCAGTACAGACAACAGGAGGGAGCAACACTGACAATGAGCAGCACAACGACGGAAAGAAAAACATCAACATAGCGCTCGATTTCTTGCAGTGTCTAAAATGTGGCCACATCTTGACTGCATCCAGTGACATACAACTTTTCTCCGTTTAGTGACAAGACCTTGCTTCGAAAAGTAATAATAAATAAATGATACATCCACGCCTACCTCCCTCTCTCTAGGTCGGTACTTCCACTAATCAAAGTAGCCTCGGGCCATAGTTTACGTCTAAGGCAGTGATCCAAGAAGTCAACTGAAGCCTGTGAATACAGAACAGTCCTTGACAAACGTGCCCAATCACGGGGGTAAAAACAATCCCCTCGCTTATACACCCCCAAAGTACTGTTGACCACCCTGAGTACGCACTGAGCTAACGAACACTTACTCTGTGCGCGCTGAAACAAATCAGCCGGCAATTCCTCACTGGCTCCACGTCACGCCGTCCGATCGTGTCGAACAGTTACTGAGCGCACGCACGTGGATAAATACGTGGGCGGTTCTCTACTCACATCAAATCGGAACGCCCAGCAAAAGCAGGGACAAAGAAAGAGGACTGAATCCTGCAGGGGCCGAGCCAACTAAAAATAGTTAAAATAAAATAAAAAGGAGCCCGGGGGAGCAAAACGTGTCGGGCGCTGTTAATATAAATTACAAAGCACAGACATACAATAAACAACAATAAAGTTGGTTCTAAAAAAGAAGCTCGCCCACCAAGAACTGCATCCTGAAAAGTAATAATAAATAAATGATACATCTACGCCTACCTCCCTCTCTCTAGGTCGGTACTTCCACTAATCAAAGTAGCCTCGGGCCATAGTTTACGTCTAAGGCAGTGATCCAAGAAGTCAACTGAAGCCTGTGAATACAGAACAGTCCTTGACAAACGTGCCCAATCACGGGGGTAAAAACAATCCCCTCGCTTATACACCCCCAAAGTACTGTTGACCACCCTGAGTACGCACTGAGCTAACGAACACTTACTCTGTGCGCGCTGAAACAAATCAGCCGGCAATTCCTCACTGGCTCCACGTCACGCCGTCCGATCGTGTCCAACAGTTACTGAGCGCACGCACGTGGATAAATACGTGGGCGGTTCTCTACTCACATCAAATCGGAACGCCCAGCAAAAGCAGGGACAAAGAAAGAGGACTGAATCCTGCAGCGGCCGAGCCAACTAAAAATAGTTAAAATAAAATAAAAAGGAGCCCGGGGGAGCAAAACGTGTCGGGCGCTGTTAATATAAATTACAAAGCACAGACATACAATAAACAACAATAAAGTTGGTTCTAAAAAAGAAGCTCGCCCACCAAGAACTGCATCCTGAATCCTGGCGAGGCTCCAACCAACGGCGGCGCAGCTCACGGGGACAGGCCCACTGCAGCGGCCAATCAGAGCGCGCCTCTGCCGACGAGCCTCCGAAAAGCCACCAATGCGGTCGCAGCCCTTTCGTGCCTCGGCCAAGGTGCCGAGCAGCTGCCGGTTGACCCCCGGGCGGGACGGGATACCACTATTTGGAAGGACACGGGGGGGCGGGAGAGGACGAGGGGGGCAGGCGGGAGAGGACGAGGGGGGCGGGAAAGGACACGGACGTCGGGAGGGAGGCGGGAAACGTGGGGACGGCGGGAGGAGGGACACAAGGCAGGACAGCAGCAAGCACGGCCCGGCCAGACCAGACTCGGGGGCGTTCCCGGCGTCGCGTGACGTCGCCAAAGCCAAAGAATCTCGGGAACGCCCCCGTGTCTGGTCCGGCATTGATGGACAGGCCCCTCGTCCAATGGCTAGGCTCCATTTATGGAGCTAGCAAATGGGACGGGGGGGCGTGTTCCAGAGTGCTTACTGTACTCAATAGATTTCTCTGGAGGAGGAGCCTAACGGCTCCGTCCCCCAGCGAAACCTAAAAAGGGTGGTGGTATGTACAAAAGCTATTTTGCTACTAGGTGACTTACAAAATAGTGTTTGCGAGTCACTATTCGGAAGTAGTGTGTCAAGGGTGTCCCTTCCTAATAGCAAGTCAGAATGGTATGTATCATTGTTTTGGTCACAAAATACTCGAAGTTTGCCATCTACTTCAAGTAGGTAGCAAGCCACTCGCAAACAGGGACCCCATATCCCCTTTGTGAAATGGTGCAAAAATATTTTTAAGAGTAGGCAGTGGTCCCCATGGGCACTGCTTGCCCTTAAAAAAAATAAAAGTTAAATTTTTTTTAAACTTATCCCATTTTCCTTTAAAGAAAACGGGCAGCATTTGAAAAAAAAGTTGCGTTATTGAAAATTCAAACACAGACAAGGGGGTCGGTTGTACCCAGCAGGCCACCATCCCTCTATTTGCAGGCCACTTCCAATGGGTCGCAAATTGCGACTTGTCTCATGAATATTAGCGAGGCAGGTCCCGTCATGGGACTCGCAAAATGGAATGGTCGTACATCTGGCCCTTAATTCAAGGGTAGGAGCACTAATAATTCCCAGTTGATGTTTAAAAACTCACATTTCATAAATATATTACTAAAGCATGATGTGGTAGTGCACTGCCATTTACAGATAGCAAATTTGCCATTGAAATGGCTATAAAACTTTCCCACTAACATGTAGGGGCACCGATAATAGCGCATAAACAATGTTTGGAAATTGGATTTCAGCCAAAATATTGAAAAAAATTCACATCACCAAGAACAGTGTTGTAATTTGTTTTGAGCCTGTATGAATATTTCTTTCACAGCAGAATTACAAAAATGTGTCTCACAACTAATTAAAATGTATTTGAACTGTTTGAACAGTTCACTTGGCTATTTCAGTGTTGTATTAGAAAAAAGCCTGACATCTCACACCCTTTTATTTCACATGCTTTGCACAGTTCAGTTGTAACATAGTTCACTTTTCAATCTCCTCTAACTTCAGTCACAGAAAAATAAATGTTGAAAGACAAATTGACTTTTGACCTCTGTCTCTGAAAGCAAGCAAATGTGACAAGACAACAAGATTTAAAGGTATATTTATTGCTCTTTCACTTTGTGAGCAACAAAGATACCTTAAATCGTGATACTTGTCACATTTGCTCCACTTTCAGAGACCGAGGTCAAAATTCAGTTTGTCTTCCATAGAAGTTAGAGGATTTTCAGCTCGCCAGAGAGGGCGAGTAGTCCCTAAAAATAGCTTGTCCTGGTTTAATTTTTATCGACAATAGAGTGGGCGAGTGGATTTTTCAAGCCCTGGTCTCACGAACCAGCGCTACGTGATGCTTCCTGATGCATCCCAACGCAAAACCTTGCACCACAGCACTTTGTAGGTCCTGATTGGCGACTTCACCGGACCAGATGCAGTGCAAGTAGCATCACACAGCTCCTGACTGTCGGCTTCATTGGAACTGGCGTACATGATGCAGCCCGACCGGGAACTAAATCATAGCATGGGTGTGCAGGAACAACGAGGACTGAACACAAGCATCTGTTGTTGACGCCTATTGTTTTTTTCATACTATTTCTTAGCACAAAATGCATCCTTGAGTCAAGAACTGACCATTATTCCCTTATAGGGCCTTTATTACAAGTTAGTCTGAATAGGGTAGGTATCCAATTTCACTTGCTAAATACCAATACAACGTGGTAGGATATCTATTTCCACTTGAAAATGAGACGTAACATGCAGAATTGCTACTTAACACACCAAATTCCACATGTTCTGATTTATTTCTGTGCTTTTTTCCCTCTTGAAACTTTGAAACTGAACCTGAGCAGTCAAGAGATGAGATATCTTTCACTTCAAACGATCATGATATTATGTTTCCTTTTGTATATTTTTTAAATATAATCCTTTACCACTAAAGCCTCAAAAAATGTTTACTGTAATGTGCGAATATCATTTTTATGCCATACCCTCATTATCTTAGCATTTGCATTTATGTTAGTATGTAGAGAATTTTGGCCTTTCTGCTGTTCTGTTCCTTTTATTCATGTTTACCACTTATTAGTAAATGTTGCAAAAGTTGCCTGATGTATATGATGCATCAGCACAATATGACAATTGAAATGAGTCCATACTGACATTAAAATGTATATCACAGAAGTAAAAGTCAATGGTAATGCAATTGTAGGAATGGAATATCAATTGCAAACTTGGCCGTCCGGAAACAGATTTCTTGGAAGAAAATGACAGTTATAATGTTGAACCATATGGAATTGGCCATTGACCTTCAGCAAAATACATATATATCACAATGCTGTTCATGTTTAGATGTGGCACTGATTACATTTGGGTGGCAAACATTTTTTTAATTTAAATGAGAAATGTATTGAGTTCACGTTAAAGCACAACAGGCATAGACATACATATGAATACAGCAGTTGAAAAAAGAACAAGATCAGTAAAAATAAAAAATCAAAGGGGAGGGAAAGATAGAAGGGGACTCGTGCACAAGTAAAATAAAATTACATAAATGTCGGGTTGAGAATGACAAATAAGCATTAAGACATGGATCAGACAGTAAATATTAGATACGCAAAATACTGCAATCAAAAATGAAAGTCAGTCAGGTTTAAGTACTTTAGTTGCAGGTAAAGGTACAAAAGATCTTTTGGAATAATCAT
This sequence comes from Lissotriton vulgaris, assembly GCF_964263255.1. Taxonomy (NCBI): domain Eukaryota; kingdom Metazoa; phylum Chordata; class Amphibia; order Caudata; family Salamandridae; genus Lissotriton; species Lissotriton vulgaris. Next base: position 511,514,166 of record NC_141696.1, read on the forward strand.
CTAAAAATGGAGTGTCTGAAAGAAACAGGTTAGTGTTAGATTCCTTTCCTTAGAATATCCCCAGGCGTCAGACTGGATCCGGAAAGTTTTGTGTAGCAGTACCCCTGAGCATCAGTAGGCGTCGTCTGCGGCTCCGCGTCCGTCGTCGGCGTCATAATCGCCGGGATGACGTCGTCGGAGTACTTAGACGCCGCCCTCGCACGCTGACGTCAGTTCTTCTTTTTTCCGCTCTGTGTCCTTTTCCTTTGCCCTTTGGTATCAATGAATGCAGAGTAGTCCCCCTTGACATTTAACATTTCAGGGGAATGTATGTTTTTTGGAGGAAAACGATAATGGAGCATGATATGCAGGGTCCTAATAGGCTGCGCATATGTCCCATTCTGAGCTACAACAGACATCCTCCAGTGATGCAAGAGATTGTTAAAATATATATTTTTTCTATGTGTCCACACCATTTTGGACCTCTCTTTATGAAAGATGGACCTACAAAACATCTACATGCTGAGTGGTTCTATCACCTTATGGTGTTTTTCCGTAATGTGTATAGCACCTAGCAAAATCCAATACCTAGCAGTTCTATCCCTGACTAGTCTAAGATGGCCGCCATATCCTGCATCGGATCACGTGATCTATGTACCTTGAGGGGTTTCACTATATCGATTTACCCCTTATAAGTGAAAGCTTAAATGCGTATAAGAGGATTATAAACATAATCAGTTATATGAACAATAATGTATGTTGCCGGGTGCGCACTATAATGAAGTTAAGGGCGTACATAATACTTCTTAGCCATTAGTGACTGTTCTAAGCTGGCCCCAATGGTGGGGATAGTTGCACACGTGATCGGAACGCGGCTGCGTTTGCACGCACCACGGAGGCATATTAGCTTGGGAGTTGGACACAAACAATAACGATCGAGACAAGGCGCTCGTCAGACGGCTTCACTGTGAGAAGTTGAGTTGCTGAGTGTGTGTGCATGATGCACTGGCTAATGGGCGAAACAATATGCGTTTTAATATGTGCCTCAAACATGGGGCATATCTAGAGAAAACTGAATATTTGGAGGGTGTGAGACTCTAGAAATCGCGTGAGAGTGGTGACTGCTTGGGACATTATCGTATACCGTCAGAGAAACGTTCGAGGCAACTTGTGTCATCAGTATGATTGGGGGCTCATTTAACAGCGTGAGTGTGTGTGAGGCTCTCAACACGAGTAAGAGAAGTGCAGTGGAGAAATTATGGCGCTTCACAGTGTGTTTCTTATTGAAGAAGGGATGGCCCCGTATGTTGCAAGAAGATGCTAACGGCACTTAAATATTGCTGATAGCATTATCATGTGTTTTTATGCCCCCAGATTGATATGTACAATCTATGTGAAGGTGAAGACTCACTTTAGGAGCACTTCTGTATCCCATTGGATCCCCAGGCAGCTGGTATGAGCATTCAGGCTGCTTATGGGTAAATAACGTTGACACAGTTTTTACACACACATACAGCGTACAAGGGTGAGACTGCATGTTTTTAACTACCTATATGTGCCTATTTCTTTGACAGTTAACACAGTACAAGTGTCCAATAGTGGAGTGGCAGCATATTGTGCAGCCCTGATGAATCTGCCAAAATCGCTGTGGCAGTGAAACATGTCGGCAATAGGTAATGGTATGTATGAATAGCTACCAGCCTTTTTATTTCAATAGCAGACATTCATTTCTCTATGAATAAAGTTATTGAAGAGAAGTGGATGCTGTGTTTTATGGATTCTAACAAAAGGGGGGAGAGAGAGAGTCAGTGGATTCAGTCTCCCTAGTTATATGAATAAACAAAGTAGAATCCACTCAAAGTGATGGTGATCCCTAAAGTGATGGGGAACACACAGTGTTGTTTAAATGCCCCTCACACACCAACAGGCCCCCTGGTGTCATGCTTCATCATCGGGGCCTTCGCACCCCTCTACGGGATGCGGCGTGCTACGACTCACGGATACGCAGGAGCACTTGAAAGTGAACTATGTGAGGGGGTGTGTGTTTACCAAAGTGTGAGTGAGGTGAGGTGAAAAAAAGTGAATAGTTAAAAAATACCTGGCACGTGGGAGGGAAAAAAACAAACAAAAAAAAACCTTTTAATTAAATCCCCGGCTGGTATTGTTAAAAGAAGTGCAAGGCGTGGTTATAAGGATACATATTAGGGTATCGTAACCACTGTTTAGAGTGTCAACATGTTTCGGAGCTCGAAGGCCCCTTCTTCAGGACAAAGGATAAGCACTTACCCTCCCCTTACTCACATGTAAAATGTAAAAGTGTGTTTAAAAATAATTACAACAATGTGTAACGTTCCTAACTGTGTTTTTATGTTAGTGAATGTAGTTGCGCCCAGTTGGCGATTGAACCTGTGGAGAGAAATGCACAGATAAACACATAGATCTATAATGTACAGACCAGTGGAGAAGAAAAAAAGCTTCTCTGAATACAACAAGGTCAAACCAAAAATAATGGAACCCTGTAAGAAAATAAAAAACACAAATGGACATAGCACAGTACTTACAGACATATATACAAAACACAAAATTACTCTCTGCTCAGATGGAAAGAGAGCAGACAGTAGAAAAGATAAGTCTTACTTAAAGTTCTCAACTATAAGACCTCATGAGCCTATGCGTTTATTGGGGGATCCTTCCTTTCTGCTCAGAAAATGACCTATAAAACATTAATATATGGGGTTCAGTTGGAAAAAAGGTACCAAATGCACCAAAGCGACAGAAAAACTGCTCCTCTTTATGACCAAAACTCACGGTTACTGCAATGGCTAATCGCCTGCCTTCCCTCAACGCGGCTCCGATGAAGTGAGCATGGATCGCGTCAAATCCCTTATATATACTCTCCCTGGAAGTAATTAGTAATAGTAAATTGAGTAATGAGGCCCGGGGGATGCCCAAATACGGAGATCGTAATCCCTGAGGGTCCAGTGTTGCGCCATCGGCTACCACTAACTGACGCGCATGCGCATACTAGCTTTTCAAATGCGCATGTGCGGCACATAAAGCGACCGCGCATGCGTGAAACAGGAGCACTACGCCGCTTGTCAAAGATTGCAAACAAGGAAAAGGGGGTTGTGCCTAGGGCAAGCGCACTGCGACTAATGAAACAATAGCGTGTAAAGAGTAATAAACTAGGATTAAGAACGAAAACAAAATTGTTTTCGTGTTAAATGTAAGAGGGGTTGAAAGGTGCCCTAGTTTATTGAAAAAATCGTGATCGAAATGAACCCGCATTCGTGTTGAAGTTTAAAGGGCAATAAGGCGTATTGATAGCTCACAAGTTAATTTCATAAAAGGGCTCATCATATGCAGAGTAATATGGGGAGCGCGTGTTTTATGCACATTCTTACGCAACGCTTTTGTCACTAGCAGATTTCTTCTGCTTCCACTGTTTGTTGCACTGTTTGGTTTGTTTCTTTGGACACTCCTTCTTTTTCTTTGAGAATCGGATGACAACCGATAATGTTATGTTATGTTAATTTCGATTTATATAGCGCCAAATCACCGACAGGTCTCTTAGCGCTTGCTTTGGGAACCCGTCCTGGCTTTCCCTGCGAGATAGCCCCTACTGGGCACTCCCAAGGTGAAGACCAGGCATCCCATCGTGGTGGGGCCGTAGTGGAGATTAAGCAAGCTATTACCCAGAGTTGCAGAGTGTGAACCCATGATTCGAGCAGGCACCGAGGCGAGAATTATCGAGTCCGGGGACATTTTGTGCTCTAGACCCTGCCGCGTCGGGAATTGAACCCTGGTCCCAGGTCTGACCTCTGCATCAGGGTCTGCCTCCTCTAACCAGTGAGCCACACTTCTCCACGTTAATGAGACAGGGGCCTGTCTGGAGATTACATACCAGTTACCCCGTTGGTGGTGTTTCCGTGAGGTGCCATCCGTTTCTCACACATTTTTTCTAAGTAGAACTTGGTCTAACACTGATGTTGTGGATGTCTGGTATTGACTAGAGGTATCAGACATTTTTATATGGTGTTCTGTGTAACTGTCAAGGAGGTCTGGCCTTTGGTTTTTATTCTAAGTTGTAAGAAAACTTTGGACGGAGTGCAGTGAAACGTCCCCTTATTAGAACAAAAGTATGTAGGGGAGGATAATAGTTATCAGTACGTTTAGACTGTCCTATTATATAAGTAACTGACACAAGTAGCGTCCTCTGGACAGGGTCTTTTGTTGTTGGTTAATGTGTGAGTGGAGGGCGACCCGGTCCATTTTTTTCCCTCTAAGCTCCTATTTAGGTCAGACTTCTTTTTTCCGCACCAGCAAGCGCAGATCCGGGAAGAGCAGTACTCCTAGTCATTTTTTGATTAACTTTTTTGAGCCTTTTGATCGATTCTCGAGTCGAACTTCGGCTCGCGGTGCCAACAGGGATGCCTGTGTTTAAGCCTTGTGAGGACTTTCACCGCTTGATGACGGTAACCGCCCCCCACCGTTGGTGTCTTTCCTGTCTTGGGGCCGACCACGATGACAAGTCGTGCCCCAACTGCCGGGCCTTGACCTTGAAGGCTAGGCGGGAGCGGTCCCATAAGCGGCTCTAGCTCGGGCAGTCAGTCCAGCACCGCTCAAGGTCCCGGTCGAGGAGGAGGTCGAGGGACTAGTCGCGGGGCCGCAGTCATCGCCGCTCGACGAGTCACCACCACTCGTCAGGCTCCAAGTCCTCAGGTAAGTTGAGGCACTCGAAAAAGAAGTTGAAGAGGCGTCATCGCTCTTCCCCCGACGCTCGCACGATGCGGCCGATGGTTCGGGCGGCACCGCCCACGCGGCTCCGCCGAAGCCGCAAGCGCCGCGTCAAGCTGCACACCCGCCGGTCCCTGGGCTGCACGCGATGCCGGGGGAGATTTGTGACTTCCTCGTGGCCATGAGGACTCACTTCCCTTCGGCCCCTGCAGGTCCGACTGGGTGCTTTGGCCCCGGCGCTGTCGGTGACTTCGGTCCCGACGCCGCAGGGTTCCGCAGGATCCAGGCCTGGATCTGTGGCGTCACCAGTCGACCTTAGGACCCCTCCGCTGGTGCCGTCACCATTGGTGCTGCCCACGACGCCGTCCTGGACGACGTCATCCCCGGTCCTCACCCCGGCCCGCTTCCGGCGTTGGACCAGGGCCGCTCGGCGTTGTCTTCGACGCCGGTGGGTGAGCAAATCACCTATGGCAATCATTTTTCCCTGATTATCAGGAGATGGATGACGAGGGGGACTGGGAGGGGTCTGAGGACCCTCTGGCACTACAGTGCCAGTTGAGCCAGGACTGGGCAGATGAGCTGGGGGAGGCCAGTGGTCTGGACACTTCGCCCAACACTGGATTTGTCTCCCCTCCTACCGTGGCTACAGAGGAGGGTGCTGCTTACAGCGTGGTGTTGACTACGGTGGCCAAGGCCTTGGCTCTTGACCTCCTTGTCGCGGCCCTGAGGACTAACCTCCTCACTGAGGTGCTCAAACCGCAGGCAAGCTCCTCTGAGCCTCTCCTGCCGCTTAACGAAGCCCTCACTGACGTTCTGGTGGGCACCTGGTCCAAGCCCTCTACAGGCCTTCCTGTAGATCGGAACGTGGCCCGACGCCACCGCCCGGCTCCGGACGACCCCAGCTTCCTGTCTGTTCACCCCACCCTGAGAGCCTGGTGATCCAGGCCTCAAGATCCCAAACCCCATTCCTGACCGCTCCCCCGGATCGGGAATCCAAAAGGTACGATCAGTTTGGCAAGACACTGTTCTCCTCCCTGAGTTTGGGGCTGCGGTCTGTAAACACCGCCTGCCTTTTGGCCCGTTACATCCACTGTCTGTGGGATACGGTTGCGGAAGTGCTGCCGCAGTGCCCGGAGGAGGCCCGGGCAAAGCTCACCCAAGCCCCAGCGGAAGGGCGGGACGCAGCACGGTACTCCATACGGTGTGGACTCGATACCACAGACTCGATGGGTAGGGCAATTGCAACAACGGTGGCGGCTTAAAACAAGATACATAGGTTGCATATAAGTAGTATCTAATCTATGATTAGAACAAACTGCACACCACCATGCTTTACACAATAATGGTTTAGAGCCCTTCTAACGCTTAGTAATTTGTTGAAAGCAGTTGCTAACAAAAGGTCTACTATTAGCACATGAAATAAATCATTAGCCTACACACTGGAAACACTTCCTAAGAATACATTTAGAACTGAATATGGAATATTGAAACAAAATATGGAATACATTTGAGCCTAAACTTGTAGGCAGAAAGTGTAATCATACGGACAAGTAAATATATAGGGGTTCATTAGGATGGCGGGCGGACTTTGTCTGCTCGCCACCCTAACGGAGATCGGGACCGCCCGCCTTAAGGGCGGGGGTCCCGTGGGTGCCATTAGGATGTGCCCGCCACAGTGGCGGGCACATCCTGTAGTTTTAGCATTGTGGCGGGCGGTGCACTCTGCACCGCCCGCCACAATGCAAAAAATGCTTTTTTGCATTTGCATATGCAAAGCGCCAGGCACCGCGCGGTGCCTGCCGCTTTGCATATGCAAATGTGGGGGGGTACCACAGGTACCCCCCCGTGTGCCACCCCCCTTTGGCCTTCACTCTGGGGGCCCACAGGGGGCCCCCAGAGTGAACACCGCATGCCTTTCCGTGGCGGCATTGCCGCCACGGAAAGGCATTGAAGAAAGCCCATTGTAATGTTGCGGGCGGTGTCTGACAGACACCGCCTGCATGTTACTAGTTTTCCGCCCCGGCCGCAAGGCGACCGGGGCGGAACACAGGCGGGCGGAATTTTGCACCGCCACCTTCCCCTCCGCCATCCTAATATGGCGGGGGAATTGGGCTTGCGTTGTCGGGCGGTTTGCCTCCGCCAGGCCGGCGGTGGCCAACGCCAGCCTGGCGGAGGCAAACCGCCCGACATGGTAATGGACCCCTAAGTGTTTGACATAAGCGTATTATGCAGAGCATGTCCAACAAGTGTCTGAATTAATCTTCTGAAGAAGAACAAGTGTTGTAAAAGTGTATTCGCTGCACAAGAGGATTTCGTAATTTTGATCCAAATCTGCATCTTGTAACAAATAGGCAAGGTGGCATGAAGGTCATTTTCCCAGACGAGTTCTGTTGGTAATGTAGGACGATCATTAATCGTATGTTGAAGAATTGAATAAATAGAGGAGGCTTTTGGATTTGTATATAAAGAGATTAGTTAGGTTACTGCATGGTGATAGATTAGTAAGGGAAACTGACTGAAAGCGAGTATATGATTGAGAGATTGTATTTTGTAGGATTATACATTTATGACATGAAGTAGATGATAAGCCAAATTTTATTAAAGGTTCTGAAAACGAAATAAACGAGTCATTGTTATACAGTTGTTTGACCCAAATTAACACTTTAGATCTCCAAGATGGCCAGTAGAAAGGTCTACTATTTATTTGTATAAAATGATTATGCCAAATTGTGGAATCCAGAAAAGTTTCCAAATCTGTAGGATAGCATTGAGTGACAGAGATCAGTAATTTGCAGGTGTGTTTGAAGATCTGGGTGTATATTTTTTGAGGTTTGCTCATAAAGGTGATACATTCACGAAAGGAGAAAGAAACTCCAGTTCCAAGTCTACCCATAATGGAGTAAACGAAGATGAAGACAAAGTACAGGTTATTTTAATAAAAATGTGTTATGGTAATTAACAAAATCCAGGATGTTTACTCCTCCTTCTGCTTTATGGCACTTCAGTTTGGATAATGACATACAAGATTTGTTTTATTCCTGAGAGAAGAGAATAGACTAGAATACATTTTTTATTTGGTTTAAGCAGTATATTTAACAGGATATTAGAAGTAATAAAAAGATTGATAGGGACTAACATCATTTAATGGTATCTAACTGTCCCCACCATGATAAGTGTAGAGGATGCCATCTAGTTGTTAAGGAAGTAATCCTTTGGATGCATACGTCTACATTAATGGAAATGGAAGCATTAAGCGATTGAGTTAATTGAAGACCAAGATATTTAATTTGATCCGGTTGCCATTTAAAGTAGGAAAAAAAAGTAATGCTTAAAGGTTTTATGTAAAGGTAAGATTTTGCATTTGCCAGTATTTAATTTATATCCAGATACCAAAGCATATGATGCAACCTCAGCCGAAAAAGCAGGGATGGAAGAATGGAGACTCAATATAAATAATAAAATATCATCTGCATATGCAGCTAATTTAATGTGTTGAGCATTAATTGAAAAGCTATTAATAAGTGAGTTTTAGCTAATTGTCGATAAAAAAAGGTTCAAGTGCTAGGGCATCCTTTTCCCAAAGGAAAAAACGGAGGTAAGGCCGGTAGCACAAATGGCAGCTTGGGGAGACAAGTATAACAGGGATATTAAGTTGATGATTTTAGGGCCAAACCAACGAAGGGTGCAAAATAGAAAAAGGCAATTTACCTTATCCAAAGCCTTCTCAGTATTTAAATCAATGGCTGCACAGGGTTCAGGGAGATCAGCTGACTTTGAGATGATGTCAAAGAACAAATGAGTGTTTGAAAGATATCTTCCTGAGACAAAACCTGATTTCTCCTTTCCTAGAATATTTGGAAGACAAGATTGTAATCTAGATGCCAACGCCTTAACACAATTGTTATAATATAACTTAACCAAAGAGATGGGTCTGTAATATTCACAATAATACAGATCTTTACCAACTTTCAGGATAAGACTAGTAAGTGTTTTTAGGAAAGAACCTGGAGGAGTTGTTTGGGTAAGAGAGTATGTGAAAAAGGAATATACAATTCTGCAGTAAAAACATCAGGCCCTGGAGCTTTATCTTTTTTTAAAGAAAAGCATAGCAAGCTCCTTTTCCAAAGATGTAAAATCAATTTGAGAAAATCTGTTTTTTGAGCAGAGGAGAGATATTGCAAAATGTCTTGTTATGTTATGTTATGTTAATTTCTATTTATATAGCGCCAAATCACCAACAGGTCTCTTAGCGCTTGCTTTGGGAACCCGTCCTGGCTTTCCCTGCGAGATAGCCCCTACTGGGCATCCCCAAGGTGAAGACCAGGCATCCCATCACGGTGGGGCCGTGGTGGAGATTAAGCAAGCTATTGCCCAGAGTTGCAGAGTGTGGACTCATGATTCGAGTAGGCACCGAGGCGAGAATTATCGAGTCCGTGGACATTTTGAGCTTGAAGGTGCATGCTCAGGCATATATAAGTTGGTATAAAAATTACAAAATTGATCAAGAATATCTAAGACAATGGAATAAGTCTGATCAGTATTGTCTATAATTGTTTCAATTTTGTCTACTTTTAAGATAATTTGTCAACAACGTCACATACCTATTTTGTCCTCCATAATATTTGGCACTAGTTTTAAGAAGCTAAAATGAGGCAGACTCAGTGGATACTTTGTTGAAAAGTAACTTAGCCTTAATAAGTTGCTGCAAGGACTGCTGTGTAGGAGCAATGTAATATGTATGTTCAAGATATTTGATATTCTGAAGTAATGTTTTAGAATGAGCCTGAGATGCTTTACTTTTTTTAGAGACAAAATTGATTATAACATCTTGAGCTGAGGCTTTAAAAGCCTCTCAAATGGTATGAAAAGGAATAGTATCAGAAAGATTAAAATGAAAATAATAAAGGAAGAAGTAAAATTGGTGTCCAACAGCAAGGAATTATTGAGTCGCCACAGTTTAGGAGAATCACGCTTAGGTAAAAGGTCTAGTTGAATTGAAACTGGAGCATGATCAGATATTAGGATGGTACTAATATCCGCAGCATGTAAAGATTGAGTGAGATGATGTCAAATAAAAATACGATCTATCCTAGATTGTGTAGGATGAACTGTGTTGTGAAGCGTCCTCCATTTTTAAAGTTATTGCAAAGCATAGGAAAAAGTTTAAGGGACTTGCTTAAAGAAAGCTTAATCAAGTGTTTCTTATTTTGTAATCTGCTCATACGTAGGAGGCAGTTGTGAGTAACTGAGAAGAAGTGTCTCAAATGATAAAAACAAACCTGACCAGTGCCTAAAAATAAGCCCCTGTATAAAAATAATTCTCCTCAGAGAAGCTAGAAATACATTCACAACAAAAATAGAATATGTTATTTTAAACCTTTGCAAGAATAAAAGAGTGGAAAATAACCAAATACTTACTGAGGTAAATGCAGGCACAGTTCAGGCAATATAGCCATGAAACGTCAGTCAAAAGAGGAAATGCTACAAAGAAATAAAAACTGCAGCCTGATACAAGTTATGAATGTAAGGAAATAACGAATCTCTGACAGAATATCGAGAGACAGTATAACGACACTCAAAATATCGACGTTGGAATATCGAAGGCAAGTATATCTACACCCTATCTACAACATGGTAAGTACAAAAATATTGAAAATAAAATATTGATGTTAAAAATATTGTAAGTAAATATATGTTTTTTTTATTATTAAAAAAAGAAATATAAAATATATAATACTTTATATAATTTAAACTTATGTAAAAATATTTTAGAATGTTTAAAATGATACATATTTAATGTTAAACATTTAAATAAAATTAAACGTATAATATGTAATATATATTTAATTAATTATAATATTTATTATTTATTAAATTATTTTAAAAATATTAACAAATACTATAAATTGCAAATACATCAACACTCATAAAATAATAACATACATATTAATAAATATTTATATTTACTACATAAAAACAATGAAATATACTTTCATTATTTAAAAAATTATTTAAACACAACATTATGTAACATAATAAAAATATTATAAAATACATAAATAATTATAAATTATATTGGATAGCATAAGGCTAAAAATTACTATTCAAACTCCATAGGGTGCAACAGTAGGGAAAGTGTTAGATAGCAAATAGTTAAAAATTACTATTCCCACTCCAATGAGTCAACATTAGGAAAAGCGTTGGATAGCGTAAGAGTAAAAATTACTATTCCAACTCCAAAGGGTGCAACAGTAGGGAAAGCGTTGGATAGTGTAGGCGGTAAAATTACTATTCCCACTACAGGGAGTGCAACAGTAGGGAAAGCGTTGGATAGTGGGTGGGTAAAAATTACAATTCCCACTCCAGTGAGTGCAACAGTAGGGAAAGCATTGGATAGTGTACAGGTAAAAATTACTATTCCCACTCCAGTGGGTGCAACAGAAGGGAAAGTGTTGAAGAGCGGGTAGGTAAAAATGACTATTCACACTCCAATGAGTGCAACATTAGGGAAAGCGTTGGATAGCGTGAAGGTAAAACTTACTATTCCAACTCCAAAGGGTGCAACAGTAGGGAAAGCGTTGGATAGTGTAGGGGGTAAAATTACTGTTCCCACTCCAGTGAGTGCAACAGTAGGGAAAGCGTTGGAAAGCGTACGGGTAAAAATTACTATTCCAACTCCAGTGAGTGCAACAGTAGGGAAAGCGTTGGATAGCGTAAAGGTAAAAATTACTATTCCAACTCCAAAGGGTGCAAGAGTAGGGAAAGCGTTGGATAGTGAAGGGGGTAAAATTAGTATTCCAACTCCAAAGGGTGTAACAGTAGGGAAAGCGCTGGATAGCGGGTGGGTAAAAATTACTATTCCCACTCCAGTGAGTGCAACAGTAGGGAAAGCGTTGGATAGCGTACGGGTAAAAATTACTATTCCAACTCCAGTGAGTGCAACAGTAGGGAAAGCGTTGGATAGCGGATAGGTACAAATAACTATTCCCACTCCAATGAGTGCAACAGTAGGGAATGCGTTGGATAGTGTAGGGGGTAAAATTACTATTCCCACTCCAGAGAGTGCAACAGTAGGGAAAGCTTTGTATAGATTAGGGGGAAAAATTACTATTCCAACTCCAAAGGGTGCAACAGTAGGGAAAGCATTTAATAACATAGATTTTTATTGTCACATACTTCTAAATAATGTTTATATTTGAAATAATGTATAATTAATTTTTCTAATACATCAACATCAATAAAAAACAGTTAATGTTTAATAAAACCAATTACATTTCAATAATTTATTGACTAATAAATAATAATTATTAAATATGAATCACCAAATAATACATATTAAAGAATAATTTATTTATCATAACAATAAAATAATATTTAAATTTAAATCAATATTAAAAATTAAAAAAACATTATACAAATTAATATTGTTAGGAAAAATAATGTTTAACAGATACTTAATTATTTTTTCTAGTTATTAAAAAATATTTAGAAATTACAAATAGTAATTCACAATTTAAAAAATAATTATCTATTAAAACAAATAATTACAGAATAATAATTTTTTAATACATTAATTATCCATAACTAAAAATGTATAAATAATTAAATATTTACAATAAAATTACTTTCCACCCAATACCCCTATAAACCCACAACACGCTCAGGTACTAAAACATCACATTTAATTAAAATTAACATTAATTACCAATTATATAATTCATTTATCAATTAAAAAAATTATTTGCCAATTAATAATTAATTACAAAACAAATTATACATACATTTATTTTTATTAATTACAATAAAATTACTTCCCACCCTATTCCCCTCTAAATCCACAACCCGCTACAGTACTAAAACATAATATTTAATTGAAATTAACATTAATTACCAATTATATAATTAATTTATCAATTAAAATAATTATTTGCCAATTAATACATCAATATATATTTAATTAATTACAATTAAATTGCTTCCCACCCTATTCCCCTATAAACCCACAACCCGCTCCAGTACTAAAACATAACATTTAATTGAAATTAACATTAATTACCAATTATATAATTAATGTATCAATTAAAAAAATTAATTGCCAATTAATAATTAATTACAAAATAAATTATACATCAATAAATATTTTATTAATTACAATTAAATTACTTCCCACCCTATTCCCCTATAAACCCACAACCCTCTCCAGTACTAAAACATAACATTTAATTAAAATTAACATTAATTACCAATTATATAATTAATTTATCGATTACAATAATTAATTACCAATTAATAATTAATTACAAAATAAATTATACATAAAAAATATGTTATTAATTACAAATAAATTACTTGCCACCCTATTCCCCTATAAACCCACTACCCGCTCCGGTACTAAAACATATAATTTACTTATATTTTTTTTATTAATATATAAAATTAATACACGTATAATGTTATTTATTTTAAATACTTAACTAAAACATATAACACATACATATTAAAAATAAAAAAAATACAAATATCGATATTAGTGTCATCGAAATTAGTTACATCGATATATATGCTATCGATATTACTAACTTGGATATTACTTACATCGATATAAAGAATTTCGATATTACTTACCTTAGGGTCGATATTCTGTCCAACGATATTCTTGACAAGGATATTCTGCCCCTTCGATATTTCAAAAATATATTTTGGTAGGTCGAAATTTAAAACTTGATATTTTGACTGTGTACCGGAAATAACAGCTCCAAACATGCCTCACTTGCAAGGGTCAACAGCTCCAAATGTGCCTCACTTGCAAGGGTTAAATACAGGAAGAGTTGTACAGACGCATGTCATCATACTTCGACGCGTCTCCTCAGCTCGCCATAAACTGCTGCCAGCCCATGAAGGGAAGACATTTTCCTAAAATGAGGTGATTTACTCACTACCAGTACATAAAAAGATAACCAGCATCATCCTGTGTGGTTCTTGAATAAATAACTGGCAGCAAAGCTGATTTTACATGAATAGAGCCACTCTGCGAAAGATGCTTCAAATGCCATTGCATGGAGCCTCAATAGCCGCCCTCTTCAGTAGGCGTCAAGCCATGCCCCCTGGGAGACAAGTTTTTAAAGCAACATAAAATGGGGTTTGCCCCGTACAAATTGTTGGGTCGAATTCAAGTACAAGATGCATTTGAATGGATGGACCTTTGTCTAGAATGAAGCCTTAACATCAACTCATCAGCAAGTACATCAATGACCGTCAAACACATTAGGCTTCACAGTAATGATACAATGGAGTAGATTTGCAAAGCATGAAAGTTTATTAGCAAATTTACACATCTAAATCAATCCAGTTAGTCTTAAATTATCAATCATAATGCAAATCATGATCAGAATAATTCAAAGTAATTCTGAATGGGAAGTACACAGACAGAGTATTTAAAGTTGCCATAAGCAAACTGAGCAAGTTTCAGTTTCCTGTGGAGGGAAGTTACCTAATGTTAAATTAAGAATTCAAATCAAGATGGGGTAAGTCAAGCAGCAGGTTTCAGCAAGTAAAGCCTCTAAAGGTGGAACCAAATCAAGGTTCAGTCAAGCAAAGAAAGAATGGATTTTCTCAGTACTCTTGCTAACTTTAAACAGCAACAAAGTAAGACATGTAGTCCTAGGAAAGGAACATCTGAAACAAACTAGCTCTGCAATGCACAATTGAAGAAAATAACAATTCTCAAAAGTATGAAACACTTTCTATGGTTCCCAAGAAGTGGGGGCTAACCAGAATCAACCTATCGCAATAATGTATGGCTTTTAAGAGATATCTCGTAAAGGACAGTAATACATCTTGGTCAGCTCATCCCCAGAACAGGTGTAGAAAATTCATTATTCAGCTTTCATTGAAATCTGCAAAGATAAACAGTTTTCACAGAAACCAAAACATTTGGAACAATGTGAGCTAAATAATGATGAATGATGATGCTTTCAAGCCAGATCTGTAAATGGGGGTGAATGTCTGAAAAGTTTCAGTGCTCCGTCAATAATCTCCTTGTGTTTGCTTTGTTTGCCCTAAGTCGGTAGGGTATGCCCAGACATGGGTCCCTTGCTCACTTTGCTACTGGATTCAAGCTAGCCTGGGCTGAAGAGGGGTATTATCCCGAAACCGATCCCAGGATGCTTGTTTCAGGTTCAGGGTAGACATGGCTTGGCACTTCGAGCTGGACTGTTCCCATGAGGCACAGGGCTAAGACTGATTTGCATACAGCTGTGTCTGAACTGGGGAGGCAAAGTGGGCTAAAGAATGATGATGGATTAAACCCAGATCTGTGACTGGGGGTGAGTGTCATAAAAGTTTCAGTGCTCCATCCATCATCTCTTTGTGTTTTCTTTGTTCACCCTAAGTTGGCAGGGTATGCCCAGACGTGGGTCCCTTGCTCACTTTGCCACTGGATGCAAGTTAGCCTGGCTGAAGAGGGGTGTTAACCCAAAACCGGTCCCAGGATGCTTGTTCCCGGTCCAGGGAAGACATGGCTTGTCAGTTCGGGCTGGACTGTTCCCATGAGGCACAGAGCCAAGACTGATTTGCATATAGCTGTGGAACTGGGGTGGAAAAGTGAGCTAAAGAATGATGATGGATGCAATCCAGATCTGTGACTGGGGGTGAGTGTCTGAAAAGTTTCAGTGCTCCATCCATCATCTCCTTGTGTTTGCTTTGGTTTTCTCGAAAAAGCATTTCAATCGTTCCTTGGAGCTGTTCTTTGTTGTTTATTACAAATTTGAAGGGTGTAGCCTAAGCTCTGAAAGGTTATATGGGCTCCCTCCCACCTTTGTAGTTGACCATGGCAAACTGGGTGGGGGCCAATTAGTTTAATTAGCAGCAGCATTGTTACTGAGTGACACGAAAACTATCTGAAGCACAACCTCCGTGCACAGTCTCTGCACCACGTTTTAATTGCCTGCCACCATGCCCGTGCACTGCACTTGCTATATTATGGCCATGGGAGTGGCATGGGCAGCAGGCCATTAATAACTTAATATGCGACCTCCCGATCCTTCCTGGAGACGAAGGTTCGGCTCGTGTGGCTGTGCAGTGCTGCACACTCACATTTGTGCAAGGCACAGATGCAGCGTCGCACCATTTCTGCACAGTGACAGGGACCACCCACACCATGATCTTCAGGTTGCTGCACAGGAGGGTAGGTCAGTTATGCGCAGGTTGCGTGCACCTCGCTGTGAAATTTGAGACCGGACTGAACTAGTGACGAGTTTACTCTGCGCCTGGCCCTGCCACTGCTCAGACTGCTACCAATGCCACAGTAGTAAGTGTGAAGTAAGCATTGCAGCGCAGCCTGCAATGCAGTTGGTACTACTACACCATCACCTGACCCACCAAGGTGCAGACATGCAGTATATTTTTAGTCTCCTCACCCTACTGTAAAATAAGACCCATTCAATGGTGCTGGTGGCTGTGCAGGTTACCTAAGGAGTGTCTCGGGCTGGCCACTGTATTATTGATGCCTTAATCCCCGTTGCTCCGGCCTCCACTATTATTATCGTGAAAATATAGCAGCACAGGGCAGCTGCTTGTCCTACGCCGGGTCCAGTTACTGGCCACAGGGCAGAAATGTGCTGCAGGGCCATGTGGGCGAGTCTACCTTTCAGGCACATTCAGAGACGTATTAAGGCATGGGCAAAGTGGGTGGCAGCCTAAAGCCCCGGCATTGCACACCCCCCCCCCCCTCCCCTACCCATAGAGCCAGCTCTGTTCTGCAGTCGCAGAGTTTTATTCTTAATGTGGGTAATGGGAGAGAGTCTCTTACATGCATTTTGCAGAGAAATGTTGTCTTTATGTTTCATGCAACATTCATAATAGTTTCATTTAGATCAAAACAGGACCTCACATATGCTGGTTTGATTTTTATGCTGCTGAACTTGTTGTTGTTTTACCAGCCACTTTAAAATGTTTGCACTTTCAAAAGGGATATTGCTTGATTAAACTGGTTTGATTTTTTTATGCTGCTGTGCTTGCTATTGTTTCATTTGTCCCTTTGAAATATGTGTGCCTTCAAAAAGGGAGTTGTTTGCTTAAACTCAGTGGTCCCAAAACTTTTTTCGGCGGGGGCCACATCAACTTTCCTTTCTGTGATGAGGGGCCGGGCTCAGGAGATTATAATGACATTTTTTTTTTGCAGCTGCCCTTCGCTGGGCCTTGGCGCCACCTGGTGCACAGTGATTTTATTTTAAAAACACTATCTCACATACTTTTAACAAATTGGGGGAAACAACAGCAGCCCTTGTAAATGTATGCTGGCTTCAGACCACACACACTTGTGCCGGAGGTTTATTACATTTTTTGCAGTTATTACCACAATACTCGATTTATTGCAGTATTATCCTTCAGTGTTTGGTACTCTTTTGTAACATACACACGTCACTTTTCTCTTGTAACACACTATTTGCTACCTCTTGTTTGCTTTCGATACTTGCACAAGTGCCACCATTGCCTAAGTAACGTTTGTTCTTGTGTTTGAGTGTCCTCCATTTATTACAGTATTATACCTCTACTTGTACTTTGTACGTACGCTTTTGTAACCGGCACATATGTCACTTTTTCCTACTGTAATGCACCATTTGCTACCACTTGTATTTTGTGTGCACACAATTGTCACTTTTGCCTCATGTAATGTAACGTTTGCTTTTGTAATTTGTTCACTGTCTTGTAATGTTAAAGTGAGATGTCTTTGTAGACTGGAGAAATATATGGATACAGAAAAATAGATATACGAATGGTGGGAATGTCCAAGAAATTCAAAATTAATTGGCCATTACTGACGAATATTATCAAATGACACTAATCTTTCCGAATGCCCAGCATTCTGTTTCCTCAATTCAAGGTGATTTTGAAAGAGAGGTAATTGATGACTAAATACATTTCTTGAAAGCTAGGAGCGTTGTGTGAATGCCAGTGAGCATTTTCCTGTGAGGATTTCAACTGCTTTGAAAAAGTCTGGTTGGGGCAATACTCAGTTAAACTAAATATAGGCCGACAAAATGGCCGTAGGCAATGTATTGGTGCTTTAGAAAGCATCAGAAAAATGTATTAGTAAACTTTTTGTTTGAGAGCCATGTATAAACTCTGATCAAATGTGGACATATATTAAAAAAATATTTTCATCGGAGAGCCCTTTGTTAAAATCTATTAATTCTTAAGTATTGGTGCAAATTAATACGCTTATGAGGTTTGGATTTAATCATCTTCCTCTTTTGAAAGTGATAGTGCTTGAAATATTCTACACAAGTCCACGAAACAGAAGTTGGAACATATGCTTTGCCTGTTGTGAAGCGCTCTGACACCTTCGCTTCAGGTAAAGTCTGCGCTATATAAAAAACGCACCATAATAAAAAGTCTCCATGGACCCCCCCAAGCTAATCTACACAAGTCCACGAAACAGAAGTTGGAACCTATGCATTGCCCATTGTGAAGCGCTCTGACACCTTCACTTCTGGTAAAGTCCGCGCTATATAAAAAACGCACCATAATAAAAAGTCTCCATGGACACCCCCAGCTAATCTACACAAGTCCACCAAACAGAAGTTGGAACATATGCATTGCCCATTGTGAAGCGCTCTGACACCTTTGCTTCGGGTAAAGTCCATGCTATATAAAAAACGCAACCAGTTGTTTCCGGGACCAGCGGTGGCAGAGTCAGAACAAGCCGTTTGACGGAGTGACCGAGTGTGCCTCCCTGACACACCTGGATCCCGATGAGGTGTAATATAACCATTAACGAAGGTACTATTTGACCTTTTTAGGAACAGCATAACGACATGTTCCTTTAAAACCAAATTTATTCACATATAGAGACGTGAGAGGTCTCTAAACACTTTGCACCGTGGTCCTGATGAAAGCCCCAAGACCTTCTGGCGATCCAAGGGCTGAAACATGTCGACCTATACCACAATCCTAGTGTGAAAGAGTCATAACCACTCTTGTTCACCTACATCAATATTAAACTTTTGCCTCCAGAAACCAGAACTATTAAAAAAAATTGTCTGGAAGAGAGAGACTTTTTACTAATTTTCACTTTATCACGTCACAGTCACTATCACTGATCACTACTGTTTTTAACTGAGATTATTGCCTCCCGGTTGGAGGTTGCATAAACCACTAAACCCTATGATTATGCAGACACGTGTGAGGGACAGCGGAGAACCAAGATATACCGCTTAACATCGCAACTCACCAACACGTGCATGAGGGTTTTTTATTGGGACTAGTAAGAACCATTCCCGCATACCCGATGTTATGCAGGACAAGTGATCCTTTCCTCTTTGATCAGATTATATAAAAAACGCACCATAATAAAAGTCGCCATGGACCCCCCCAGCCTCCTTGGACCTCTCATTCCGTGGACCCACTGCCGCCCGCTCCATCCACGGTCCCACTCACCGGCCCACAAGGCTCCTGCGCCGCTCCGGGTCCCAGCGCTTGTCCCAGACACCGGTCTCCTTACCGCGCACCGTCCACCCACAGATATGCGTGACGCAAGACACACGCGTACGCAGTCCAGTTAAGTCACAGGCAGGCTTCGGTCTGCGCATGTGTCCGAGGCGGCAAATCAGGTACAACAGAGTGTAGGAATATCTCAATAACCCTGCCTGTGTGGATGTAGACGCATCAGGAGGGCCACTCCATTTCATTAGACGGGCCGGATTTGGCCTGGGGGCCGTAGTTTGGGGACCCCTGGCTTAAACTGGTTTGATTTTTATGCTGCTGAACTTGTCATTGTATTGCCAGTTACTATGAAATATTTGCACCTTCTTGACCAAACCACATAGTCATATATTTACTAAACTAGATTTGTTTTTGTTTGCGGATGTTTGCTGTACTTATTATTGTTTTAACAGTCACTTTGAAATATTTGCACCATCATGCACAAACTAAAGGGCCATAGTTTGATTGAACTGGTTTGTTTTTTGAAAGCTGTTGCACCTGTTTTTATTTGATAATTCACTTTGAAATATTTGCGCCTTCATGCAGCAACCAAATTGGGAATTGTTTGACTAACCTTGCTTCATTTTTGCAGATTGCATGGCTTGTTTTTGTCATGAACGTTGAAAGTATTTTTACCTTTATACAAGAAGAAAAGGGGATTGTTTTACAAACACAGTTGATTTTTGTATATTGCTGGACTGATGATTATTTTAATATGCACTTTGAAAGTATTTGCACTTTTTATGTTGCTCTAACAACTACAATTAGTATAGATTCTGTCTTAATGTACTTGCTAATATGGTTTGTTTTTATTCTGCATGATGTGTTATTTACAGTGTTGTTTGCACTTGTCTTTATTGTAATTAGCAATATTTACACCAGAGACATCATAAATATAAACAGACAAACATCTGCATTGATGTTCCAAAGCATCCAAGGTATCTCCATCCATTTCCATCTTCAGCCTCGTTTGCCTGCAAATTTTTGTTCTGCTTACTAAGAAAGCCATGCTGGTTGAAATTGTATCCTCAGTTCATTTTAAATACTATAGAGTGGGTATTATCATGTACAACCCCTGACCGACGCAAGTTCGTGGCATTCAGATAATTCACACCAGTTTATTTCTCTTGGAGCTGGCAGGATACTGAGTTATATCTTGTGTACTCCTTTTGTATACTGTCAGTCGAGTCTGTGAAATTGCAGGTCTGGTTTGTCTTTCAAATTTTCAAGGTATTTCCCATCAATATCAATTCAATTTTAGACACTGTGTAGTTAGCAACAGAATGATCAGCACCCACTAGATCTAATCATTTCAATTTTGCTTCAAGATTAGTCTTTCACATTTAGATAAGTCACAAATGGTTTCATGGCGACGTATTTGTAAGTTTTCAAACCCTTTATTATTTTCAAAGATTTGGTCTTCCAAGAGTAGCCAACGCATTTTGTCTTCAGGTCTACTTAACACAGATAATATACACACATTTAAAACCACAATATATTACAGTGCTCCAAACGCATACAAATATACAGATCTCAATATACAAAGTTACATATATACAAAGCATCAAGCAGATGACATTCATTCTTTAACAGAATACAAGAAAAAACAGAATATTTCTGCTTGTTCATATCATCTGAAATCATTTGACCATTCTTGATCTAAAGATAACAGTGATAAACATTTTCTTTTAGTATGTGTTTCTTGAGCACACCCGTCAATATTTAATAAGAGCCCATTGATCGACAAATGACTCCTCATAATGGTTTCCTTTTATTCCATTATCAGGTTGTATGAATGAATATATTTTTTATGAACAGATATTTTCTAGGGTCTGTGCAAGCGGAGTGCAAATGAGAGGAGAGCCCAACGTTCAAATACCAGTTTAGGGGATATTGTCACACCAAAATCAAAAGGTATATTACCTTGATCACATGCAATGGATTCCTATCTGTGATGCATCGTCTCTTGTAAACCAATTCATGGAATTTATTGGTTGTAATAGAGGGGACCACCTTTTATTAATTTGTTTTATGCCCTTTTTTGTGACACTAACTGGCTAGCTATATGCCAATAGATATACCTTCTTGTTAACCCCTTCGATGCTTGTGACGGAACCATTCCGTCATCAGTCACGGTTGGGCTGTGCTGATGACGGAATGGTTCCATCACGGCCACACCCATTTACATAGGGGCCCAGCACAGCAGGATAATCTCTTTAGCAGCCAAGGTGTTAAAGATGATGGTTATCAATCCAAGAATTTCAGTGGGTTTCGTCAGAAGTAATTCAGGCCAATGTCGGCGTCCACATCTAATTTATCACAATCCATGGTTAGATATTATTAATTTTACAATTCATAAATTGTTTATTTTATTTTTTTTAAACTGTAACATTACATCATAATTTAAACTATGCATATTAGTTGCCAAAATAGATACCCATCGATCTATGGATAGAAAATATTCATCTGTTATTTTTATGTACAGTGTCACAATTTAAATAGTACATTTTATACAGTGAACCTATGTGGTCAAAAGCATTTCTCTTTTTTAAATATTTCTATCAAATCATGTCAGTAAAACAAAATTAATACAATATTGCAGAACAACATAAAAACATGCGCTGTAAGCATGTAACAAAATAAGAGCCAATCAATTATTACAGTTGATGCAAACATATAGCGCCAACCCATGGGTTGAGGGTAGTTGGCCCATAGTATGGACATAGAAATGTAATCCGCCTCAATAGTGTGTTATAATAGTTATGGACATAAATAAAAGATCTTGATAGTCACAGTGAGTCCACTCTTATTAGATGGTCTGTCATTAATGAGGACAGTGATTTATAATACACCTATTCACTAGTGCATTATGCACCATCTTGACATAGCCCTACAGGCTCTGAAGGTATCGAACAGACCCTAAGATATGCGACACAACGGTATGTCACAGAACTATTCAAGCATGTGGCAGCCATCTGTGGATAATATTTTATTGTGTAATCCTGCATTTGAGGACACAAACGACAATAGTTGCCAAATATTGAGGACAGAAATATGAGCCACCCTTGTTTTTGATTAGGTTGGCCGCCATCTTAGGGTGACTTAAGAGGCTCTGTAGGTGTTAAACAGGTTTCCAAGGCAGTTCAATGTATCACAGCTCTACAGAGATATTACATAGTCGCCATTTTGTAATGTCCATAGTAATGTGTAGAGTGAGATCAATCACTAATCCTAGTCCTCTCGTTCATGTATATAGTAACAATGTTAGTATTGAGATAAACTACATTTGGAATATTGTTTAGAACCCCATCTTTGTCATTGTGCAGTATAAGTATCGGAAAGTTCTTACAATATATGGTACTGCGATATTAAAGCATGCGGAGGTCGTTGTTAGGTGATATCTTGCTATGTAATTAGGCAGATAGGGACAAGAAAAAAATAGTCGCCACTTATTGTAGACAGATGTGAGCGTCGTTTTATATTTAATTGATCGCCATCTTGGGTGACTTTGGAAACTATGAATGTCAGACGAGTTTTCCAAAGTCATTTACGTGGCACAGTTCTAAAGTATCATTACAGGGCCACCATTTTGTCCCCCATCTTAGGTGACTTAAAAAAACTATGAGTGTCAGACGGGTTTACCCGTTTATACAGCATGGTCCTACTACCAAGGGAATAGGAGGTTTTTTCCCCTGATCTTTGCAACACTTAGATACTATACCTATAGTGTAACAAGTGCAATATTTTATGTCTAAGGTCTCTTTGTAAATCTCTTACTTTGTAGTTGTTCTTTGTTCTTCAGCGGTAGGCAGTTGCTGGGACAATAGGATCGCATCTTGGCATTGTTCTGATTGCTGTCTCAGTTAAATAATCTGCTCTTGACAATAATGTTACAAATGGTTTTGCTTATATGTTAGGAGTGTTTCTCACTTTCTTATTAGAACTTTGAGCAAGACAATATAGAGGCCTTTTGTTAAATGATGGAGATTTCAATTAAAAAGATGCCCAATTGTTTGACAGTGGGGTAAAGTGAAAGGTGGTGACCGGGGGCCGCCTCCATGTACTTCGGAGGGGGGCTTCCTCAAGTTTCCTTACACGACTGCTTGACAGATGCAAGCAACTGGAAGTTGCACCTGCTTGTGTTTCAGTAGATTCAGCCTCATCTCGGCCATTGTGTGGTCGACTTGCTCGCTTCCCGAATGAATCACCAACTTCCGGTATTCTTCACTTGGAGGCTGGATCCCGTGCTAAGAACCAGGGATATGTTTCTGCACGTCTGGTCCAACGGGCTGCTTTATGCCTTCCCCTCTTTGCCATGATTTCGACAGTGGCTGCGCAGGACAGGGAGCAATAGTAGTCTTGGTTACCCTGATTTGGAAGCCCGAGCCATGGTTCCTGTCTTTTCTTCAGATTGTTACTCTTCCAATATTCCTGGAAATCTTGCAGGACCCCTTGGCAGGCCTTCATCCTCTGACATTGCAAAACCGTCTACTTCTCCTGGGGGGGAAGGTTTCTGGCGCAGCTGCTTTGTGCCAGGAATTTCGAAACAGACTTTTACATTTCTTCATCGAGCATGGGCCCTCTCCACTCAGATATCAGAGTTTCTAATCCTCCCAATCTTCGTTATGGGCACTTATGGACGTCAATTTGGTACTGAGGTTGTTTCAGAAGTGGCCAGACAATTAGCTTTTGTTTGTTGCTTTGCCTGGTCTCCTGTTGGAGAGTTTCGAACATCCATGCACTGGGTTTAGTATGTAGAGTAATCTCTCTGGAGTTTTTTTTTTGCTATCTCTAGGAGTAATAAAATATTTTGAAAGTCTATTGATTATCCTGTTTTTCCTCATGATGAGAAGCTGTGTGAGGTAAAATGTTTAAAAACGTATGAGAACTTTACTAGATTGTTATGTGCTGATCTGAATGGTCAACTTTTGATTGCTGTACAAAGCCTTTTAAGACTGTAGTGGCCGAAAATCTTTCCCAGAGGGTCAGATGGGTGATGGCTGAGGCAGGTATTGATGTTAGCAGAATTGGTGTACACTCTGCATGTGGATCTGTGGCCTATAAGGCTCTCTCTTTGGGTTCCAGGCTGGAAGACATTCTGAGGGAGGCCGACTAGTCCCCAGAATCAACATTTAAGCAGTTTTATTATAAGGCAGTTGTTCATAAGTCAAATTTGATTGTTAGCTTTGAACTAGTATAATCGGTGCATTTGGCCCTGACATAGAATAAAAAAATTCTAGCTTTCACCACAAGAATTTGAGATTCTATTAAGGGCACGGAGGCGAGGATTATCCTGCCCCTTTTTATGATGGAGCTTATACTTTAGTATTGCATTGTTGGTTTATATGTAATGCTGGTATTTCTGTAATGTTTTGATTCTTTCCCACCCGGATTGTGAGCTTAATGTCAGCTATGATTCAATTTTGTTATTGTTGCAGACACAGACCAGAAGTATGGATGAACCCTGTTGATTTCCTACTGCTTGAAATGCAGAGTGAAAGCAGGAAAGAACCCTATTGGTATCCTGCTGCTTAAAGTCTGAGTTGTTTGCGGTTCTGTTGCCAATATTGGAGTTGCTGTTTGTCTTCATCTTCTCTGATAGTAGGACTGGCCTCGCAAAGAAAGACACAACAATGGGACACTTTTAGAAGTGCCCCTAACCATGGCACAGTTGCTACTGTCCGCTTTTCCAGGAAACATCATTCAATGTCATCCGTTTAACACTTGATAATCCTTATTTAATCCTCTTCTCACGTTTGTGCTCATAATTTAAACCACATGCAAGTGCGAAGCCAATTTTCAAAGTTTCCCCTATTCGAGATGGGCCATCCGTGCCTCTTCGTTCGAGAATACGCAGAAATGCTCATTTCATCCAAAAGCAGTTTATTAATATACCCCAATGCATTTCAGGCCTCAGAGGGCCCTTCGTCAGGGGTAACCGCTCTCAAACATACGTCCTCCTTCCTGTTCTGATTTTTTTTTTCTATTAACGTGTCAGACAAGCGCAAAGAAAGAAGCAGTAAGTTGGTGTTTCTTGGTTTTAGTGGCATGGAAGAGCTTTAATTAGTGGACTGGGGTGGAAGTTTTAAAGGGGGTGTGTTTTGATGCTCAAGGGATCAGTCATTTTGCTTATAAATGTTTGATTTACTGCTGTGGTTTTGGCAGTAAATAAAGGGAAGCATAATCCCTGCCACTGTGTTCTTAATAGAATTCCAAATTTGTGTTGCAAAAGCTAGGAAAAGTTTAATTTTAATGTAATTATTATGGAATTGTTATTTTCCAGCCCTTTTACATCAAGACTGTATTTCAGTTGTAAGATAATCATTCAAACTACCTACACTAATCCAGTGTTAACAATAATTAAAAAAACGTACATGTAGTCTTGGGCCAGATGAGTGCTGGGAGAGTCGCACCCATCAATCCGTGGTATCTCCGAGACCCTGACACCCGAAAGAATATAACTCAGGCCACCGACCACTATTTCCATGAAAATGAGGGTACGGTAGAATCAGCCCAGACATTATGGGAAGCCTACAAATCGGTATCCGCGGGCAAGCCTTATCCCTGATCGCTGCTAAGAAAAAAGGCAAACAAAAACTGTGCCTTAATTCACAATATCTCACTTCCCACCCTGACAGATGAAAATCGTGAATACCTTGAGTTCGAGTTTTCTGACGACGAAATGGCCCAGGCGATTCATTCGTAAAAAGCCTTGTGTCCCAATGGTATACCAATCGAGCTATGCAAGCTCAGGCCAGATAAGAAAGCCCCATACCTTCGATCAATGTTTATAGACAGCAAGGAAAAAGGGACACTCCCCACGATCATAGGATAGCAAATATTGTAGCCCTTCACGAAGAAGGTAAACCCAAAACCTACTCAACGCAGAACCTAAGATCCTCGCAAAACAACTGGCTATCTGGCTGGTAAAAGTGATAGATAGCCTAGTACACCCCGACCAATCAGGCTTCATGCCATCATAACACAGCCTTAAACCTGCGCAGAGTACACAGAGTAGTGGGAAGAGCAGTGACTATCCAAGAACCAACAGTACTGGTCTCGCTAGATGCCACCATGGCTTTTGACATGGTGGAATGGCCATACATCTTTGCTGTACTCGATAAGATGGGATTCTGGCCCAAGTTTGTGAGCTGGATCCAATTACTATATTCAAAACCCATGGCTCTATTTGTGGTGAACAACCGCAAATCAAAAGTATTTCAACTAAGCCGTGGTACACGCCAAGGATGACCCCTGTCCCCGCTCCTATTTGCTCTGGCCCTGAACCCCTCGCGGCGTGGATCCACAGAGATCCAGTGATTCACTGTATGCGTTGCTCCCCGGACTGGGAAAATTAGATATCCCTCTACGCAGATGACATTCTGCTATATCTGACTTCCCCAAGAGCCTCCTTAATATGCACGCTGGATATCCTAGCAGTTTTTTGCAGATATTCCGGATTCACCATAAACTGGACCAAGTCTGTTGTCTATGTCCTACAGGGAGAACCACCGGTCCTCCTGAGGAACTGCCTAATCCAGATAACAACAGATGGCTTCCGCTACCTTGGCATTTTTATTTCATTAAGCTCCATGCTCCGCTTCGCCCAGAACCTCCTTCCACCGATACAGAGATTGAAAAAGGACATGAGGAACTGGAAGTCTTTGCCCCTCTCGTTACTGGGTAAAGCTGCCCTTTTCAAAATGATGGCATTGCCCTACTTCCTTTAGGCCCTCCAGAACTCACTGGATCCGGCTCCCAAATCATACTTTCAGGAAATAGAGAGCCTTCAGAGAGATCTGTTGTGGTACGGAAAACCCCGAATCGCTTAAACCAAACTCACCCTGAACTGGTACGACGGTGGCATCAGCCTCCCAGATATTAAAGAATATTATTAGGCGACCCATCCATCGGCCATAAACCAGGGGACCTATGGTCGCCTCGACGACCTGGGATACGGAATGGACAGATGGCTCCTCCCAAGGAGAGACTACAGTAGACCACTCTACTCTAGACACCGCAAGTAACCCCTATCAGGACCAACCTCACACTTGGTCCATATATGGCATGTAGTGAACAAACATCTTGGTTGGGACCGCAGACTCACCCTGACAACACCCCTGTGGAACTCCGAAAATCTGGGGAACCTGTGGCAAACCAAGGGCTTTGATAAATGGGATTTATAGGAGAAACCCAAAATTAAAGATCTCTAGGTTAAAGATGAAATCCTCCAGTTTGCCTCCCTTCAACAACAATATAGCCTGGCCGACACTGAACGATATATATATTTCCAAATCCAACATAACTTCCAGACTCATCTCACTAGGAAGTCCTCCCCCCGATGACTCTCCCTTGGAGGATAGAATACTTAATGGCCACCTGCCCGAAAAACCCATCTCCTTGATCTATAGAAAACTAATTAATAAAATGGAAGACCCGCTCCAATCTCCCAAGGAGAAATGGATAAGAGACGGCCTCGAGCTAGATGAAGAAGACTGGCAAGAGGCAGTCTTCTTCCCGAGGGAGGTGGCAATCCAAGCCAGACTACCACTAGTACAACTCAAAAATGTCTGTAGGACATACATAAATGGTCCAGGATTGGTCCGTATGGGTGGGGCTGACAGTGGGGAGTGCAGACGCAGATGTGGGAAAGACGACACTTTCATCCATAATATTTGGGAGTGTGAATACATACACAGCCACTGGCACGCCATACACCAAGCACTCAGCGAGTTACTCAAAATAGACTTGCACCTAGAGGCAAGCAGGTGCCTCCTGAACATTTGGGATCCAACAGACCTCACCTCCTACACTTAGCAATGGGCAACATTAGCAGTAATGATCACAAAAAGGAACATAGAACGACACTGGGGAGCCCTCCAACCAACCACAATAGAACAATGGAAGGAATATCTAGACTGGTGCATGTTCAGGGAGAAATCAGTATATATAGCCAGAGGGTGTACCAAGAAATGGAACAGGGTCTGGGTGCTTTGGAACTCATATAGAGGAGATATCTGCACCCCACCGGCACTATTGAATGAAGACGAGAATCTTACACCCCCCCCCCCCTAATTGCTACATATTGTGCTCTGTGACTTGAATCTCTGTAACCCAGTACAGATAATTTAAATGTACGCTGTCTCCTAATCATGTTTCAATATGCTATGTCAATAATATTTAAGAAAAATAAATATTTAAAAAAACTTACAAATTCAGTAACTTACACATGCTAAAATAGTCATGACACCTCTTGTGCTTTAATTCAAGAAATATGATAATGCATATTTATTTAGCCCTCCGCACAAACTGAAATATCTTCCTTGTGTATGTCTTCTTATCTACAATACTTTAAAAAATTATCCAAAGGTGAGGGCAATCTAATGTAGTTACTGAATGGCCAGGTGGCCTGAAGTGAAGTCAACGGGCCGCAAAACACTGTCAATAACTGCCTAAGAGTAAACCCCCCCCCCCCCCCCCATTGTATTTTATTGTTACTGTATCAGTCCTTTAACGTCTTGTGTGTAATACACCTTGTGTTTGAAAGCTGGTGTGTTTTTAAAGTACTGTATAAGTTGACTGTTACAATAGACATAGTTGCGGCATTTTGTTTGTTGTAAGGAAAAACTATTTTCTCCCACCAACCTGGGTTTTCTAAAGCACGGGAGTGGATGACTGATGGTCATAACAGAGGAACATATCCAAAGATGGGATAAATGGCAGCCAAAATACAGCATTTTGGTACTGTACATTTGTCTGATTTACAATTTACTTTAGTAGCTTCACAGTGCACACTCCATCACTTTCAGTCCAAAGCAAAGATAATACAGTGTTTACATTTCATCAAGAACAGATGTATTCATTTGACCATTGCACTAAAGCTACAATAAGTTAATGAACTCCTTAATGAACAAATTAATGACGTTGCAAATTAAATTGTTAATGAACTTTCTCTTTCACAAGCTATTTGCAGGAAGATTAGAAAGGAGCCTTTACTCCTTAATTAGATAAAACCCGTAAATTGGTCTATTTAATTCACACACATATGACTCAATGGATTCTGAAAGGGTAGGGTTCCTGAAAACATTGTCTTATGGTTAATATCTGTTAATTAAGTTCTGTTAATGGTCCTAGTAAACATATCTGTGAAAAGTCAGGCTTATATGGCATGTTGTAGTGTTTGGTGAAATTGACAATATATTCTGTGATACCTTTTAGGACAATAACATTTCTACTTAACAAAGTCATGCATTGAATTGCTCGATTGCTCGATTACTTTTTTGGAACCAGGAATGGGGCCAAGACATAATGATAGATTAAAAACTGCATTTATTTGGGTCATGACAGCAGTTAACAGTTTATGTTTTGAGCCCCTATGCAAAGAATTGGGCAATAGTAATTGGCAGCACTCGGGTTTAATGTCTAGCATTGCTGTACGGCCGGGTACTGAATATTTATGGCGATGGTCTGTGTGTGCAGCTGTGCGAAATCACAGCTGGCATATTTCACCTATTGCCAATCTGTAAATATGTTTGAGGATCATTTGCAAAAGAGAATGCCCCACGCACAAGTGTCCAAACTCCGTAACATAATTTAGAAGTTGAGGGTGCAATCTGTATAACACTCAAACACCATCATTTAGGTATTTTTATTCTGAGCTTTGAGAATTGTCGGAGCCTGTGGGTCTGACAGAGATTCACTGAGGTGCATGGAGCTGAGAGTTTTCCTAGTAGGGTGCAGCTAATTTTTTCCTGCCCAGCGGATTCATACCTGCCTGCTGCTCTTCTGGAGCCACAGACATAAATGATGCACTCAAGCTTAAGAATGGGTGAATTGACTCATTGGAGCATAGAGGCGTACTTTCCTATGATATCTCTGGTCTCGTATTTCATTATGGGTAGCATCGTGTATTGTATCCCCTGGAATGCTTAATAATAAATAAATAATCAGTCCATAACTCAGTGGCAGGTATCGTAGTTTTAAGATATTTTGAATCAATAAACAACTATTGTTCTGCTAGTCTCTAACTTACATAAACAGAGCCATTATATTGCAGACTGTCATATGTGCTGGTGTTGATGATTAAGTGCTGGTGTCGAGCACCGGAAACCACTGGCTGAAATTTAGCATTGTAAGTAATACATAATGAGGCCTCTAGGGCTACTGTAGTAAACTTCAGAAAGGCACTGAAAGAAGAAAAGCGTAGGATAATTGTTAGAAACCTAACATGAAGGATGGGCATGAAGGAGTCCATTGTTTAATATGGGTGATACTGATTTACCACTAAGACCAACAGTTAATATTCCTTAGTCCAAAAATCGCAATTGCAGGCCACATGTATCAAGCTATTTTGCTTTCGCAAACGGTGTGAATCGCAAAATTCAGCTGTTTGCGAACGCAAAATGGCCTTTCGTTATGTAGGAAAGCCTTTGGCATTTGCAGTTTAAGGTAATCACAATTTTTAGCGATTACCTAAATTGCAAATGCAGATAGGTACTCACAATTTACGTTTACCTAATGCTCATGTAAGAAGCCTTTCCAAAATACGAACTGTGCCTTTAGGAACATAACCATATGCACAGTTTGAAAAATGCACAAAACTGCATTTTTCAAAGTGCCATGTGGCTCACACATGCCCCTAGGGATGTGTGTGCCTTACATGGGCACCTTTTTTTGTTAGGGGTGCTTCAGGGGAGCCTTAGGCCCCCGGGCACCCTTGCCTTTACATTACCTTATTTGCGATTGCCAATTAGGTAATCGCAATTTAGGTAATGCAAGACCATTGTCATCTATGGACTTTGAGGCCCACAGGAATGAATGGGAGTTGCAACTATAAATAGAGCTTCCTGAGTTGTGTTTGGGACTTTTAAGAAATCACAATTAGGGAGTCGCTATTTCCTGTCTGTTTTGTTACATTACATTATGCGATTACCAATTAGTGATTTCCCTAAAAATCGCCAGTGGTATTCGCAAAATGATACTTTCATACATGTGGCACTAAATCTGGTAGCCTTCAAATAAACATGTGCTGTTTTTCACCTGCTTAACATTTGTAGATTTCCATTTTTATCACTTCAGATAGAATATTCAATGTACTCGAATATATTCAAGAACCCCTATTGTATGGCTATTTTCGCACATTCTCACAATGATGCACCGTTTTGCTATATTCAATGTGTGCATGCATGCATTAGGCATTTAGTTAATTAGTTTGCATTTGACACAACAAAACTAGACCCAGTGCAAAACAATTTTTAAGACATAAAAACATCAGACGCATAGGGAAAATATGGACTTCATTAAGAGCAGAATATGAGCCGCCCTGACATTAGGAACTTATAAATTGTGTTGCAGTGATCAATATATTAAAAGTTTAATGAAGCCTGGGAGCTCCTTCGGAAGGGGTGGGTTGGAATTGGGGGCAGAAGGATCGTTATCCCCATACTGCATGCTTTTTTGAGGCACACATTCATATGTGTTGCAACATCTATTTCTTTATTTTTATGTATTGGTTTCAAAACAAGCCTGTCCTGCTTTTTAAATGATGAGGCAGCTAATACGTCTAGTATCAATCGTTGGTGCCAGATACTGGGTCTGGCATGTTTTATCTTTCCGGGCAGAACAGTTTTAGTTCTGGCGTTAGTCTTTTGGCTTAACTAAAAATTATATATATATATACATCAATTATACTTCAATATGCCGCATGCAGCTAACCCACTTCATCCATTCATCATTTCAACTGTCATTCACGTTTTAATTCTGCCTAGACCATGGGGTAACGTCAGGGTCGGTTTAGCCTATAGGGCAATGAGACTGTTTAAGTTGTTAATGGAGAACGCTTTTAATTTGGCGCCCAAGCCTTTTTTTCTGTCCCAGTCCGACCCTTGGAAATGGGTCACCACACTTGAGTCTCTGGCTCTCTTCACACTGTGTGACTGCATTTTGTTGTGCATAATGGACATATCCCTGTAAAAGAGGTTTCACCCCGGTGGGTGAATATGCCCATTGTTTGTATTGTAAGTAAGTGTGAGTGACACCATTTTGCTGCAAGAATTTCCTAATGACACTGGCAGCGCTTAACATTTTGAACAGGCGCAGTACCATGGCTGGGATTGCACGCCGTTTGGTAAGCACACACTAAAACAATTTTGTAAGAGTTTGGCAGGTGTGCGCCTGCCTAAAACATAGTTACATAGGCTGAGGCTGGGCTGTGCCACAGAACAAAAACATATTAGGTAGTGGCTACATCTCAAAACGTGGCAAACCAAAAATTCCACTCAAATTCCAAATTTTTATAAATGGCTCTAAAATTTCATTTTGTTTTCAGTTTCCCAACTATCCCTGTGTAATGTTGAAATGTGTTGATATAAGTCTAGAATCCTGCATAAGATTTTTTCTTCAGACCTCATCAGCAGGGCTTCTAAGTCGATAATGCCAAATCGTAGAATACAGCTTTGTTTACACTAGTGCAATAAAAAAAAAAATATTAGTCTACATTCTAACTGGTGACAGGGAACATAACAAGCATTGAAAATGCAATAGGTCTCACCTGTGATTAAGTTAAAGCCATTTGTTCTGCTAATGGTATTGAATAGCAGAGCAAATGGCTTTTACTTAATAAGAGGCGAGACCTATTGCATTTTTAATGCTTGTTATTTACGCTGGCTCTCGTGAGTCCGCGTTTGCAATTCTTCTTCTATATAAAAAGGGGTTGTCTGCCTCTATTAAGGCACACTTTTCAGGCTAACTGCCCCACCCCAGGGAACAAGAAACACCGAAGATGTCCGGGAGCAACTAGGAGGAGAAGGTTTACGGGGGCAGCTCTGAAGATTGGGTGACTTGACTTGACGGAGAACACCTCTCAACACTTTGCTGCCCACAAGCCCAAGGCCTCAACATGCCCCTCGCCAGGACTAAGATGCGCACTCAACCCTGTGCGTTGCTTGCTTTACATGCAGCCTCTTGTGGGTTTATATTCTCTGTCACTCAGAGTACTGGAATGCAAAGAAAATAGGAGTGGGTGAGCAAATAACACCAGCCGCAGGGTAGGGTGATATCTCTGAACACAATGAAATACACCAACCAACCCCGGGGCAGGCTGGTCTCTTTTAAGCTTTTGAGATCGACCAACCACAGCGTAGGATGTTAAAACAACCTCGGGCAGGTTTGTCTCTTTGAAGGTTGTGATATACACCAACTACAGCGCAGGATGTCAAAATAAATACCATTCTAAACTACTGACGTTGTATGCAGCCAATCTCCAAAATTTGAGCACAGCAGATGGTTTCATCCAAGTATAACCACTTTGTTTAGTCACGCTAATAATTATAAATGCATCCCTTACGCAACATCGCATGAAATCTTAAAAAAAATATTGCAGCAAGCCCTATGCGCCTCTAGCGTGTAACAACAATATTTTAAATAACAAAATGCTTCCCACACGCAAGACAACTACAACGTATAGTAACAACAACAACGTATAGTAACAAGATAGTGGAGCACAATGTTGCAAGTAACAAAATGCAGCCTACACGCAAGACACCACGCCTCAAGCGTATACTCAAAAGATAGCTTGTAATGAATTAAATGCATTCAACACGCAACACACCTGAAGCGTATAAAAAGAAAATTGCAAATAACAAAGTCTATATCAAATAAAACATTCAGTTAAACATCACCCAATAGTGGTATATGCACCCCACACGCAGACTCATGCAATAGTAAAAGAAAAAGTGCCACAAGTAAATATTAAAGATGCCATCTCACGCTGCCAGTAAAACAGCCAAGCCTGTTGGGCGGGCCTAAAGCGGTCAGGGTGGCAACCAGGAGGGACTAAAACCCTTCTAGTGCAATCAAGGAAGCATGTTCAGCATAATTAGTGACGAAAAATGACGCACGCCAATGACAATTGTAGGCAGAGCGGACACACGACTTCTGAAACTGTATTGATTCTAAGAAGCTCTTGCATGGCAAGAGCAGCGCATGCTCGCTGCTAACGCCAGGAGAGACATAAAAACGAACCCTTCAGTGTCGGCATCTGTGTTAGGAAAGAGTGGAAAAGTGAAAGTGCTTGTGAGAAACAGGAGCTGAGAAAGAGAACCATATGAGCAAGAGAAGGCAGTGTAACAGAGAATAAGTGTGTGAGAAAGACAAGTAGAGGGGAAAATGGATTTGAAAGAGGGGATGGAATGTGTGCTTGTGTTTGTGAGCTGGAGCATTTTATTGAGAGGTGAGAATGTGAAACTTTGTATGAGTAAATAAAAAAGAGGGAAACTGTGGCAAAGATTGAATAAAGTAGAACCTGAGAAAGAGAAATAGGAATATCAAATAGAGAGAGGGGGTGTTAGACCTGTCAGCCTTAGGGTGTCTTCGCCCAACCCGTTTTGCCTTACTACTCCATATTTTTCTGATCTTGTCTTTGTTGGGCTTAGGACTCTGCGTGCTTTACCACGGCTAACCAGTACTAAAGTGTGTGTGCTCACTCCTTAAAACATGGTAACATTAACTTGTCCCTCTTTGGCATATTTAATTTACTTATAAGTTACTAGTACAGTGGTGCAACACATACCCAGGTCCTGTACATTAAATGCTGCTAGTGGACCTGGAGCACTAGTTGTGCCATCCACTTAAGTAGGCTTGCAAACCTGTCTCAGGCCTACATTGCAGCCTTTGGGTGCAGTCTTAAACAGTAATTGTGACCTGGTAAAATAACCTTTTGCATGCTCAAACCTTCCTTTTTAGTACTTATAAGTCACCCATTGAGTAGGCCTTAAACAGGGCACCAAGCAGGGTGCAATGTATTTAAAAAGTAGAATATGTACTTATAGGTTTTGCATGTCCTGATAGAGAAAAACTCTTGAGTTTGTTTTTCACTATTTCAATGCCTACCTCTCCCATTGGATAACATTAGAGTTACCATATTACATTTAATCATTGAAAACTTACAAATGAGAACAGTTAATCCGTTCCTGTTTGGTGTCCTTGGAATCATAATGAAAAATCCTCTCTTATGGTAAAGTCAGATTTTAAATTACAATTTTGAAAATGACACTTTTAGAAAGTTGGCATTTTCCTGCCTTGGTCGTTTAGTGCCTGCAGTGTGTCTCTGGGTCGCCGTATTGGGTGTGGTTGGCAGTTGGGCTTTGTATATTCACACACAGTAGAGAGCTTAGGTGAGACCAGATGGGTCATCAATGGAAGAATGGGAGGGCAGAGTCAGGCACAGCCCTATTTATACTGTTTTTTAAAACCATATTTTATTGATTTTAAGCAACAACAAAACATACAGTGTGTGTTGACAGTACTATACAGAATCTTTTGTCTGCCCTATAACAAGAGCATAAACAATCCAGTAAGACATAAAATTCACATATGGATTTATTCATTTGTCCGAAGTCATTTCAATACGATGATATATAGAACCAAGACATCAAGCAGATTATCATGCAGTAAGATATTAATGCCCACTTGGTCGTCTGGGAAACACAGATACATTCACTCAGCTCTCTTTCAATCTTCCATATCAGACCCATCCTCCGTGAACTAATCATCATCATCTTAGAACATACCCAGCAAATGTGCCCATTGCATGATAGCCTCCGACGCCTCTCATCATTACAGCTGCATGTGCTAATCCCTATGCTCCGCCCCACTCCAATAGTTCTCTTAGCCAGTGTGTTAATGGGGCATTCACTTGCATCTATTGGATGGTCAGCTGGGCCTATCTGTAGGGGATCTTTCATCCTCTGGGGCTCACTACCACTCCCAGGAGAAAGACAAGCAATGTCAATGGGGCCGTTCCCATGGGGGGCACTGTGTGTGTCCAGTATGTTTGAACCTTGGCATACTCCTAGCCAAAATGTAAAAGGTGGCTCCAACCACCCCACAACGTGCACAAGAAGCACCCCACATAGGGTCTATTCTGTTGAGGCCATACAGGGTGATGTACGTCCGATGCAGGAAATAGAAGTGCAGCAGTTTAAACTTGTTGTTACAGGACACAGTCCGAACAAGGTTTAATGCAATTTCCCAGTACAAATCAGAGATGAGTGTACCTAGGTCTCTCTCCCAGGCCATCCGTTGAGAAAACTGGCACATTTTCATATCGCTCCTGAGGGCTCTGTAAAAATGGGTAATTAGATGATGCCCCTTCCCCATCTGATGAGACCATTAAGTACCCCTGACCGTCAAGGAGCCGCCAGGAATTCCACCCAAAGATCCCCCGCCGCGCTTTCCAGCTTGGTGTAGTTGGGAAAATGGGCTAGCCCTACTCCAAAAGAGTCTTGTGCATTCTGAAAAGAAATAAAGGGGTCCCCTGAAAAAAGGTCACCCGCTTCTAGGCATCCTCATACCCGTCACTGTTGCATAGACATGGTGGGGCCAATTTTTCTAGAGTGCCTGGTCCCACAATTTCAATTCCTACTGAAGGGAGCTCTGCAAAATATTTTCGGGACCACTTTTTCCCATATCGCACTGTGTGAGTAATCAAATATGGAATCCAGTGCTCCAACCTCCCTCCCTTCATCAGTAACTGGGGTAGGAGGTCCCCTCCAAACTCGATCCCCAGGAGCCGCTTCTCCCAGTTGTCGATGTTGTGAGCCGGCAGCCTTCATGCTGTAGGTAAGAGGCATAATAATATACACACTGTTGGAGGGATCTGCTCATGCACATAACTATGCGCAGGAAACCAGGACCTTTGGATATTGTGGTGTACCAAAACCCCACCTCAGTGCCTAGAACCCCAATCCGACTAGCATTAGGGTCTCATTCGTTCTCCATATTACAGCAACGCTACCAATGATTAGACAAACTAGAACATGCACCTTAATAAACTCTCAGGAATAGTGGGAACCAAGAACACTCTTTCACTCTAACACTCATACTAGTCCACAACATGAGTAATCAGAGACACAATATAGTTTAAAATGTTTATTTTAACTAACGTGCTGTAAGATGCAGTACTCTCGCCAATACTAACAAAAAGATGCATAAGAATAATACAATCAGCATGGTTATAATTGCATAAAGCACAAAAGGAGAAATCATATTATAATAACAGTGGAAACAGGACTACAGCGCCTTTACCACCCTCCCTGTGCTGAGAGCTAGTTTTAAGTAATAATAGAAGAAGACCTCTAGGCTTTGACGGGGGCCCCATACCTCCAAGATCAGATGCAGTGAACCACATCCTACGACAAAAACAGCTCTTCATCGTTGGAAGGGTTGTCTCCAAGTGCTTCCTCATGCATGCAATGCCACACCAAAAGCACCCGAGTTTTAGTTTGGGCATCTACGCCTTCTGTTATGTCTATGTGTGTGGGACTGATTAACGTGAATTGACAGCATACACTGTTATTCAACCTTGAACACTCTGTACAGACAGAAAGCACAGTGTACACCTAGATATGTGAAAAACAGACAGTTCTCATGTGAAGAAGTGCAAACAGTGTATTTGCGAGAACAGAGACATGTAGTGTTGTGTGCAAAAGCGGCAAAATGGTGACCAAGCATATATTTCACTTATGAAATTTGTGCAGTTAACCTCTTATCCTCACTACAACACCACCCATAGTTGGTGGTAATAAGCATTTTTCCCTTGCCTCCAAATAAACCTCCAGCAATTCTCCCTTGAGGGCCGGGTAATAGGCTTGATAGAATTCCGCTGGGAATCCGAAACCACTGGAGCCTTGGACTTGTTTAACGCCTTAATGTCAGCACCTACCTCCTCCACAGAGAGTTCCTCCTCTAGCTCTAGCATGGCCTCCTTCTGTAGCTTGGGAAGCCCATCCCTAAACAGGAACCGTTCAGTCCTACCCTTAACATTCAGTGGGCCAGCTTTGTAGACTAACTTAAAGTGGTCGAATAGGGTTATCAGGATAACCCACCACAGGGATTTTAAGTGACCTTTTGCATTCCATATGGACACAGTCTCAATTTCTTGTCTGAGAATGCAAGCCAGGAGTTTACCTTATATGTTGCCCTCCCTGTGTAGTAACTGCGGGTAGGTATTAAGGCCTGTTTTGTCCAATTTGTCCCAAAGGGAGCAAACCTCCCTGTGAACCGCAAGCGCAGCTTCGCAACCCGAGCTGTGTATACGATCTGTTTCTGAAGGTTTGCTAAGCGGTCGAGTAACCTTTGGTGTACTCCACAGATAGTACTAATGTATTACCGCCGCACTACCGCTTTTAGAGTCTCCCACTCAGCCTCTCTGGTATCCATGGTCCCCCAGTTATTAGTGGTGGACGTTTCCATAGAGGTCCGCAAGTCCCCCCTGCATGTCGCATTTGCTAGTAAGTTGGAGGGCATACACCATGTTAGGCATCCATCCAGTCTTTCACCACAGTTCAGTGTCAGTAAGGTCAGAGTGTGATCGGACAAGAACCTGACCACTTGTGTCACAGTGTCGATCGGAGAGTGATCTAACCCTCCCACCAAAAAGCGGTCCCACCGGCTGTAGGTGCTCTGGGTCCAAGAGTGGCATGTATCCTCTCGACCGTCTGGATGCAAGAGACGCCACCCATCCAAGAGACGCAAGTTCCACAGCACCCTCCCTAGAGCCCCCGACATCAGAGGTTTGGTACTGTCCCGCGACACAGAGAGATTCAAATCTTCGTCCAAAACACAATTAAAGTCACCCGCACATATAATGGGAGACCACACTATTCAACAAAACATCCTGCAATCCCTCAACGAAGAGCCTGTCATCTACGTTGGGGGCATATGAATTTAACAATGTAATCTCTTTCCCATCAAGGGTACCTTGAATCAGCACAAATCTCCCCTCCACATCCGCTTGTATAAGAGGAGTAAGAAGCAGAAAAAACTTGAACCCTCTATTTTCCTTGTAGTTTCTGTGCCTTTGCAGTCCAAAGGTGTGTCTCTCGTCGACAGGTAATTTTAGTCTTATGGCGTCTGAGGAAGCCTGTAGCTTTTGGCATAATCTCGAAGCCCTAGGACATTCCACGTAACAATGTTTTATGTACTCAGCCAAATTCAGTGCTGATTTCCGCTCCAAACTCCCCCCTTCTCCACCACCCAGGGCAACCAATCTAAGGGCCGCCAGGCCAGCAGCACTCCACACTATTGTGAATCACATACCATAATGACAATAAACTGTCGACCCCCCCCAACTAAGGGATCTATAAAACCTCTCCCCTCCCCGGACATACAGCATAACAACATCACATCACACTGCAAATCCAAATGCATTCTCGCTGTTAGGACCTACAGCCTAACCCTTCCCCCCAACTGTTACCTGTCACAGATGAGGCGAGGCTACCTAGCAATTCACATCCTGCCCTCAGTGAGTTGTGCGTACAAAAATTACACCCCTCAAATGATACTTGAACAAGCTACACACCCTCAGTGGCTGTAGAGGCAATTCTTTTTTTTTAACATACTTTATTGAAACACCTCAGCCATGGAAAAATAGGGTTGATTGCAATACATACAGTGTTTTTGTTGTTCTCGTCATATACATTATACATAGTTGACCAGCGAATAATTACTGGTTTACAAATGTAATTCGTCCGTCGTCCGCCGTTGCGGCATTGGAGATATTTCCACATAAGCGGCCAAGAAAATGACATCGAGATCAATAATACCAAGCATCTTTATGTTCAAACTAACTCTAACTTACTAACTAATCCCAACCCCCCCTCCCGGCCCTCCCCCCTTCCTGGTCTGTTGCTTCTGAGTCATATGTTCGTCTATTAAGGTATTACCCTGGTATCATGCGTCCTCTCCTGCCTAAGATCCATAGTGTGTGGTCTGGGGGGAACTCGCAGTGTGCTGTAGGCGCAATTCAGTGGTCCTCACTGACTCATTTCACCCCATACTCCATCAGCAGCATTTAGTAGAGCAAGTGGAAGGAGTCCCCCCTGTAAAGGAACAAACAGTGGTTTGGGTGATCTGTACAAAAGTTGCTCAATCTTTATGACATTTTGTCTCCATCCCCAAAGGCCGTAAGCAGCTTATCTTCCTCCTGTATGATTGCATCCTCACCTACCCTGGGTTGCTGCTTTGGAAGGGTAAAAGCCATGGTGCCATCCTCCTGTACCTCCACACTAGCTGGATCAGCCCTCTCTGGGATCGATGAGAGTCAGTTTCCAATCTCATCTCCTCTCTCCAGCTTCTCAGTGGTGTCCTCCTACATGTCTCAGGTCTCCAGGAGCCATTACTAAGCATGAGCGGATTTTGCGGATCCATGATCCGCGAATTTGCGGATTTGCGCATTTGCGGATTCGCAAAATCCGCGAATTTGCGAATACGCGGATTTTGCGGATTTTTTAAATGGGGGGGTCTTCTGTGCGAGTTCAAGTGCCTCTTGTGTGTATAAATGGTCAGAGACCGATCAGAGCAGCAGATGAAGAGAAAGAAGCTCCTGGTCACAGGAACAGCATGAGGATTGCGCTCGTGAAAGTCAAGGATACAAAGGCCTCTATCCAGCATCACAGCTGATTTTCGACGGTAGATTTGGGAAGAAGGCACACCTGCCCAGCCTCGACGACGCTCACAATTGTTTTTGGGCTGATGAATGAGTCACTGAATTTGAGCTTCAACTAGTTCCAGCGACCATGTGTGTGTTACTATGCAATCGCCCCGAAGGGCGCAGGGGTCCCTTGAGTGAGCTGTCCATCATAGTGGGTAAATGGCGGGAAGACGGTGCACACCGCAAGTGTGTGAGCGGGGCCAAACGGGCGGGGCTTCCATGCGAGTTCACATGCCTCTTGTGTGTATAAAAGGTCAGAGACCGATCAGAGCAGCAGATCAAGAGAAACAAGCTCCTGGTCACTGGAACAGCAGGAGGATTGCGCTCATGAAAGTCAAGGATGCAAAGGCCTCTATCCAGCATCACAGCTGATTTTCGACGGTAGGTTTGGGAAGAAGGCACACCTGCCCAGCCTCGACGACGCTCACGATTGTTTTTGGGCTGATGAATGAGTCCCTGAATTTTATCTTCAACTAGTTCCAGCGACCATGTGTGTGTTACTATGCAATTGCACCGATGTGAGCAGGGCTCCCTTGAGTGAGCTGTCCATCATCCTGTAACTATTTTAGGATGGCGCCGGCAAGCTGCCAGCGCCATCCTACAATAGTTACTAAATTAGCTTCATCAGGAAGCACTAATAGATAAAATAAAGCAGGTGCTCGAGCACCTGCTTTATTTTATCTATTAGTGCTTCCTGTTGAAGCCAACTTAGTAACTATTTTAGGATGGCGCTGGCAGCTTGCCGGCGCCATCCTAAAATAGTTACAACAACTTCAAGCTTGAAGGCTTGAACTTTTGCCCCCCGGATCCGCCGCTCGCGGATTTGCGGATTTTCTGTAAATTCGCGGGAGTTCGCGGATTGCGGATTTACCGAAAATCCGCGAGCGGAACGGATTTTGCGCTCACACTTAGCCATTACGTTCTCTGTGTACTTTGTGCCACATCTCTAACCAGCACCAAAAATCATCAGGTGAATCAAAGAAAAATGATCTACCCCCTCCTCCAATACTCTCAAGTGAGCATGTAGCGGAGGCCCATCGAGTGTAGTTTTGCTTTAAATTCTAGGAATGGGCACCCTGTACCTTGTTTGTATAGTGTGTATAGGTTGGATAGGTGGAAATCTTGTGATTCTCATATTTGGCAGTGTCAGTGTCTCTGGCCACCCTTAGGATGCTGTACTGATCTTTGTAGTTCAATATACGAGCAATAATAACTTGGAGGAGGCCCCGGGTTATGGTGAAGCCACCAGTGTGTGGTGCGCCCTCTCAATAATGAACATGGGGGACAGTCCATTGGGCTTCAAAGTGCCCCTGATCCAGGCCTCAACAAATTGCTCGGGTGCACCCCCCCTCAGCCTGCCCCGGGAATCCCAAAAGACACACATTGTTGCGGCGGGAACCACCTTCTACTTCCTCAACCCTTCCCTCCAGGGCCCTAGACCAAGACATGACTATGGCAACCTGCTTATTTAATGTGTCCACCTCTGTCTGTAACTCATCAATGGAGCCCTCTCCCAGCCAGACTTTATGAGACCTTGCAGAAGTCGGCCCTTAGGAGATTGACTTTGAGGGCTACAGTTTTAATTGTGTTTTCTCGGGCCAGCCAAGATCCCTGAATAGCTTCCAGGAGTTCAGTCCTCCTGGGTTCCCCCTCCTGCTGTTGAACGTCCTCATCCCCCCTGCCGGGTGCCATCGATGTACAGGCCTGTGAGACAGAGGTCAGGTTGTGTATTGTTCCATAGTGTTGCCCTGAGGGGCCCCCGCTTGTCTGTTCCTTCCCATGGGTGCCACAGCTATAGGATCTTAGTGTTCACCTAAATCGTAGCAGACAGCGGGCAGTTCCAGGGTAGGCTCCTGCACACCCGGGGAGTAAGGTTGCCCCCCCGCCGGTGGGTCCCCTCCTAGATAAGATTAACTGGGTCCCCACCGCCTGTCATATCTCCATTCACCTCTACTTGCAGGAATCAGGAGGGCCAAGGACAGGCAACCCAGGCGCAGACACTGATGCAGGATTTCTATGGGCCGAAACTCAGCTCTTTTTCAAGCAAGCTTCTAAAGTCTCTCACCTGCCTCTGCCTGGTGTGTAGGTCCCTGGGGCCTAGATCGGGTGGATGCCGTTTGCTGCCTCAAGCACTCTGTATTTCCTCACTGGATGCCGGCAACTCGAGTTTAGTCCTTCGACCATGCTCCAGAGGGCCGCTCCTCTTAATTTTATTGGGCCCCCATGCAGGCAGACCCAAGCGGCCATGTCATACTCAGAAGATGGTGCCAATCTGGCCCCAGTAGGACCACCAGCAGGATGGTGGGGCCACAGAGGGGGCATCAGTCAATATCCCAATTCACCCCTCTCTCCGGTTCAGCTGAGATGAGGCGCCAGCGTCCGAGCAGTGCACTACCCCACCTCACTCACTTTGGCCTGCTTACTGCTCTAGGCCAGAAAGGCCCCTCCGGGTGCTCTCTGCTTCCCGCAGCATGGCTGCTGCCGCAACGACTGGACGGTTGTCTCCTTTGGCGGCAGAACAGCTCCTCCCTTTCCATGGTGGGAAAACACCA
This sequence comes from Lissotriton vulgaris, assembly GCF_964263255.1. Classification (NCBI taxonomy): domain Eukaryota; kingdom Metazoa; phylum Chordata; class Amphibia; order Caudata; family Salamandridae; genus Lissotriton; species Lissotriton vulgaris. Next base: position 511,557,408 of record NC_141696.1, read on the forward strand.
ACAACACCAGGGAGAGGGAATCCCGGGCAACCATGACTCAGTGGCCTGAGGAACTCCCAGAACAGGGCCTCAGGTCTGGTGCGAGTCAAAATCTTCTACTGCTTCCAGGGGCTCTCCGGCTGCCCGTTGAGGCAAAATTCAGGGTGTGATGTTAGGGTTGGAGTGTATGTACTACAAAAACGGGCTAATGAATGTCTCTTGTGGCAGAGTTATGCCAGGAGCCTCCTAGAAGCGCATCCTGTTGACCATCCTGCATGGCCACACCCTCACTATACTTATACTTGAATAGGCTATGTCCTGCCTTCACACAATGGATTACGTACTCCGTGTAGTTAGCCTGGAGCCAGGGCTCGGGAGCCAGGAAACCTGTGCACACCAAAGGGAAACCTCTAGAAACTTCAAAGGAGACACCAGGTATAAACATTGGACCTCAGGCACCAACTCTTCCATACACTTCTGGGCCTGTGAAAGACTCTACCAGGTAGAAGGACTGCAATGCTACTGAAATGACTGCCTCTCTGCTTTACTGCTGCCCTGCAAGACTGCTGCCTGCTGTGTTGACCAGCTGCCTTCCTGCCTGGGGAAGAAGGACAGGACCTTTAACCTGTACCCAGGACCACCAGAGTGTCTCAAAGAGCCATGGCTCTTGTAACCTGCAACCGAACTCTGCAACTGTCAGTCCTACCCTGCCAAGTGGTGCCAGCCCAGTTTGGGACTCTTGGAGGTGGGTCTGAAGCTGCTCTGCTAGCCCATCTGTGGATCCAGCAGAACCAATGCATCTCCTCTGCTGCACAGCACAAACCCAAATATAACTGATGCATTGCCTCTGCTGCGTGGACTTTCTCATTGCAGTCGGTCTGAAATATGAGATTTTGTTATGGTCTGGTGTCTTGTGATTTTGGTATGGTCTTTATTTTGGGTTGTCGCTCCATTCATTCCCTTTCATACCAAAAGTAAGGATGGTCTTCGTATTAGTACAGCAAGGGATCTTCCACTGCTCAGAATTACATGTAGCACTTTTGGTAATAACATTTGATCTGCTTGAGTTGCAAAGAAAATATATTTTTGGTGAAAGATTTGAATTATGCGGCAGATGTGTATTATGCAGCAAATGAGAAAAATCCATGATTATGCAGAAAAGGCTATGGCCTCAGAAAGGTATTATTATAGTTAACCCTGGGCGTAGTTCGCAAAGTAGCGCTACGCAAAGTGCACTTCGCACTACGCGAACTTCACGTAGCACTAGGCGAGCTGCGTAGTAGCATGTTCGCACTGTGCAAGATGCGTTTTCAATATTTGCACAGTGCGGACAAGCATCCGGCACTGTGCAGTCATTGAAAACGGCATCTTGCACAGTGCGAGCTGTAGTTTTCTGCTGCTCAAGTAGATTATTACTCGAGCATCTGCTTTCTCAACGCGAACTGGTAGTTTCTCATTGAGAGCGGTCGCGAGCATGCGCAACCTCTCACAATGAGAAACCTGACCTCCCAGCGTTGAGAAGCTCGCCGGGATGTCATTTTGCTTGCTCGCAGTCACGAACATGATGTTGAGGACCGCGAACAAGCAAAAAATGACCGCTGCACTACGCTACACTGTACTACGCATGTTCGCACTGTGCTACGTGCAGCTCGCGTAGTGCGAAGTTGCGCAAACTTCGCAAACTCCGCGAGCGTAGCGTAGTGCTTTGCCCAGGGTTAATTATAGTGCCCCTGAATATAAGTCGCAGTGCCTATTAACAGGTTTGTTAATCACACTTGCTTTTTACTTTGAGGAAATCAAGGGTTAAACAGTCCTTTGGGTGAGGGGACAAATAAAGCCTGTCAATACTAATGGGCTACTATTAAGACTCCTTGGATACACAAATATGGGTGCTAAAAAGATATGTAGCAGAACAACGCAAGCAGTGAGAAAAGAAAAACAAGCATGTGGAATAGGTCTAGCATTTTCAAGTTAGAGCTATTGGCATTGGAATATGATAATGCCTTTTATTTATGTGTTTGCAAAACCTGCAAGCGGGTGGGCTAGTGCAGATTACAATGCTCTCCAATAACCAGCTTGCCAGTGTCAATTTTCTGTTGCTCTGAAGAAATTTGCCAATTTGAAAGCAAAAAGGTACATTCATTTAATTATTTGAGATTCACTTGTTTGCACAGTGTAAACAAATCTTTTTTAAGTGTGGCTTTGTTGTATAGCGTTTTAGGACCCTCGTGTAATTTTCCCGATTCCTGCCCATATATAGGTATAATTCACATTACCCTTATATAGGCATAGAAATCATACCCATGTTTAGACATAGCCCATGCGGTCCTAATACAGGCATGGCTACTTCCACTAGTTCCAAAAAGCCACAACGATTTCTTGGAAAACTCGACTTCACCTGTCAGGGACATCCCCTTACTTAAATATTGATTTATCCTAGAAATCATGGCGTTTTCAAAGAACTACAGTTCTTTGGTGACATTCTTATGTCCGACCTTACGTCAATTCATGCACCTTCAAGGTATAAATATGCCTACTCTTGCCCTCGCAAACACACGGTGGTTCGGAGCAGTTTGACTATCCACTTGCTCAACGCATCTCGCTACAGCAAGTGCCGAAGGAAGCCGACCCTCCAGCTGACGCATTGACAGAGAGGCTGCCTTTCTCTCGCTGAGAATCCAGCTCCATTTTTTCCAAGCTCCTCTTGCGGGGTGTTGGGAAATCGAGTCCGGAGACAGAGATACCAGACCTCCTTCATTCTAAACCAAGGTACGGAGCTGATTAGACCCTAAGAGAAATCTTGGATAGATTCTTAGCAAAGAAACTAAACCTATGCTACACCTCCCTTACTTCTTCCCTCGTACTAGACTTAGGTTCGGTACATTGGGGGAGGCGTATTTTAGAAGCACCAGTTGAGTAGTTTTAGTCTTTGTTATTTATGTATGTATTTTATGGCTTAGAAACCATACCATGCTTTTACAGTATTATTTCATAATACTCTTCTTTCTGTACGCATTATACTTTACCGCCAGTATTACGATTGTAGCAGTTAATTTCTTCTGCATGAGAAAGAAGACTGCTCAATAAATACTTTCATTGAAAACGCCAGTCTCTCTTTTTCTCTGCACCTCTGGTGAAACGAAGCATTCACGATTGACTGAGTGAAATATCTATCTATTGTTTCCACGACTCTGAAGATCAGTTTTATTCTTGGGGAAACAAAGTTGTCATGTTTATGCGGTTGTCAGAAACGAATCCTTTCTTGTGTATTCGAGAAAGTTTCTAGTGACCTCTGAGCTAGCTGGCACTCACAATGAAGTCTAATATATTCGATGGAGACCTAGTCGACTTAAGTCCTACGTCTCATCTACAGGACGTGTTATTCCAATGCGCAGAGCCTCTTGGTAATATAGGAACTACACTACAGGGTACATCTAATCATGGTGTATTTGTTCCTTGTTATTATTCTAAATTGAAATACGTCATCCATGATGATAGCTGGTCTAAGTCTATTTTCCGATAATCGCTGTTACCCAGAAATGGGAGTGTGCTGCCTCATCGTGGTCTTAAATGGTAAAAGGATATCTTGGCTGCAGAACGGGTGTTTAGCTTTAATTCCAAATCAGCAAAGAATGCATACTGATTACCGAGATGGTTGGGTGCTGGTTGCCACATTTCTCCCACAATCACTACATTGTCTTGAACTTTTAGTTTCAGCTCTGTACCGTTAGCATACATGTAAATCCAACTGTGCAACTGATGAAGGCAAACAGGCCCACGTGCCAGAGGAATCAAATAGCTTATTTCTCACTCTCGAGACTGCAAAAACAACTGCAGATGGAATCAAAACTTATTTTGTCTCATTATTATTGGGGAGATTGAGATGTAATTGTCAATTCGCCCCAGGTGTTACAAATTATATGTCCAGATAGATGCAAATTGCAACCCATGGTCTAAACAAACCAGCAGCTCCCAAAAAAATAAACTGAATAAAAGTATTTATTTTTTTGCTTAGAAAGGAACATAACTTGTAAAACTGGATCAAAATCTTTAATGCAAATGTTTAAAAATATGACTGGGCAGTCACAGTCATACCGGGCCTGGGATAATTTTCACTATGCTGCCCCTTTAGTTTTTCGAGTACCATGTTCAGATCGATAGGCCCTTTGGCTAGAAAGGACACTCGCAGTATACCGGAAATGTGCATATGCTGGGAGTCCATCACCACCCCCTTTTGTACCGTATGCTGGGAGTTATAGCACAGTTATGGTTTCACAATTTTGCCAACAGAGGCATGACATATAGAAAAAACTTTGGCAAAGCCAATGAGACTATTTTTTTTAATACGCATAAGAAAAGCCAATAGATCTGGCTTGTTCTCGAACATGCTGAGTTTAAGCCTGGATCAAAATGTAAATGTTCCCTTTCATTTAGTTGTGGTATTAGGGACGGCATCATTTAGCATGTTTACATGCGTAAACCTGCACTTATATTAGTATGATCAAGCCACAAATGCCAAAAAGAAAAATCTATTGGCTACAAAGCCAGAGCTGGCTGGTGGGGTCACAGAGACACTGGCAATTGGTAGGTAAGCACATTGATGGAGAAGATAGGTGAAAAGCAATACTTTTTGTAAGGCAGACAAACTGGTGTGTTTTCGTTTTAATGCTTTAAAGTATTAGCTCTGTTTTTCGGTGTGCTTCATTGAGAACAAAAACAGAATTCGATTAGCAATGGAAACATGTAATGAGACACGAGATAAAAGCATCCAATCATCTAATACTAAATAAATATTGCCAACAAGGCAAGGGAGAATGGGACACATTTTGTTAGCTATATTTAGTGCTCTCCACAAAGGGTTTGTTTACTTTTCATTGCAAAATAAAAGGTATGACAAAACACAAACAAAGTAATGTGGCAGAGGTGCTGAACTCGAATAATGACAATCACATGTACACAAAAACACGCACATGGTGAAAATACTGCATAGACGGTTGTGTTAACGTTTGTGCTACTAGTGTGTGTTTCCTTCTGTATGTACCTCTGTAACTCTCACATGTCTCTCTGCTGCGGACAGTGCTCATTGCTTTCAGCACCTTTCTCACTGCTGCTCACAGTACCTATTCCTTTGAACACATCTCACTCCACTGGTCACAGTGCCCATTTATTAGAACAAAAAGCTCTGCTACTGGGAGTTATGTTTTTCTTCGACATCTCTCTCTGCTACTAACAGTGCCCATTTGGCACCTCTCCCTGCTGCTGACCTTGCCCATTTTCTTGAACACATCTCTCAGCTGCTCACAGTGCCCATTTACTTGACACATCTCTCCCTGCTGCTCACAGTGCCCCCTTTTTGTACACATCTCTTCCTGCTGCTCACGCCCGTTTCTTTAAGCACGTCTCCCTGCTGCTCACAGTGCCCATTTACTTGACACATCTCTACCTGCTGCTCACAGTGCCCCCTTTTTGTACACATCTCTTCCTGCTGCTCACGCCCGTTTCTTTAAGCACGTCTCCCTGCTGCTCACAGTGCCCATTTACTTGACACATCTCTCCCTGCTGCTCACAGTGCCCCCTTTTTGTACACATCTCTTCCTGCTGCTCACGCCCGTTTCTTTAAGCACGTCTCCCTGCTGTTCACAGTGCCCATTTACTTGACACATCTCTCCCTGCTGCTCACAGTGCCCCCTTTTTGTACACATCTCTTCCTGCTGCTCACGCCCGTTTCTTTAAGCACGTCTCCCTGCTGCTCACAGTGCCCATTTACTTGACACATTTCTCCCTGCTGCTGACAGTGCCAATTTCTTTGAACACACCTCTCCCTGCTGCTCATACTGGTTTGTTTAAACACCTCTCTTTGCTGCTCACACATGTTTCCACTGCTCAATGTGCCTATTTCTTTGACACATCTCTCCCTGCTGCTGACAGTTTCCATTCATTTGAACACATCCCGCCCTTCCCGCTGTTTACAGTGCCCGTTTCTTTGAACACATCACTCACCACCCAAAATCCCAGCCTAGGAGGTACGGATGTTGCAAAACCCTGAAATCAACACCAACATATGAAGAATTCACAAGTCAATATCTTACAGCCAGCAGCAGACCGGCATGAAACCTGCGATACCTGCCTTTTCACTTACAAAATGTGTAGCACCATATCAAACCTTTAACATGCCAAGCCACAGTATAAACAGAATCAGTAATGAAACAGCATAAGCGCTTCCTCCACAGCTGTAAAATACAATGTAAACCCAAACGCGCTCCTTTGTAAACGGATCTGCAGACTTAACTCGGGCCTTCCGAAAGGAACCACACATGGTCCGCAGTCTGTAGAGTCTGCATAAAACCTGCAGTGCCAACTCCAATAACAACTAACAAAAGTCACTAACAGTGGTTAAATAGTATGATATATCAGTTCTGGTGATGAGGAAAAGAACGTGCAAAATTAAATAGAATATGCCATGGCAATGACTGCAGTGATCTCCCCAAAATATACAGCCTGCTATATTAAAAGATAAGTCACAAGTGAATACTGCCACGGTGTCAGTGTGTGCCATCCCGTATCCTGTACACAGGGGAGAGGGGAGACTCCCTGGAGGGAGCAGTGTGTCTGGATGGCCTGGTAGCCACAGAAAAAACAAGCGGTCGAAGTGAGCGCAGTGGCAGACGTGAGCAATGGCCTCTGTGGGAATCGCAGCTTAAAGCCTCTACACCGCCAGTCTGCTCCTGGGGCAATTCTAAGCGACTTGACGCCTACACACCACTAGCCCTCTACTGTAGCAATCCTGATCGCTGTGACACCTGTAAACAGCCGGCCTGCTTCTGTGCAATCCTGAGCGCTTTGATGCCTTCACACCATTCGCCTACTCCATCAACAGAGTGAGTAGAGAGAAGGGAAGAAGTGAATTGCAAAAGGGCAACATTGTACTATGAAGAGAGCAAGTGAGCAAAACAAGTACTCACCGGCTACACTGCAGAGGGACTGCGTGCGCGTCCATGCTCGCTCCCGCGGCAATACTCCATGGGAGTGAACTTACCAGAAAAGATGAGACATGCACCCACCATTAGCCATTAGCAGGCTACTATTTCAAAATGACACACACAAAAGCCAATCTAAAGTGTGGGAGGAGTCAGGCTTCACAAAGTAGAGAGAACAGATCCCCTACAGCGCAAGCGCTGTTTAGGCTCAACCTAACAATTCACTGTCTTTCTTAGCTGATCCTCGGTCTAGAGGTTGGTGCGAATCAGGTGGAGCAACTGAAATTAGCCCTCCCTTGAATAGGCGTAACACATGCAGCAGGTGCTGCCCTGTGGTAACGGTTGTATTTATTTATGTTTTGCATTAATATGACAGTAACACATAAACACACAAACATTATTTGAAGAATTAAATCATGTTATTCACACTTGACTTTACATTAGCTAGTAAAGGACTGCTTTTTAAATTGGCTTACGGTGGTTGCCATCTTTGCTCTGTAACACGTGAACTTTAATTTCAGGGCAAGCTAAATTTCTAATGCAGATGAACCAGATGTTCTTTCTCTTACTATCCAATGTGAAGAAATGTTTTCTTTTTTTTGTAATCATTGTGGAAGTTTTAATTAATACTGTATTTGAAAAGACACCTGCAATGTGCTGATGAGTTTAAACATTTAAATTATTTAGTGTACGTTTGAAGAAAGCAGCTGCTAGAAGCTTGCACATCACGCCTGGACCTGGGAAACCTGGCAGCCATGAATGGGACACAACACACTCCCTTTTTTTCAAACTTCATATTCTACAGATTCATTATGTGAAGATGTTTCCTTCTCAGGGCTTTATATTTTTAGCTACTAACAGCAACATTCTAGATTAGGGATTGCCAACCTTTTTGGTGATAAGATCTACTTATCGTAAATGAAAATAGTCACGAGCAACTAATATTGTTACTGTTTCAATAGTGGCAACATCAGAAAAGATTACATTAGTGGCATACATTAATGGCAACCATAATCAAGAATGCGAACAGTGAGCACCTCAAATAATGAGGCATGGTTGGCAGCACTAATGTAAGAAAACCTTTGTCAATGTGGAATGCCTCTGCATGGGTAATGCGTAACAGCCACAGCTGCAATGGCCCTGGCATCAATATAATGATATTAGTAGTCGGTGTCCCCAACTCTACGTTACCACTCACAAATCTGCTTTAAATTTCCATCGTCATACAGCCATTTTTCTCCAAACATCTCTTTCTAAGTTCAGAAAATATACACATTTTCGTATCAAATGCACATTTTTCAGTATTGATATACATTATAGAAAAGGTCAAATGAACACGTCTGGACAGTTCTTTCATGATGATTCTGGGGTTACTGGAGAGAAATGGTGAAATTCAGTGGAAATAGCATCTGCATGTGTATGCATATTACAGTTGCTGTACTTTCAACTCTAAAAACTGTGGGGTATATTTTTCAAGGATTTGCTTTGTGTTTGCAGCACCACACAACATGGTGCATGCATGTCACAAACTCTAAAATGCAATGTATCTAGCCATGCAAAGCCACTTTGCATGACCCTAAGTGGCTTGATAAATCAGGAGTAATGCAACGCATGGCAAATCGATGTGTTGCACTGCCCCATGGAGGCATTTTAGGGGCGTTGCCTGGGTGTTCCCACGCAACTCCCATGAATTTTGACACATTCCCAGAATTTACCATTACTGGTAGGCCCAGAAATACGCCAAAATGCTACTCTTTCCCAGGGGAGGCGTAATGAGGAGAAATATCTTCAGTTTACCTTGTTACTTCCTCTTTCTATGTGTGTTGCATTTTGCAGCAGAAATAAGAAGAGAAATATGCCTCAGGGGATTCTTTCTGTGCAGGCAGGTGCCCCTGCCTGCACAAAAACAATCCTGTTGCAACGCAGGAACCAAGGGTGCTTTAATTGGCGCTAGGCAGCCCATTGTGAACCAGCGCTGCGGAAAATGCAGGAATGCACTGTATTATGTTAAATACAGTGCATTTCTGCTCTTTCTCCATTCCTCCTTCTACGTACGCTGCAAGGCAATGTCCTGTGCTGCGTTATTTTGAATAAATAGGCCCCTAAGGCGCACCTATGGGCTTTAATATTAAGTGTAAGTATTAACACAGCCCTTTATTCGGCATATAAAGGCTGAGTCAGAACTGACCCAGTTAGAATCTGTCACTTGTTGGTTACTGATAGGTAGCACTGTGTTTCATGTACTTGAATTTTTAAAATCCTCTATTAGACTTTGATCCAGTTGTGACTAACCAGCCAGCTCTCTCCAACTGTATTTTGTATTGATATTGGTTGAATTGTTTTAATTGTGTAGCATGTATGCATTTGGAATCAGTGAATTTCGCGCATCCCCATTGGTACAAGTTATTTTAATTCACAAGTAGTGGCATATGAGGATTGTTTTTATTAGACATATTATTGACTGTTATAGTTATTATGTGCTTTTCATGGTTTTAACTTCTGAAACCGAATAAAGATTATTTGATTTGTTGGTTACCTCAAGATCGTAGCAACAGGGAGTGTTTGTTGACTTTTCAAACTTGTGACCTACACCTACCTTCCTCCTCTACTACTTGCACACTTGCTGAACCGAGTTAGCTTCTGTTCCAAGATGAAGCCATGTAGGCCTTGTGAACTGCAGGGTCTCCACATATGTAATGTGTGCAGTGGCTACTCAACCCTCTACGCTGCTTTGCGAGGCTTCAAACTTTTGACCTGTGAGTTACACAATGTTCTCTGTAGTGGGCGCATCTGCCAGCCTGGAATGCTAAATGCATAAGAAGGTATACCAAAGGACGCATACCAGTACCTCTGACCCAACATTATTGGCTTCCTTAATGCTTGTTTTAAACTCTGAAGCCCTGCTTCATTGTATTGCCCCAAAGCAGCTTCTGACATGCCTGACCATCGATTGTAGATTCTGGAGACATAGAATTTAATTTTACATTTGGTTAAAATAATGCTGCTCCTGCTGATATTATTTTAGAAACTGACTTACTTCCTGTGTCTGTGGTGGCAAAGGAATTGGAAAAAACACGTGATGCTTCGCATCTATTTTAGAAAACGTTAGACATAAAAAATATCCTGAACATGTTTTTTAAGTCTTGCAAAATAGAATTTTTAAGCAGGCATTGTTGAAGGTATAACTCTAAAGTCTGTAAAATCGTTTTACTTTGGGGATAATTATGGGCAATGAGTCTTTCATTAGAGGTGCAGGATTAAAATCGTTTAGATTTAGATCATTAACTCTCAGTTTCACACTACACATGGGGTTGATAGCATTTTCCACTCTAGCCAGATAGATATTATTAAAGTGTTTGAAAACTATGAACAATGTGGCCTCTTAGAACTTCGGGATATACATACAGTGCGATTAAGCTTTCTGGCATTTCATAAATAGTGAAACTTCTAATTAAACCTCAGTATCGTATATTTTCTGTCCTATTTGGTGGCATTTTAGTTGACTTTGATTGCACAGTGCAGTTGCTGGAATGATGCATTACCAGATGGTATTTCATTTGACATTGTATTTACTCATGTTTGCTAATTAGGCCTACATGTAAAGGGCTGCACGTAAGAGTTCATTGTTCACTTCCTTTAGGAAAAGGAGACCCCTTCCAGACGCCACTTTTAGACCTCACAGAAACTTGGGGGCTTATTTACAAGGACCTTGCACCACCGGTGGAGCACTTTTTCCCATATTAAAAGTGAGGCACCGGCGGCGCAGAGGTCTTGTAAATAAACCACTTGGTTTTCACAAGCATGCTTGCTGGAAACTAGCGCCAAGAAGCACCAGAAGAAAAAAAGTCCTTTAGCCGTAAAATGCCTTCTGAGTACTAGTCCATTTGGCTGGATCAGTGCTTATTGAGGTGTCTTCAAGCCCGTAAATCCTGCATGTTGGACAGGCCTCGTGAAAGGGCCGCTCCCTCCCCGCATAAGAAGACCCGAACACCGGCTCTCCCGGTGTCACCAGAAGAACCACCCCGGCAACCCACAGAAGCAACCCGCAACCCCTCCCCAACGGGACGCCTGCTCCCGAACACCACGGCATCGGCCGGCCCGGGCCACCTTCAGCAGCAGTGCCCCGGCCCAGCCGCCATTCTGGACACTGCACCACGAGGCCGCGTGGCCTCAGCTCGACCCCAACCCTGGGCCTGGCCAGGCCCCGACATCGAGGCACCACCATCCACCCAGGAGGTGAAGAGACCACTTGGCAAGTCAATGGGAGAAAGGAGTGTCGATGGCTCTTCCCCGCCAGGTGCCGATCGCCCCCGGCCTCCCCGGGCGCTGGCTCCACCCCCCTGCTGGGTGTCTGGACTCCCTCACCCCGGACCTCCCGACCTCCAAGCGCGAGGGTCCGGACATCAAAGGAGACCAGACCTATAACTGGGGCAGCTCCAGAGCAGGAAGGCAGTTGTATCCTGGAGTCGAGAGACACCTTGAAGAACTCATCCTTGACGGACTGCTGGCGCTGCCACAGCCCTGCCTTGTGAATCATCGATCCTGCCTGCTGGCGCTGCCGCGGCCCTCTGAAACCTACACCTTCCTCGGGACCTGCTGGCGCTGCCGCGGCCCATCCTCGTGAACCACCGTTCCTGCCTGCTGGCGCTGCCGCGGCCCTCTGCAACCTACACCTTCGTCGGGACCTGCTGGCGTTGCCGCGGCCCATCCTCGTGAACCATCGTTCCTGCCTGCTGGCGCTGCCGCGGCCCTCTGCAATCTACACCTTCGTCGGGACCTGCTGGTGCTGCCGCGGCCCATCCTCGTGAACCATCGTTCCTGCCTGCTGGCGCTGCCGCGGCCCTTCTCAAACGAGACTTATCATCCTAGCCTGCTGGCGCTGCCGCGGCCCGACCTTCCAGAACTTCGAGCTCGAGGATTGTGAGCTACCCATCTTGCCACCCCCGTACCAGACCGGTACCAAGACTGTCCCGCTACCTTTTCCCCCTCAGAGACTAGAATTGAGAGGACCCTCGTGTCCCGACCTCACTGTACCGTTAATACCTTTGCTTCAAGAATCGTATATAAAGAGTGTTGACCTCATCCTTGTGTGGTGTCCATCTGTGGGGGGGGAAGTTACTTGTCTGTACGATCGCTGGAGACGGCCCTCACCGGAGGCCTCTCCCCCTGTCCTCGGCCGACCCTCTGGGTCCCCGTCTAACATTGGTGGCCATGCATGCAATGCATCTCCTCTGCTGCACAGCACAAACCCAAATATAACTGATGCATTGCCTCTGCTACGTGGTCTTTCTCATTGCAGTCGGTCTGAAATATGAGATTTTGTTACGGTCTGGTGTGACTAGAAACTCACAGTTGACGTTTTGTGCTTTTTGGCGCTAATTTTACCTAATCTTTAAACCTACATATCTCTGGTTCTACTAATTTGATTTTAGTTGTTTTGGTCTTGTTTTATTTATTAAAAGCTGTTCTAGTCTTCTGATCTGATATGGGGTCCTTTTTGTGTGACATATTCACTTTCTTACTGTTTGGAGCGCTGCTAAAATACTTCACACATTGCCTCTAATTAAGCCTGACTGGCACCAGTGGCTTGAGCACAGGTTAAGTTGGGGGTTTGATGTGATTTTACTCTGAGGTGGTTTCATCCCCCTCAAACAGTTATCCAATTTTTTCACAGGAGGATTGTAGAGATAGAAGAGGCAATGGTGTCAGAAGAACAGAAAACAGAATAGAGGTGTTTTTTTTTTTGTCTTTACAATTTTGTCTTTATATTGGGTTGTCGCTCCATTCATTTCCTTTCATACCACAAGTAAGGATGGTCTTCGTATTAGTACAGCAAGGGATCTTCCACTGCTCAGAATTACATGTAGCACTTTTGGTAATAACATTTGATCTGCTTGAGTTGCAAAGAAAATATATTTTTGGTGAAGATTTGAATTATGCGGCAGATGTGTATTATGCAGCAAATGAGAAAAATCCATGATTATGCAGAAAAGGCTATGGCCTCAGAAATGTATTATTATAGTTAACCCTGGGCGTAGTTCGCGAAGTAGCGCTACGCAAAGCTACGCGAAGTGCACTTCGCACTACGCGAACTTCACGTAGCACTACGCGAGCTGCGTAGTAGCATGTTCGCACTGTGCAAGATGCATTTTTAATAATTGCACAGTGCGGACAAGCATCCGGCACTGTGCAGTCATTGAAAACGGCATCTTGCACAGTGCGAGCTGTAGTTTTCTGCTGCTCGAATAGATTATTACTCGAGCAGCTGCTTTCTCAACGCAAACTGGTAGTTTCTCATTGAGAGCGGTCGCGAGCATGCGCAACCTCTCACAATGAGAAACCTGACCTCCCCGCGTTGAGAAGCTCGCCGGGATGTCATTTTGCTTGCTCGCGGTCACGAACATGACGTTGAGGACCGCGAACAAGCAAAAAATGACCGCTGCACTACGCTACGCTGTACTACGCGTGTTCGCACTGTGCTACGTGCAGCTCGCGTAGTGCGAAGTTGCGCAAACTTCGCAAACTCCACGAGCGAAGCGTAGTGCTTTGCCCAGGGTTAATTATAGTGCCCCTGATTATAAGTCGCAGTGCCTATTAACAGTTTTGTTAATCACACTTGCTTTTTACATTGAGGAAGTCAAGGGTTAAACAGTCCTTTGGGTGAGGGGACAAATAAAGCCTGTCAAAACTAATGGGCTACTATTAAGACTCCTTGGATAAACAAATATGGGTGCTAAAAAGATATGTAGCAGAACAACGCAAGCAGTGAGAAAAAAAAAACAAGCATGTGAAATAGGTCTAGCATTTTCGAGTTAGAGCTATTGGCATTGGAATATGATAATGCCTTTTATTTATGTGTTTGCAAAACCTGCAAGCGGGTGGGCTAGTACAGATTACAATGCTCTCCAATGACCAGCTTGCCAGTGTCAATTTTCTGTTGCGCTGAAGAAATTTGCCAATTTGAAAGCAAAAAGGTACATTCATTCAATTATTTGAGATTCACTTGTTTGCACAGTGTAAAAAAATGTTTTTTAAGTGTGGCTTTGTTGTATAGCGTTTTAGGACCCTTGTGTAATTTTCCCGATTCCTGCCCATATATAGGTATAATTCACATTACCCTTATATAGGCATAGAAATCATACACATGTTTAGACATAGCCCATGCGGTCCTAATACAGGCATGGCTACTTCCACTAGTTCCAAAAAGCAACAACGATTTCTTGGAAAACTCGACTTCACCTGTCAGGGACATCCCCTTACTTAAATATTGATTTATCCTAGAAATCATGGTGTTTTCAAAGAACTACCGTTCTTTGGTGACATTCTTATGTCCGACCTTACGTCAATTCATGCACCTTCAAGGTATAAATATGCCTACGCTTGCCCTAGTAAACACACGGTGGTTCGGGGCAGTTCGACTATCCACTTGCTCGACACATCTCGCTACAGCAAGTGCCGAAGGAAGCCGACCCTCCAGCTGACGCATTGACAGAGAGGCTTCCTTTCTCTCGCTGGGAATCCAGCTCCATTTTTTCCAAGCTCCTCTTGCGGGGTGTTGGGAAATCGAGTCCGGAGACAGAGATACCAGACCTCCTTCATTCTAAACCAAGGTACGGAGCTGATTAGACCCTAAGAGAAATCTTGGATAGATTCTTGGCAAAGAAACTAAACCTATGCTACACCTCCCTTACTTCTTCCCTCGTACAAGACTTAGGTTAGGTACATTGGGGGAGGCGTATTTTAGAAGCACCAGTTGAGTAGTTTTAGTCTTTATTATTTATGTATGTATTTTATGGCTTAGAAACCATGCCATGCTTTTACAGTATTATTTCATAATACTCTTCTTTCTGTACGCATTATACTTTACAGCCAGAATTACGATTGTAGCAGTTAGTTTCTTCTGCATGAGAAAGAAGACTGCTCAATAAATACTTTTATTGAAAACGCCTGTCTCTCTATTTCTCTGCACCTCTGGTGAAACGAAGCATGCACGATTGACTGAGTGAAATATCTATCTATTGTTTCCACGACTCTGAAGATCAGTTTTATTCTTGGGGAAACAAAGTTGTCATGTTTATGCGGTTGTCAGAAACTAATCCTTTCTTGTGTATTCGAGAAAGTTTCTAGTGACCTCTGAGCTATCTGGCACTCACAATGAAGTCTAATATATTCGATGGAGACCTAGTCGACTTAAGTCCTACGTCTCATCTACAGGAGGTGTTATTCCAATGCGCAGATCCTATTGGTAATATAGGAACTACACTACAGGGTATATCTAATCATGGTGTATTTGTTCCTTGTTATTAAGCATGGGCGGAAAATCCGTTTCGCTCGCGGATTTTGCGGATTTTCGGGAAATCCGCAATCCGCGAGATTTGCGAATCTCCCGCAAAATCCGCAAATCCGCGAGCAGCGGATTTTGCTCGCACTGCTCGCACTGTTCGCGTGAGTTCGCGTGAGTTCGCGCCCCGCGAATAAGTGCAAAATTGCAGAAATACGATCTTAGCAAAACTGAAAGTAACTACTTACCAGGTTCAAAAGTTCAGGCTCATCATTAGTAGCCATTTCCTGTAGTGCTTCCTGAGGGGCCCCTCCAGAGTTCAGTTGCCAGTTGAAACTATTATGTGACCCTGCTCTGAACCTCAGAATAGTTACACATATGCCACAAAGGTCCTGAATTACAGCTAAGGGAGACAAGCAGGAGCCAGGCTGGAAGTTAAAATCCATTAATCAGCCCCTAATTCATTATTGTCAGTTGGGGCAGGGCAGGTGTTGTAACTAATTTTGCAACAATGAAAGCACTTAGCAAGTGCAAAAGATCACTAATCAGGGCGCACTAAGGAAGCAGGTGCCAGCTAAAAAAATATTCTGTGACACATTAATCAGCCCCAAATTAATTCAGGTCACTTGAGGCAGGGAAGGTGTGCTTTGCTTTGCCGAAAATAATGTACACTGGACAACCAGAGGGTGTGGTGATGAAACAGAGGGTGGCATGGGTGGGCCAGAGGGTGGCATGAGTAGTCAGAGAGTGGCAGTGGTGACAGAGAGTGGCAGTGATGAAGAAGAGTGTCCCAAACAGGCTGGACACGTAGAAACAACAAGTTCGCGAAACTTGCGACCCGACAGGTAAGTTCGCAATTTGCGAAAGTGTACAAAACCCTCGCGAACTGGCAGAAACACGGGCGAACACAAAAAAAAAAATCCGCAAATTCGCGGGAATTCGCGGATTTTGCGGATTGCGAATCCGCAAATCCGCAAAATTCGCGAACGCGAGATCCGCAAAATTCGCTCATGCTTACTTGTTATTATTCTAAATTGAAATACGTCATCCATGATGATAGCTGGTCAAAGTCTATTTTCCGATAATCACTGTTACCCAGAAATAGGAGAGTGCTGCCTCATCGTGGTCTTAAATGGTAAAAGGATATCTTGGCTGCAGAACAGGTGTTTAGCTTTAATTCCAAATCAGCAAAGAATGCATACTGATTACGGAGATGGTTGGGTGCTGGTTGCCACATTTCTCCCACAATCACTACATTGTCTTGAACTTTTAGATTCAGCTCTGTACCATTAGCATACATGTAGATCCAACTGTGCAACTGATGAAGACAAACAGGCCCATGTGCCAGAGGAATGAAATAGCTTATTTCTCACACTCGAGACTGCAAAAACAACTGCAGATGGAATCAAAACTTCTTTTGTCTCATTATTATTGGGGAGATTGAGATGTAATTGTCAATTCACCCCAGGTGTTACAAATTATACGTCCAGATAGATGCAAACTGCAACCCATGGTCTAAACAAACCAGCAGCTCCCAAAAAAATAAACTGAATAAAAGTATTCTTTGTTTTGCTTAGAAAGGAACATAACTTGTAAAACTGGATCAACATCTTTAATGCAAATGTTTAAAAATATGACTGGACAGTCACAGTCATACAGGGCCTGGGATGATTTTCCCTATTCTGCCCCTTTAGTGTTTCGAGTACCATGTTCAGATCGATAGGCCCTTTGGCTAGAACGGACACTCACAGTATACTGGAAATGCGCATATGCTGGGAGTTATAGCACAGTTCTGGTTTCACATATTTGCCAATAGAGGCATAACATATAGAACAAGCATTGGCAAAGCCAATGAGACTATTTTTTTTAATACGCATAAGAAAAGCCAATAGATCTGGCTTGTTCTCGAACATGCTTTGTCATTGACTGTTGAGTCTATGTGGTATTTTGCGTGAGTATCAATGTAAAAATGAGTTTAAGCCTGGATCAAAATGCAAATGTCCCCTTTCATTTAGTTGTGGTATTAGGGATGGCATCATTTAGCATGTTTACATGCGTAAACCTGCACTTATATTAGTATGATCAAGCCACAAATGGCAAAAAGAAAAATCTATTGGCTACAAAGCCAGAGCTGGCTGGTGGGGTCACAGAGACACTGGCAATTGGTAGGTAAGCACATTGATGGAGAAAATAGGTGAAAAGCAATACTTTTTGTAAGGCAGACAAACTGGTGTGTTTTCGTTTTAATGCTTTAAAGTATTAGCTCTGTTCTTCGGTGTGCTTCATTGAGAACAAAAACAGAATTCGATTAGCAATGGAAACATGTAATGAGACAGGAGTTAAAAGCATCCAATCATCTAATACTAAATAAATATTGCCAACAAGGCAAGGGAGAGTGGAACATATTTTGCCAGCTATATTTAGTGCTCTCTACAAAGGGTTTGTTTACTTTTCATTGCAAAATAAAAGGTATGACAAAACACAAACAAAGTAATGTGGCAGAGGTTCTGAACTCGAATAATGACAATCACATGTACACAAAAACACGCAGATGGTGAAAATACTACATAGAAGGTTGTGTTAATGTTTGTGCTACTAATGTGTGTTTCCTTCTGTATGAACCTCTGTAACTCTCACATGTCTCTCTGCTGCGGACAGTGCTCATTGCTTTGAGCACATTTCTCACTGCTGCTCACAGTACCTATTTCTTTAAACACATCTCACGCCACTGGTCACAGTGCCCATTTATTAGAACAAATCGCTCTGCTACTGGGAGTTATGTTTTTCTTTGACATCTCTCTCTGCTACTAACAGTGCCCATTTGGCACCTCTCCGTGCTGCTGACAGTGCCCATTTTCTTGAACACATCTCTCAGCTGCTGACAGTGCCCATTTTCTTGAACACATCTCTCAGCTGCTCACAGTGCCCATTTACTTGACACATTTCTCCCTGCTGCTGAAAGTGCCCATTTCTTTTGAACACATCTCCGCCCTACTGCCGACAGTGCCAATTTCTTTGAACACACCTCTCCCTGCTGCTCATACTGGTTTGTTTAAACACCTCTCTTTCCTGCTCACACTGTCCACTTCTTTGAACACATATTTCCACTGCTCAATGTGGCTATTTCTTTGACACATCTCTCCCTGCAGCTGACAGTTTCCATTCATTTGAACACATCCCGCCCTTCCCGCTGTTTACAGTGCCCATTTCTTTGTACACATCACTCACCACCCAAAATCCCAGCCTAGGAGGTACGGATGTTGCAAAACCCTGAAATTGACACCAAAATATGAAGAATTCACAAGTCAATATCTTACAGCCAGCAGCAGACCGGCATGAAACCTGTCATACCTGCCTTTTCACATACAAAATGTGTAGCACCATATCAAACCTTTAACATGCCAAGCCACAGTATAAACAGAATCAGTAATGAAACAGCATAAGCGCTTCCTCCACAGCTGTAAAATACAATATAAACCCAAACGCGCTCCTTTGTAGAAGTGAAAACAGCCCTCTTTAGACAAACGGATCTGCAGACTTAACTCGGGCCTTCCTAAAGGAGCCACACATGGTCCGCAGTCTGTAGAGTCTGCCTAAAACCTGCAGTGTCAACTCCAATAACAACTAACAAAAGTCACGAACAATGGTTAAATAGTATGATATATCAGTTCTGGCGATGCAGAAAAGAACGTGCAAAATTAAATTGAATATGCCATGGAAATGCCTGCAGAGATCTCCCCAAAATATACAGCCTGTATAATAAAAGATAAGTCACAAGTGAATACTGCCACGGTGTCAGTGTGTGCCATCCCGTATCCTGTACACAGGGGAGAGGGGAGACTCCCTGGAGGGAGCAGTGTGTCTGGATGGCCTGGTAGCCACAGAAAAAACAAGCGGTCGAAGTGAGCGCAGTGGCAGACGTGAGCAATGGCCTCTGTGGGAACTGCGGGGAATGAGATTTTGATATCAATTTATGATTATGATCAATTTAATAATTTATCTCATTCGTCACTTTCGGACCGATTTATATCTGTCATTGAGTAAAAGACAACCCCACATAGGTTAGACAAACCCCATTAACTGACGCCACTCTGAAGAACCACTTACAACTGATGAAGTTTCAAAAGTTTATATAAAGATTAATTTGAATACGATACAATCCACTCAGGATAAAATCTCAAAATATACAAATTTCAATGTCAATTAAAATATCAGCTGCTTAAGCTTCGGTGTGAAGTGGTTCCTTCTGCGTTATCTGCAGTAAGATAAAAAATATCATCAAGTTAATCTGTCCCTACTCTATGCTATGTGACAATCCTACTTCGCAAGTTTCTTCCCTGAAAAGGTGTCAGCAGTTTGACTTCTAAAGAAGTTCAAACTCTCTTTAGCCTCTAAAGGAAATCTTAAGTTTCAGAAGCAGTACCCTATCTGCCTACCCATCCGCTCTTTAAGGGTCCTCGGCCTACTGCTCCCTTGCGCTCTGATCTCTCAGCGCATCTGCTCAAGGCATCTACCCTTGCCTTTCTCTCTCTGAGCTCCCTACTGGGCTGTTCGCTATCTTATCCCCGGGGTGCTGTCCCTAAAATACACAATCACCATGTGGGTGGAACGCCCCTTGACGCCCACCACGGACTTTCCCCGATGATGTCAACTTCCTGCTTCTTCCATTGGTCCACTCCTTGCGTCGTCCGTTAAGTTGACCCTTCTCCTTTGGATGTCATCTTCATCATTTCATCGTCGACATTTATCGATTCTTTCAGATCATGTAACATGTGAATTTAGACAAGGCCTTAACTCTATGTCTCTTAACTTGACCCTGCTAGGTCCTGTGAATGGTCTTGTCAAAACATAGTCTACATTCAAAGTGTCTCTCCTCACGTTCGAGCAATAAGCTCCGTCCGGCATTGTCACCTTAACTCTTACAAGTGCTAGACTTCTCGGCTCTCATGTCCACATCAAGCTATTTACGACCTTCACAAGACCACTAAATTACATTCATGTGACTATGCTCCTTCGAACTCTTGACCAGTTAGGTTATAAACACAAATGACCTAAACTCTTCCAGCATTTCTACAAAAGCCCTCTACACAGTATAACCTTTGGCATACATTTATATATTCGTACTTTAGCAAAAAGTCTTAGTTATACTTAAACATTCTACATCAAATATATACTACATAGAATACGACTGTATAGAGTGTAACCTATACATTTTCCTTGGTTACATCTTTATGTAAGTTCTCTTATACATTTATCCACGTTTCTTCTCGCCGCTTCTCCCAATGTAAAGTTACACATTTAAGGTTACACACATACACGAATTCTACTGCGCATGTTCTACATTTCATACACATTTCTACATCTACCCATCAGGTATACGGGCCTTCTAAATCTAATGCATGTTTAACATATGAATACACTTACATTTCCTATATTATGTTATCACTCTTCGTTGGCCTTTACGTTATAGTTGTCAACTTTACATTACGATATGCGTTTCATTCCTACATTTATAACATATACATCTAGATATTGTTACTATATACTATATATTCAAATTGCGCTCTCTCAGTTCCCCCCTTTGATGACTTTTAGGAGTCATCACTAAAAGCAATTTGAATACATCTCTTATACCGAACTAGTTACATCAGTTCCTCTTTTTATCGATTCAAGTGTTCTCAGACTTTTATACTGTTGATCTTGTAGAACAGCTAGTCTCCTTTCTTGGTCTCTCATCGATCTTTGTAACTGGTTCGACCTATACCATTTATATAATTTTACTAATCCTAATAATGTAATTATGCAAATTAATACTATTAATACAGGCTTTAAAATATACCAAACTATACTTTTGCCTATATTAGCAAACCAACTTCCAACCTTTCCCACTCCATTTCCTACTTTTTCCCAAACATTTACTTTTGATAAATCTTCAATTTCTTGATGAATCTGTGTAATGTTCTGTATGACTTTCTCAAGTGGTTTTGAATTATCAGGAATATATGTACAACATTCCTGAACCTTCAGAGCTTTACAAACTCCGCCTTCTTTTGCTAATATCACATCTAAAGCAAGTCTGTTCTGTAAAACCATAGCTCTAATCGACTGCATCTCACCCTCAACTAACATTAATGATCTTGCAGTGCTGGCAGACAATCTATCCACGACTGTCGCTAACCTTCTAATCTTAACATCGTTAAGAATCAAACCTAACAATGGAAACATTGCTCCAAATACATCTCCTACTACTTCTGCATCTCCTACTTCCCTTTTCGTTCTCCTCGAAGCCTTTCCTTCTATGATCGCTAAATCCTTTGCATGATATATTTTGGGGAAGACAATTGCCAAGTAACACGAACCATACCAATTGTCTGGAAGCTTTACATAGGCATTTCTCCCACATACAAAATACACATTCGGAATAGCTTGCATCCCTTTCATAAAATCTTTCGTGTAGTACTCCAGTCTAAAAGAGTGCTCACAACTAACTTCACCTACAAATTCACTCTCATAATACGTTTTGCTTCGAGTTAAACATAACTTTCCTTTCTGCGTTTTATCCAATGCTATTGGACCATTGCTACCTTTCTTTTTATGTGCCTTCTCTTCTTCGGTCCAATCTGTTTTCCATTGTCCTGACATTTTTAGAATCTTCTGCCGTCTGCATCGATCATCTATTTGTGCTATAAACCTTTTCTCTACTTCCGATACTTTGCAAGTCAGATTATTTCTACGTGCATACGATGTATCTAATGTATCCCAAGGAAGAAAGAATTTAGCTAGTCTATCTTCCTTTTTGTAGTAGTCCCACTTATTCATTTGCTTATAATTCGGAACTTCGGGCAGTACCGAATCATAATTTGAAAAGTAGTACTCAAAACCTTCTCTACCATAAAATATACTAAGCAGTAAACTACATGTTATCCCATAAGTCAATGGGAGATGGTGATATCTAATGCCTTCGTCTACAGAAGCCGGCAATTGCATACAAACGTAGCAATCTTTGGCCTCCATGGCATCGATATATTCATACAATAATTTGGCATATGCATTTGACCTAAAGTTTCCCTGTGACTCGTCTATGTGTAATCTACGAGCTTCATCTGCAAGTAACGCCTTTTCACGTATGACAGTGCTCTCCTCCTTCTTTCCCACAAGAGCAGGTTTCAAGGTCGTTACAATTTTTACATTTGCTATTCTTTTATCATTCTCATGTCCTGTCATGTAAGATATCGTCACTACTATGATTATGAGGAATATCACTATTGCTATAAGTGTACCTACTATACATCTAGCTTTTCTGTTTGGGTTGCCGTTCTCCATGTTATCAAAACAGCGTACCTCGTTCTCTAGCGAAAGTTCTCTTTCCAGTCTTTCGTTGCTTGTTTGCTTTCACAGTCTTTAAAGTGCTTTTTATCAACAGGTATCTTTTCACCACAATGTCTTTTTTCTCTTCTTAGCAGCAGACAACCCTAGCCCTTCTCCGTCCTCTAAATGTAATCCCTAATTTTTTTCTTCTTTCCACTCGGCGCTAGGTTATCTTCTTCCTTATAACATAAGTACAAAAGTCTTTTATGCATCAACAATTATTTTCGGACCTGCAGCTTTCACAACAATTATTAACAATTCAAATCGAATAACTTTTTCTTCTTCTTCCGTCATTTGCTGACCAGCTGTTGGAAATTGTAATCTTTTTAGCACTAGATCTTGAATTTTACTCAAACGTGGGGGTATGGGAAGTGTGAAAGTCAGTAACCCCTCAGTCTCGAGTCCAGGCGCCAACATCCATATCTCCACTGCCACAAATGGATCGAGATTGATTACTTTCACACTCTTCACTCTCCCAGATTTCTGTCCCCAATACATCTGCTAGATAAGTCCACTCCGGGGTGGCGTACCTTCTGCAGGGCACACGTACCCTTCTCGATCTTCGTGGACTCTCAGTTCCTGAATCTGTCGTCTCGTCCTCCTGATCCGATTCTTCAGCGATCGGGGCAAGAGTTCTTTCCTTCTTCCTTTCCGAACTTGGCCTTTTCCTTCTTTCCGGCCAACTGGCTTCGTTGCTTTCCGTCTTTCCGCTCCTTGTTCCAGGACCTATCTCTTGGTCACTCTCAGTTTGTCTGATATCTGTGTCGGATTCCCAATTACTTTCTTCTCCTGAGGCAACTTCGGTCCCGCTCGTGTCCTGACCTTCGTCGCCCTGTTCCAACACAGTTTCAGCTTCTTCGATCACCTCTACAGCTTGGCTTTCCCCCTCTATGGCTTCTCCGTTTCCCGCCGGATTTTCATCCGAGAGAGGAGCTGTGTCTTCTGGAGGTGTTTGCACTTTTCGGGTGTGTGAGGCATGTATCCAGTTTGGCAGACCTCCACACTTCACTGCAGTATTCGTTACAAGTATGACTTGAAACGGCCCTCGCCAACGCACGTCTAAGCAGTTCTTCCTGACATGCTTCTTCACCAGGACCCAGTCTCCTGGACTCAGGTCATGGCACAAGTCTTGTACTGATGGAACCTCTGCAGCCTGAACCTGGAGGGACACAGAATTAACGGCATCAGATAGTCCCTTGCAGTAGTCCAAGATCAAATCATCTGTGATGTTCACTAGCGCTGCAGTCGGAACCGATGGCAATCTCATAGCTCTCCCCATTAGCACTTCATGTGGAGAGAGGCCTGTTCTTCTATCAGGTGTGCTACGTATACTCATAAGAACTACTGGAAGTGCGTCTGGCCAACTCAGGGATGTCGACGAACAAACTTTAGCCAGTCTGGACTTGATAGTACTGTTAATTTGCTCTACGATCCCTGAAGCTTCCGGTCGATAGCTGCAGTGTAACTTCTGATCGATATTTAAAGCTGAACATAGCATCTTCACCACTTCGCTATTGAAATGAGTTCCTCTGTCTGATTCCAAAGAGGATGGCACCCCAAATCTTGGTATCAACTCTCTAAGTAACAATTTTGCTACTGTAAGTGTATCGCACCTACGTGTAGGGTAAGCCTCAACCCATCTAGAAAATATACAAACAATCACTAGCACGTATCTGAGTCTGTTGCATGGAGGCATCTCTATGAAGTCAATCTGCATCCTATTGAAAGGCCCCCCAGACCTTCCTATGTGACTCAAGGTAACTGGTGTTCTCTTTCCCACATTTAGTTGCTGACAGATTGTACATCGCTGACACACTGCTTCTGCCGCTACTCTAAATTTAGGGTTAAACCACGTCTGTCTGAATACTCTCACCATAGCATCTCTTCCTATGTGTGCTGATCCATGCAATTTCCTTGCCATTGGACTAATTAGTTCATTTGGTAAAACTGCCCTTCCATCGGCGGACACCCAGAAATTCATCTCACTCTTTTCGCACCCTGCTGTTTCCCAGCCCTTTTTCTCATCATCTGGTGCATTGTCCTGTACTGCTCTCAGTTCATCCCATGTATCCACCGTGTCTAACAACATGGTCAATTCAGTCATTTCCTGGATTCCCCCCACTTTTGTATCAGTGTGAGAATATCCCTGCTCTGCGCAATAACGCGCTACCTCATCTGCATATTTATTTCCTAGTGATACAAAATCCGTGTTTTTGGTATGAGCTACACATTTGACCACCGCTATGGCCATTGGTTTTTGCAAAGCCTCTAACAGTAGTTTCACGAATTCTCCATTCCTAATAGGAGAACCCGAGGAGGTCATGTAACCTCTTTGAGACCACAACTGCCCATAATCGTGAACTACGCCGAAACCATACTGACTATCGGTGTATATAGTGACTCGAAGTCTGTCGCCTGCTAGGCAAGCACGAGTCAAAGCCACAATTTCAGCTACCTGTGCGGAGTGTACTCCTTCCAGGCAAGCGGCTTCTATAACTCTGGTAATCGTGCATACTGCATAAGCTGCTCTCAGCTGACCGACATCGTTTCTTACGCATGAACCATCAACGAAGAAAATTTCGTCTGGGTCTGTCAATGGCTCATCTACGATATCAGGTCTCGGTTTGGTACATAGTTCAGTCACATCGAGGCAGTCATGTTCTGTACAATTTTCGTCGTCCACTTCATTCGGTAGTGGCATCAAGGTTGCAGGATTCAAGACAGAGCATCTCTTTAGGGTCACATTCTCGGCAGCCAGTATGACTTGCTCGTAGCGTGTGAGCCTGCTGTTCGTCAGATGCTGAGTCTTCGTCCTTGTCATTAACAGTTCTACAGAATGTGGTACATACACTTCTAACGGATGACCCATAACTACGCTTTCAGATCGTTCAATGCTGACACCCGTTGCAGCTACGGATTTGAGACATCCGGGCAACGCTGCGGCTACTGGATCTAATGTAGCCGAAAAGTACGCCACTGGCCTGCGCGCATCTCCATGGACCTGTGCTAATACCGCTAAAGCGCATCCCTCTCTTTCGCAGCAGTAAAGCAAAAATGGTTTGGTGTAATCTGGCATTCCTAAAGCCGGGGCACGACATAAGTCCTCCCTCAGCTGCAAAAACGCCATCAAACAATCTTTGTCCCATGGTACCGGATCACTTACTCCTTTGTGCGTCAGTTGTAGCAACGGTTTGGCCTTCAGTGAAAAGTTTGCTATCCACTGTCGACAATATCCAACCATGCCTAGAAACATCCTGACTTCTCTTTGTGTCGTAGGCGCGTTCATTTTCATAATCGCCTCTATTCTGTCCGGAGACACCTTCCGCTTTCCCTTTTCAATCCTATGGCCCAAGTATTGCACCTCAGTCTTACAATATTGCAACTTACTTGGAGACACCTTGTGTCCGTTCTCGGCCAAGTGATTTAACAAGGTGATGGTGTCTTCTCTGCAAGCCTCCTCAGTTTCTGACGCAACTAGGAGGTCGTCTATGTACTGGACCAGAACTGAATTCTTGGGCAGTACTAGACTCTCAAGATTCCGTTTCAATAACTGGTTAAAGATCGATGGGCTCTCTGTATACCCCTGAGGGATACGACACCATGTTAGGACGCGATCTTCCAGCTTGAAAGCGAAAAGATATTGGCTCTCTTCATCTAATGGTATCGAAAAGAAAGCCTGACACAAATCTATCACCGTGAACCATTCAGCTTGGAACGGTATCTGAAACAATATGACTGATGGATTCGGTACCACTGGACAACATGAGACAACAATGTTATTAATCTTCCGAAGATCTTGCACTATTCTGTATTTTCCACTAGGTTTCTGCAAACCCATGATCGGGGAGTTACACGGACTGCCCACGATCTCCTTCAGTATTCCCTGCTTAATCATATATTCGATTACAGGTTTGATCCCCGCAATCGTCTCTGGCGTTAGCTTATACTGTGGGGTTCTTGGGTACTCAGCATGGGGTCTTACCAAGATTTTTACCGGGTCTACTCCTTTGATCAATCCAATTTCTTCCCCAGTAAAATCCCATACCTCAGCTGAGACTTTCTCTCTTAGGTCTTGCGGAAGTTCCTCCACTGTTAAGGTAGGATAAAGTTCCACACATTCCCTTGAGTTTACAACTTTGAAATCTGCGTCCTCATCATTGGTCTGCACTTCTACTCCCTCAGGTGTGCAATGTATCGTGCAATTCAGTTTGCACAGCAAATCTCTCCCTAATAAGCACACAGGACTAGAGTCGCAGATCACAAACTGATGTTCGTCACTGTAATTCCCTATTCTTACTGACACTGGTTCGGTCAAGGGATTTGTCATCCTTTTGTTCGCAACTCCTACCACCTGTACCGTTTCTCCTGACATTGGCAGACCCGGGACTACCACAGATCTCAACGTAGATCGAGTGGCCCCTGTATCCACCAAAAAGGTTGTAGGACATCCCGCTATTTCAGCCTCTACGTATGGTCCTCTCTGATCTACTTCCAAGGCGGCTCCTAGAGTACAGTCTTCGTCCCTACTCGCCCACTGCCCTGTAAGAGGATCAACGTAGTAACATTCCTCTCCTCCTACAAACAATGGCATCTGTCTGTAGGTTTTCCCTCCGTTCGTGATGCGAGGTGGTTGAGGAAACGGGGCTCGAGGAGTCTGAGTCCCCCCTTTGACAAGCCTGCCCTTCGGGACTACGGCTCCCTTAACCACGTTGTTCTGGACCTCTTCCTCCTCCTGCTCTAATTCCCCTGACTCAACATTGTAAGGACACTCGCGTCGCCAGTGTCCCACCTCATTACACTGATGGCATCTCGTCGTCTTTTTCAGTGTCGCGATATCCATTCTCGGTCTCGGTCTTTCTTCCTCGTCTCTGCTCTGATTATTCTGTTTCTTGGCCTGCGTTCCTGTTCCCTGCTGCCGTGGTTTATCCTTTCCAGCAGCTTGCATTTGCACTAGCATTAACTTTTCTTTAAGCTTCTTTGCCTTAGAGTCTATCTCGTCACTACAGTACCTTGCATACCTCAGAATTTCATCTAAAGGTTTGTTCTGCCAACAGATCAGATGCTGTTGGATCATTAGGCATATTTCTGGTCTTAATCCGAGGACAAACTTTGAAACAAACTGTCCTATGTCCTTGGGATCCATCACATCTAACCCGCTGTATTGCTTGAATGCTTTCAGCAATCTTTCGTAAAACTCATGCACTGTCTCTTTCGGCTCTTGGGTAGTCCGATCTATCTTTACCCAGTCTATGTCTTGTACCGGCACTTTTTCTTTTAGCCATGTTATTACTCTCTCGTACTTTTCCATGACCCTATCAGATGGACCATTCGTCCGGGTATCCCTTGATGGCTCTCGAGTGGGCCATTCAACACTAAGCTTGCACGCCGTCCATAGGTCTCCGGGTACTACGATATCGAACAGTGTGTTCAAATCGACCCACAGTACCTTTGAAATCTTCACGAATCTTTCTACCTGCTTATACCACTCGACAGGATTATCTCTAAGCTTTGGGAAGGAATTAGTGAATGCCGCCAAATCCCCCCTAGTCCAAGGCACATGAACGTAACTTCCGTTCGCGATTTCTCGCAAAGGGAAAGCTTCCATTCGCATCAAGCCTGTGTCCTGGGAACCCTCAAGTACACTCCGTCTAACGGAGCCCTTTCTGGACCATCTTTCCTCCCATCTATCTAGATCTCTCCATATTCTGATACTTACGATCAATTCCCTTATGTGTACTTTCAGCGCGATCGTTCTGCGGTCATCCAAATCCTGATCTGTGCAAGTTAGCCTGTGGTTACTCTGTAAAGCCTTAGTTCGTGACAGGTCTACCATGTACCTGTTTGCTAAATTAGATAAGTTCTCATGAACTGACCTCGCTCTTCGAGTAATATCTTTGGATAGGAACAGTATCTCATCTGGTGTATACGAGGCTAATCTCTCTAATGACACTGTACCATCAATCAATTCATCCAAATCTGCCTTCAAACTCATCACGTCAAGCCGTTTTGCTTTTATTTCAGCTTTTAGCATTTCAGTTCTATGTTCTTCTCTCATATCCCTCTCACCTCCACTATGCGCCCTACGCCTGAGCACAGGTGAGTTATGAGGAGTCTTCCTTCCATCTCTTCGTTCCCACCCCTCTAGATCCCAAGCCTTTCCATCTCCACGTGGGGTATGGTGGAATAAGGCTCCGTCCCCCAACCCTACGTTCCGATTTTTCGACTCGGTTTCTCCAGATGTGAGATAGGATCCACCGTTCAGTTCTAATCCATTATAACTTGCTTGTTGTCTGGTATCACTTAACAAAATGAAAGGCCCTCGCCGGTCTTCCGTGTTCCCGTGATCTCTTTCGTGATCACCGGATGCATGGCGAGATGTTTCGCGACTCTCCAAATTCCCATGACTCCTTCCACTGTCCCCGGATGTATGTCGAGACGCTTCGCGGCTCTCCATATTTCCGTGACTCCAATGTCTCGCATTCTCACCTGGGGCATGGTGTGTGCACCTAAAGGTATTCTGGTACTCCTGTGTCCTGCGTTCCCCTTCGCTGAAGGTGACACGAGGCACTTCGCCACACCCTGCACTTCTGTCTTCGCACATTAGTCTATTGCTGTTATCAGTAGGATAAGTATCTCTTCTGCTCTCTTGGCTTCCTCTCTCCCACTCGGGGCTGCTTTCGCCAGCTCCACAATGAGAGAGAATCCTGTTATCCTGCTCTCTCCACTCGGATCCCGTTTCTAAACTTTTATTCCGAGCCTCTTCGGCAGCATCCCATTCTCTCAGGTATTCCCTTAATTCCTTATGGGTTTTCGGTTTTGGTCCCCTTAAGTCCATTGGTCCTCTTCGACCTCCCTGTTCTACCCTGGGACCTGCTGCGGAATCAAATGGGGTACTCCGACTTATTGGTGCTCGTATCTGCCTGTGGGAATTCATCGTGGCATTCCTATTCTCCCCTTCTGCTCTTTCATGGTCCCATCGTGCCTGTTCCTCCTGCTGGACCCCTTCTGGGTTATAGATTGACACAATAGGGCCTATGGTAACCGGGACCTGCAAAGCATCCGGCATTTGGTATGACCTAGCGCATTGCGTCTCCGGCACCTTCTGGACCCCAAATCTTCCCACCACTCTCTGTTCAGGACTAGCTTGGGGTATTTCTACGGTCTTAGTAGCGTCCCACTCTGATACCGGGATCGACTTATACTCTCCCCACCTAGTTCCGTCTACTTGCGGTAATATGGGACTCGCAAGTTCACCGCTATATGGAGGTGGTCTGTCTGTTAACAACCTGTCTATTAGATCCTCCTCCGACTCACTTTCCTCATCTTCCTGTTCTAGAGGTTTCCTTTCTCCCGTAGCCTCTATCATGGTGAACAGTTTGTCCGCTTCTATCTTTTGTACCCTCCATTTCTTAGCTTCGTCGTCCCATTTAGCATCCTGCACTGCTTTTACCGATCTTCTCACTCTTTCTTGTCGCCTCTTTACGCCCCTTTCGTGTGCTGTTCTAAACCACACACCAAGAGCTTCAAATTGTGTTGGCCTCGGTAGAGGTCTCATTGAAAGCATTGTCGCCTTCAGTTGGTTCAACACTTCTAATTTAAATGTTCCAAATCTTGGAAACGCTAGTTCTTTTTGCCCTTCTGTTAGCCTATGCCACTCGGAAATCCATAATATCGAGTGTAAGCCTACATTGACTGCCATATGATATGCAGGTGTGCCTTCTGGTGGAGCTTCTTCTCCGGCATATAAATTTCTCCTTTTCTTTTTAAAGATTTTTCCTAAACCCTTAAAACACTTCATTTTGATAACGTACGATATTTCTTCCTTATTTGCGTCTTGATAACAACCACCAATCCCTGTGCGACTCTCGCTAATCTGCCTATCCCAGCACGGTTCTATGCTGACTGACCAATCTCAGCGCGGCTCTACGCTGACGTCACTTGTCTCTTCTTCAGCAGCTTCCCTCGTTTCTCAACTCGTCTCACGATCTCACATGCGTTTTCATTCATACATTTGAAAAATGACTACTTCCGTCCAAGCGATCACTTTTCTCTGACTGTACGGCCACAGTCTAACTGTAATTGCTACCTCAACTGGCACAGCGTCTTTCCTCTTACGGTCGGACACTTGCCTCAACTGATAGGTTACTTACACACAGTAAACGTACGACCAGCGTCCGCTACTCATTCTCTCATACATACGCTCCCCCTATCATCGGTCTGTCGGGAAATCAATGGTACCTCATGACCCCCTTTCAATGGTAGACAAATTACTCTAGGTGTTCGATACACCTGAACCACTTAAGTCCTCTGGACATAAGATTTCATCCAGTTGCGCGCGCTCACAACTTTCCCTCAATCACACTACAGGCATTCAACTCCGCTTGACATTACAACACAGGAACAACATAAAACACCGCAATCTTACAACGCATGACCCTTATACTCACTCTCGACCGACTCTGCTGTTTTTCTCTCGACGCACCATCAGCACCGTCTTCGGCTGCAATTCTTCTTCTGGTCGACGATGACTAGGGACCTTGGGGTAAACTAACCTGGCCTAGGTCGTCTTCCTCAAGAAGATAACCATCCTCTGCTACCAACTGCGGGGAATGAGATTTTGATATCAATTTATGATTATGATCAATTTAATAATTTATCTCATTCGTCACTTTCGGACCGATTTATATCTGTCATTGAGTAAAAGACAACCCCACATAGGTTAGACAAACCCCATTAACTGACGCCACTCTGAAGAACCACTTACAACTGATGAAGTTTCAAAAGTTTATATAAAGATTAATTTGAATACGATACAATCCACTCAGGATAAAATCTCAAAATATACAAATTTCAATGTCAATTAAAATATCAGCTGCTTAAGCTTCGGTGTGAAGTGGTTCCTTCTGCGTTATCTGCAGTAAGATAAAAAATATCATCAAGTTAATCTGTCCCTACTCTATGCTATGTGACAATCCTACTTCGCAAGTTTCTTCCCTGAAAAGGTGTCAGCAGTTTGACTTCTAAAGAAGTTCAAACTCTCTTTAGCCTCTAAAGGAAATCTTAAGTTTCAGAAGCAGTACCCTATCTGCCTACCCATCCGCTCTTTAAGGGTCCTCGGCCTACTGCTCCCTTGCGCTCTGATCTCTCAGCGCATCTGCTCAAGGCATCTACCCTTGCCTTTCTCTCTCTGAGCTCCCTACTGGGCTGTTCGCTATCTTATCCCCGGGGTGCTGTCCCTAAAATACACAATCACCATGTGGGTGGAACGCCCCTTGACGCCCACCACGGACTTTCCCCGATGATGTCAACTTCCTGCTTCTTCCATTGGTCCACTCCTTGCGTCGTCCGTTAAGTTGACCCTTCTCCTTTGGATGTCATCTTCATCATTTCATCGTCGACATTTATCGATTCTTTCAGATCATGTAACATGTGAATTTAGACAAGGCCTTAACTCTATGTCTCTTAACTTGACCCTGCTAGGTCCTGTGAATGGTCTTGTCAAAACATAGTCTACATTCAAAGTGTCTCTCCTCACGTTCGAGCAATAAGCTCCGTCCGGCATTGTCACCTTAACTCTTACAAGTGCTAGACTTCTCGGCTCTCATGTCCACATCAAGCTATTTACGACCTTCACAAGACCACTAAATTACATTCATGTGACTATGCTCCTTCGAACTCTTGACCAGTTAGGTTATAAACACAAATGACCTAAACTCTTCCAGCATTTCTACAAAAGCCCTCTACACAGTATAACCTTTGGCATACATTTATATATTCGTACTTTAGCAAAAAGTCTTAGTTATACTTAAACATTCTACATCAAATATATACTACATAGAATACGACTGTATAGAGTGTAACCTATACATTTTCCTTGGTTACATCTTTATGTAAGTTCTCTTATACATTTATCCACGTTTCTTCTCGCCGCTTCTCCCAATGTAAAGTTACACATTTAAGGTTACACACATACACGAATTCTACTGCGCATGTTCTACATTTCATACACATTTCTACATCTACCCATCAGGTATACGGGCCTTCTAAATCTAATGCATGTTTAACATATGAATACACTTACATTTCCTATATTATGTTATCACTCTTCGTTGGCCTTTACGTTATAGTTGTCAACTTTACATTACGATATGCGTTTCATTCCTACATTTATAACATATACATCTAGAAATGGTTACTATATACTATATATTCAAATTGCGCTCTCTCAGAATCGCAGCTTAAAGCCTCTACACCGCCAGTCTGCTCCTGGGGCAATTCTAAGCGACTTGACGCCTACACACCACTAGCCCTCTACTGTAGCAATCCTGATCGCTGTGACACCTGTAAACAGCCGGCCTGCTTCTGTGCAATCCTGAGCGCTTTGATGCCTTCACACCATTCGCCTACTCCATCAACAGAGTGAGTAGAGAGAAGGGAAGAAGTGAATTGCAAAAGGGCAACATTGGACTATGAAGAGAGCAAGTGAGCAAAACAAGTACTCACCGGCTACACTGCAGAGGGACTGCGTGCGCGTCCATGCTCGCTCCCGCGGCAATACTCCATGGGAGTGAACCTACCAGAAAAGATGAGACATGCACCCACCATTAGCCATTAGCAGGCTACTATTTCAAAATGACACACACAAAAGCCAATCTAAAGTGTGGGAGGAGTCAGGCTTCACAAAGTAGAGAGAACAGATCCCCTACAGCGCAAGCGCTGTTTAGGCTCAACCTAACAATTCACTGTCTTTCTTAGCTGATCCTCGGTCTAGAGGTTGGTGCGAATCAGGTGGAGCAACTGAAATTAGCCCTCCCTTGAATAGGCGTAACACATGCAGCAGGTGCTGCCCTGTGGTAACGGTTGTATTTATTTATGTTTTGCATTAATATGACAGTAACACATACACACACAAACATTATTTGAAGAATTAAATCATGTTATTCACACTTGAATTTACATTAGCTAGTAAAGGACTGCTTTTTAAATTGGCTTACGGTGGTTGCCATCTTTGCTCTGTAACACGTGAACTTTAATTTCAGGGCAAGCTAAATTTCTAATGCAGATGAACCAGATGTTCTTTCTCTTACTATCCAATGTGAAGAAATGTTTTCTTTTTTTTGTAATCATTGTGGAAGTTTTAATTAATACTGTATTTGAAAAGACACCTGCAATGTGCTGATGAGTTTAAACATTTAAATTATTTAGTGTACGTTTGAAGAAAGCAGCTGCTAGAAGCTTGCACATCACGCCTGGACCTGGGAAACCTGGCAGCCATGAATGGGACACAACACACTCCCTTTTTTTCAAACTTCATATTCTACAGATTCATTATGTGAAGATGTTTCCTTCTCAGGGCTTTATTTTTTTAATCTACTCTACTAACAGCAACATTGTATATTAGGGATTGCCAACCTTTTTGGTGATAAGATCTACTTATCTTAAATGAAAATAGTCACGAGCTACTAATATTGTTACTGTTTCAATAGTGGCAACATCAGAAAAGATTACATTAGTGGCATACATTAATGGCAACCATAATCAAGAATGCGAACAGTGAGCACCTCAAATAATGAGGCATGGTTGGCAGCACTAATGTAAGAAAACCTTTGTCAATGTGGAATGCCTCTGCATGGGTAATGCGTAACAGCCACAGCTGCAATGGCCCTGGCATCAATATAATGATATTAGTAGTCGGTGTCCCCAACTCTACGTTACCACTCACAAATCTGCTTTAAATTTCCATCGTCATACAGCCATTTTTCTCCAAACATCTCTTTCTAAGTTCAGAAAATATACACATTTTCGTATCTGTTAGAACCGGCTGTCTCTAGTTGGCAGAGGTATACACTTCTGACAAATAGGGACACTCCTTTTCTAGTCAGGGCAAGGGGATCACACCCTTCGATAACCCCTGCTCACCCCCTTGGTAGCTTGGCAGAGCAGAACAGGCTTATCTCAGAGGCTGTGTGTTAAGCAATTATGACCACATACAGTAATACCGTGAATACACTACAAATGGACACGACACCGTAGTATTATAAAAATAAGTATTTTTATATAAGGCTTAGCACAAGACCAAAATAACGGCAAAACTGTACACAATCGGAATAAATACGTTTAGGAAGGAAAAAGGATAGTTCAAAGGTAGTTTCTCCTTTAGCATAAGAGTCTTTTCTATCAAGCAAATCTTCTTCTTGGAAACACAGTTCTTTAGCAACAGGGTAACTCACACGGGAGCTACACAACGCTGGGCAGAGATAATCCACAGGTTCGGCGTCGACCGCGAGGAGCGCTGCGTCGGGCCTGGAGTCACACGGACCCCCAATAACACAGTACCTTAGGAAAAGGAGGCACACGATGATCAGCGGCGTCGAGCAATCCGGCGTCGCGTCTTCGGTGTCGATCAGGCCACAGCAGGCGTGGTCGATGATGCAGTTGCACAGAGTGAGCAGCGCTCACGGCGTCGAAGGGCACACAGTTGATGCGATCAGCAGCGGGGCAGACACGAGGTCCTCTGGAGTTAGAGCCGTACTCCTACTCACTGGCGTTGCTGCTGGCGTCGGTTGGGCCCAGCGTCCGATCGTCGTGGTTGCTGGTTCTTTCAGAGATGCTGGATTCACACTTCCAGCAGATAGCACTTTGTAGCAGGTGAAGTCCTTTAGCCCTGTGACTTCGGCAGGAGACTGGCACTCTTCCAGTCCTTGGAGATTTTCTTAGCAAGCGTGAGAGTACACACACAGTTCCTCTCTCCTGGTTCCTCGGCAAAAATAAAGAAGCGCTGCAGGATTCCCCCAACAACAGCACACTGGCAGAAGGGGTAAGCAGTCCTTTAGATCAGCAGGCTTCTTGTCCTTGGTTACAGGGTTCCTTGTCAGAAGTGATCTGATTTCCTAGTTCAGGGGTCCTCCTCTTATACCCCTTTTCGTCTTTGATCCCTTTGTCTATGCCGGGGATTTCCCAACATCCTGGGTCTGTGGTGGGTGGAGCTAGGCAGTAG
This sequence comes from Lissotriton vulgaris, assembly GCF_964263255.1. Classification (NCBI taxonomy): domain Eukaryota; kingdom Metazoa; phylum Chordata; class Amphibia; order Caudata; family Salamandridae; genus Lissotriton; species Lissotriton vulgaris. The sequence continues at coordinate 511,593,010 of NC_141696.1, forward strand.
CACCTGGCCTATTCATTGAGCCGGGCCGGGTCCTCAGACGCCCCGCAGGAGGTGGAGCCAGCATCGACACTGGCAGGAGCAGAGCTATCGCCCTCCTGGCAGGAGGTGGGGCTAGGATTGTCCATGGCAGGTACAGAGCCATCAGTCGCTCGGCAGGAGGTGGAGCCAGCATTGTATCAGGCAAGGCAGGCTATCAACAACTACTCTCCCCCTACTCTCAACGTAATGTCCCACTCATCCCACACTGACTCATCCAGACCTCTTGGAGCCACCCAGCTCCTGTCACGCACACGTAAGACCAGCAGAGACCAGATATGGTTAGACAAGAAAATAGACACTTTCTAAAAGTGCTATTTTCGAACCCAGAGTCCAAAAACCATCCACACCAACGGATGCGTAATTAAACCCCGAGTCCAGGGATACCAAACTCGACATTGCACCATGCTCCCCGAGCCAGCTAGGATTATAGCGTTAATAATCCCGGCGGCCCATTCTACCCAACGGAGAGCAGGCTACCTCGCAATAGTGAAGCCCGAAGATGGCGGCACTTCACTATCAGGACATGCCAACTTGGTCAGGCTTGTCCTACCTTACACTTACAATGCACCCTGCCCATGGGCCTACCATAGGGGTGACTAACATGAAGTTAAGGGAAGGTTGGAGGGGCTGGCAAGTAGGTATACCTGCGCAGCCGACGTGACAGTGCAGGACTGCACGTGGGTCTCGCAATGACCGACCCGTAGACATTCGTTTACACGGCCGCTCCTGTGGGTGGCACAACACGTGCTGCAAGCCCACGAGCGGCATTTGTATTTACAAGCCCTGGCACTCCTGGTGCACTAGACTAGGGACTGACAGTAAACCAAATAAACCAAACATGGATACAATAGATACATCATTTTAACAGAGGGAGCACTTGCGCTATGGCACTGATCAGCAGTGACACGGCGCCCAAAGCATATACCAGCAAAACATCGTAAAACAGTAGAGGCAAACAGAAAAAATGGAGGAGAGACTCAAGCCAATGATGTCAGGTCTAACACGTGTCCCCTCCAGCTGAAATGTGGGGAGAACTACCCTTAACCTAGGGAGTCCTCATCACTAAGGCGGAAAAATCTGGACAGACCATCAGCATTGGCGTGATCTGTACCAGGACGGTGTTCCACCGTAAAGTCCATCCCCTGTAGAGCAATGGACCACCTCAACAGTTTTGGGTTCTCACCCCTCATTTGCATCAACCATCTGAGGGGCCTGTGGTCTGTCTGAACCCGGAAGTGAGTCCCAAACAGGTAGGGTCCTAACTTCTTCAGTGCCCAGACCACAGCAAATGCTTCTCTCTCTATCGCACTCCACCGCGTTTCCCTGGGAAGTAACCTCCTACTGATGAAGGCTACAGGCAAGTCTCGGCCCTCTTCATTCACCTGAGCTAGAACAGCCCCCACGCCATGCTCTGAAGCGTCCGTCTGAACAATGAATTCTTTCGAAAAGTCGGGTGCCTGGAGTATAGGTGCTGTGCACATTGCAGTTTTCAGGGTGTCGAAGGCCGTTTGACAGGCATCAGTCCAGATCACGTTTCGTGGCTGCTTCCTGGAAGTCAGCGAAGTCAAGGGGTGCACAATGTTACCGTAATCCTTGACAAACCTCCTGTAATAACCCGTGAGTCCTAAGAAGGCTCTCACCTGTGTTTGGGTTTTGGGCGGTGCCCAAGCCAGGATGGTATCAATCTTGGGTTGCAGGGGGGCAACCTTGCCGCTCCCTACTTGGTGCCCCAAGTACACCACAGAACCCTGCCCAATCTGGCACTTACTGGCCTTGATTGTGAGGCCTGCTCCGCGCAGGGCCAACAACACTTCCTGGAGGTGGCGCAAGTGTTCCTCCCAGCTGGCGCTGAACACTGCGATGTCGTCCAGGTAGGCGGCGCTGAATTCCTCCAGTCCAGCCAAGACCTGGTTGACCAACCTCTGGAAGGTGGCGGGGGCATTCTTCATCCCAAAGGGCATCACCCGGAACTGGTATAGCCCATCTGGTGTGGAGAATGCTGACCTCTCTTTTGCCCCATCAGTCAAGGCGATCTGCCAGTACCCAGACGTTAAGTCAAACGTACTAAGGTACCGGGCAGCCCCCAACCGATCGATGAGCTCATCAGCTCTGGGGATGGGGTGCGCGTCAGTCTTCGTGACTGAATTGAGCCCTCGGTAGTCCACGCAGAACCGGAGTTCTGGTGAAGCACCGGGCGCTGCAGCCTTCGGGACCAAGACCACTGGGCTGGCCCAAGGACTGCTAGAGGACTCAATCACCCCCAACGCGAACATTTTGGAGACCTCCTCCTGAATGTACGCTCGGACCTTGTCAGTCACCCTGTAAGCCTTGTGCTTCACAGGAGGGCTGTCTCCGGTGTCAACGTCATGGACACACCAATGCGTGACACCCGGAACCAAGGAAAACAGATCCGGGAATTGTCCCAACAGGTGGCGACAATCCTGTTTCTGCTCAAGGGTCAGTGTGTCAGAGAGGACCACACCATCCACTGACCCGTCTTGCTCCTTAGCATACAGGAGGTCGGGAAGAGGCTCACTCTCCTCCTCCGTTCCATCATCTGTAGCTAAGAGCATGCCCACTTCGGACCTTTCTAAGTGAGGCTTCAAACGGTTGACATGCAGGACCCGCAAGGGGTTCCTGGGAGATTTCAAGTCCACCAAGTAGGTGACATCGCTCTTCTTCTCCACAACCTTAAACGGTCCAGTCCACCTGTCCTTGAGCGCACAAGGTTCCACAGGGGACATGACCCACACTTCCTGACCAGGCTGAAGCTCTACCAGAGTGGCATTCTGGTCGTACCATCGCTTCATCTCCTCCTGGCTGGCCTCCAGATTTGCCTGAGCAAGTTCTCTGAAGCGCCGAGTCTGGTTCCGAAAGGCCAGCATGTAGCTGTATACATCCTGGGGAGGTTTCCTGGGAGATTGCTCCCAGCCTTCCTTGACCAGACTCAAAGGTCCTCTTACCGGGTGACCGTATAAGAGCTCAAAGGGGCTGAACCCTAGAGCCTTCTGCGGCACCTCACGGTAAGCAAACAACAGGCATGGCAAGAGGACGTCCCATTTCCGCCTCATTGGTTCTTCAAGACCCATAATCATGCCTTTCAGGGTCCGGTTGAATCTCTCAACCAGCCCGTTTCCTTGAGGGTGGTAAGGAGTGGTGAACTTGTAGGTTACCCCACACTCCTTCCACAGAGACTTCATATAGTTCGAAATGAAGTTGGTGCCTCGGTCGGACACCACCTCTCTGGGGAACCCCATCCGGGAGAAAACACCCATCAGTGCCCGTCCCACCACGGGGGCCGTCACTGTCCTGAGAGGGATGGCTTCCGGGTACCTTGTGGCATGGTCCACCAAGACCAGGATGAACCTGTTGCCCAGGGCTGTCTTGGGGTCCAGGGGCCCAACAATGTCAATACCCACCCGGTCAAAGGGGGTGCTGACCACTGGAAAAGGTTGGAGGGGAGCCTTCTGCTTCCTTCCGCTTTTCCCACTTGCCTGGCAAGTGCGACAAGTTTTGCCATGGATGTCTACATCCCTACGCATCTGAGGCCAATAAAAATGGGTGACAAGCCTGTCATAGGTCTTGTCCTGCCCCAGATGTCCAGCTAACGGTACGTCATGAGCCAAACCCAGTAGGAAGGCTCTGAAGCGCTGGGGTACCACCAGCACACGGGCTGACCCAGGCTCAGCAGCCTTAGGCTCGCTATACAGGAGGTCGTTCTCCCAGTACACAAAATGTGACCCTGACTGGTCACCTGAGGATTGGGCTGAGGCCTGCTGCCTCATGCCCACACGAGAAGGGCACTCTTTCTGTTCCGCACAGAATTCCTCCCTGGAGGGACCACCATCCTGCTGCCAGTGGGTCAGCTCGGGCAAATCTCCCAGTTCGGCAATTTGTTCCCCGGTGGGCTCCAGGGCATCCCCCTCAGGGTCTCCCTCCTTCTGGACCACGGGAACAACGGGGGCCGGTTTCCCGCGCCTCCTGCCTCTTCTCTTCACAGCTGGGTCCTGGGCCGTACTTCCAGGCTCCGGGACCCCATCAACACCCTTACTTGCTGTCATGGATCGAGTGGTTGCACACACCCACTCTGGCACACCCAACATTTTCAAGTGCGCCGCTCTCTCCACCTTAGCCCAAGGGGAGTCTTCCAAATCATTGCCCAGGAGACAGTCGACAGGCATGGCGGGCCTCACAGCAACTTGAAGAGTACCTGAAACTCCCCCCCATTCAAAGGAAACCTGAGCCACCTCACACTCTTTCTGGGAGTTATCGGCAGCTATCACGGGGTAGAATGCGTGGGGAACCACCTGCTCTCTGGACACCAAGTGACACTTGACAGCTGTCACACTCGCTCCGGTGTCTCGGAGAGCTTCCACTCTATGGCCATTAATGGTCACCCACTGCCTATATTTACTAGTGTTACTAGGCAGAGGGGGTGGAGGGACCATTTGCATATCTCCTAGCGAGACCAGGGACATTTCTGCGGGACCCCTCCCACCATGGACAACCATCTCCTCCCCTCCCAAGGCTACACTTGCCAACTGACGAGGGGGTGCACGCGGCGGTGCATTCGAATCCTTCTTGGGACACTGGGAGTCATAAAACCGGTGTCCCGCCTGCCCACAACCGTAGCAGGTTAGGGGGCCCCTATGAACAGGTTTACCCGTCGGGCCCCTGACTTCTTCTCAGGGGGAGGCTGGGAACCTTTCCCTTGGTTCCCTTGGGGATTACTTTGGGGCCCTTTCTGAGACTCCTTCTGTTTACCCTTGTCCCCCCCACTCTTCTGCTGGGGACCCTGCCCACCTTTGGCTGAGTCTCCCACTGGACCCTTGTGGACCCTGGTACTGACCCGGCGGTCCGCCTCCTCAGCAAGTTTTCTAGGGTTAGATATCTTGCTATCAATCAGGTGCTGGCGCAGCTCTGGAAAACAGTTATTCGACAAGTGCTCCCACGCAAACAAATCATAGAGAGCTTCATAACTTTCCACTTTGCTGCCCTTTACCCAACCATCCATGGCTCTGCAAAAATAAGACACATATTCAACCCACGTCGTACCAGGCAACTTCTTACATTCTCTAAAAGCTTGTCTGTACTGCTCGGGGGTTAAACCATATCGCAACATTAAAGCATCTTTCATATGAGCATACGACATCCTATCCGCAACAGGCATGTCTAACAGGGTATCTCTTCCCTCATTCACAAAGCGACCCCACAACCCCGCTCCCCAATTCTTCTCAGGGACCTGGTGGGCCAACAATGCTAACTCATATGCTTTAAACCATTGACCAATATCTTCATTCTTATTGTAATCTTTGATCACATCTTTCGGGAAGTAAAACTTACTTTCTGCAGGCTCAGATGGAATGCTGCCACCAGAGGGATTCAACTCTAACTTTTTAGCTTGGATATCCAGTTCCCTCAACCTGGCTTCACGCTCCAAAGCTAACTTCTCTCGTTCAAACTCCAACTTTTTGATCTCTAAATCAGCTTCCCTTCTACCTCTTGCATTTTCTAACTTCAACTGCCCATTTATCTTTAGCCTTGCCATCTCCATGTTGTAAGCTCGCTCTTTCGCCCTTTCTTCTCTTTCTTCAGGGGAAAGACCTTTGGAGGAAACACTGCTTCCGGGAGAGGGCACAGGTCCATTCACTGGCACCTCCTCATCCCCTTCCTCTGTGGGTACCACCACCACATCAGAGGGATTTCTGGACTCCCACCAGGCCTGCAATGCTTTATAAAAATCATCTTTTCTCGAGAGGCCGGTGGTAGGAACTTCAAACTGGTCGCAAAAGTGTTTCAGCTCATCTTTCTTGTATTTCTTTAGCTTACTCCTCTCGAACTCTTCCACAACAACGATAGCAGGGGCAGTGACTCCGTTGTCACTCATGGTTAAACTGGCAGTGTTCAGAAAATCAAGTTTCAGGAAAGCGGAGAACAAAAATAGGATCCTTCCGAATCAGATTGTGACTGCGTTATGGTCTGCTTTCACTACGTAGCGCACACTAATCACTGTACATGGGTCATAAATGCAAGGTCCAAATCCTCACCGCTGCATCCAATGTTAGAACCGGCTGTCTCTAGTTGGCAGAGGTATACACTTCTGACAAATAGGGACACTCCTTTTCTAGTCAGGGCAAGGGGATCACACCCTTCGATAACCCCTGCTCACCCCCTTGGTAGCTTGGCAGAGCAGAACAGGCTTATCTCAGAGGCTGTGTGTTAAGCAATTATGACCACATACAGTAATACCGTGAATACACTACAAATGGACACGACACCGTAGTATTATAAAAATAAGTATTTTTATATAAGGCTTAGCACAAGACCAAAATAACGGCAAAACTGTACACAATCGGAATAAATACGTTTAGGAAGGAAAAAGGATAGTTCAAAGGTAGTTTCTCCTTTAGCATAAGAGTCTTTTCTATCAAGCAAATCTTCTTCTTGGAAACACAGTTCTTTAGCAACAGGGTAACTCACACGGGAGCTACACAACGCTGGGCAGAGATAATCCACAGGTTCGGCGTCGACCGCGAGGAGCGCTGCGTCGGGCCTGGAGTCACACGGACCCCCAATAACACAGTACCTTAGGAAAAGGAGGCACACGATGATCAGCGGCGTCGAGCAATCCGGCGTCGCGTCTTCGGTGTCGATCAGGCCACAGCAGGCGTGGTCGATGATGCAGTTGCACAGAGTGAGCAGCGCTCACGGCGTCGAAGGGCACACGGTTGATGCGATCAGCAGCGGGGCAGACACGAGGTCCTCTGGAGTTAGAGCCGTACTCCTACTCACTGGCGTTGCTGCTGGCGTCGGTTGGGCCCAGCGTCCGATCGTCGTGGTTGCTGGTTCTTTCAGAGATGCTGGATTCACACTTCCAGCAGATAGCACTTTGTAGCAGGTGAAGTCCTTTAGCCCTGTGACTTCGGCAGGAGACTGGCACTCTTCCAGTCCTTGGAGATTTTCTTAGCAAGCGTGAGAGTACACACACAGTTCCTCTCTCCTGGTTCCTCGGCAAAAATAAAGAAGCGCTGCAGGATTCCCCCAACAACAGCACACTGGCAGAAGGGGTAAGCAGTCCTTTAGATCAGCAGGCTTCTTGTCCTTGGTTACAGGGTTCCTTGTCAGAAGTGATCTGATTTCCTAGTTCAGGGGTCCTCCTCTTATACCCCTTTTCGTCTTTGATCCCTTTGTCTATGCCGGGGATTTCCCAACATCCTGGGTCTGTGGTGGGTGGAGCTAGGCAGTAGCACCTGGCCTATTCATTGAGCCGGGCCGGGTCCTCAGACGCCCCGCAGGAGGTGGAGCCAGCATCGACACTGGCAGGAGCAGAGCTATCGCCCTCCTGGCAGGAGGTGGGGCTAGGATCGTCCATGGCAGGTACAGAGCCATCAGTCGCTCGGCAGGAGGTGGAGCCAGCATTGTATCAGGCAAGGCAGGCTATCAACAACTACTCTCCCCCTACTCTCAACGTAATGTCCCACTCATCCCACACTGACTCATCCAGACCTCTTGGAGCCACCCAGCTCCTGTCACGCACACGTAAGACCAGCAGAGACCAGATATGGTTAGACAAGAAAATAGACACTTTCTAAAAGTGCTATTTTCGAACCCAGAGTCCAAAAACCATCCACACCAACGGATGCGTAATTAAACCCCGAGTCCAGGGATACCAAACTCGACATTGCACCATGCTCCCCGAGCCAGCTAGGATTATAGCGTTAATAATCCCGGCGGCCCATTCTACCCAACGGAGAGCAGGCTACCTCGCAATAGTGAAGCCCGAAGATGGCGGCACTTCACTATCAGGACATGCCAACTTGGTCAGGCTTGTCCTACCTTACACTTACAATGCACCCTGCCCATGGGCCTACCATAGGGGTGACTAACATGAAGTTAAGGGAAGGTTGGAGGGGCTGGCAAGTAGGTATACCTGCGCAGCCGACGTGACAGTGCAGGACTGCACGTGGGTCTCGCAATGACCGACCCGTAGACATTCGTTTACACGGCCGCTCCTGTGGGTGGCACAACACGTGCTGCAAGCCCACGAGCGGCATTTGTATTTACAAGCCCTGGCACTCCTGGTGCACTAGACTAGGGACTGACAGTAAACCAAATAAACCAAACATGGATACAATAGATACATCATTTTAACAGAGGGAGCACTTGCGCTATGGCACTGATCAGCAGTGACACGGCGCCCAAAGCATATACCAGCAAAACATCGTAAAACAGTAGAGGCAAACAGAAAAAATGGAGGAGAGACTCAAGCCAATGATGTCAGGTCTAACAGTATCAAATGCACATTTTTCAGTATTGATATACATGATAGAAAAGGTCAAATGAACACGTCTGGACAGTTCTTTCATGATGATTCTGGGGTTACTGGAGAGAAATGGTGCAATTCAGTGGAAATAGCATCTGTATGTGGATGCATATTACAGTTGCTGTACTTTCAACTCTAAAAACTGTGGGGTATATTTTTCAAGGATTTGCTTTGTGTTTGCAGCACCACGCAACATGGTGCATGCATGACACAAACCCTAAAATGCAATTTATCTAGCCATGCAAGGCCACTTTGCATGACCCTAAGTGGCTTGATAAATCAGGAGTAATGCAACGCATGGCAAGTCGATGTGTTGCACTGCCCCATGGAGGCATTTTAGGTGCGTTGGTTGGGTGTTCCCACGCAACTCCCATGGATTTTGACATAATCCCAGAATTTACCATTACTGGTAGGCCCAGAAATACGCCAAAATGCTACTCTTTCCCAGGGGAGGCGTAATGAGGAGAAATATCTTTAGTTTACCTTGTTACTTCCTCTTTCTATGTGTGTTGCATTTTGCAGCAGAAATAAGAAGAGCAATATGCCTCAGGGGATTCTTTCTGTGCAGGCAGGTGCCCCTGCCTGCACAAAAACAATCCCGCTGAAACGCAGGAACCAAGGGTGCTTTCATTGGCGCTAGGCAGCCCATTGTGAACCAGCGCTGGGGAAAAGGCAGGAATGCACTGTATTATGTTAAATACAGTGCATTTCTGCCCTTTCTCCATTCCTCCTTCTACGTACGCTGCAAGGCAATGTCCTATGCTGCGTTATTTTGAATAAATAGGCCCCTAAGGCACACCTATGGGCTTTAATATTAAGTGTAAGTATTAACACAGCCCTTTATTCGGCATATAAAGGCTGAGTCAGAACTGACCCAGTTAGAATCTGTCACTTGTTGGTTACTGATAGGTAGCACTGTGTTTCATGTACTTGAATTTTTAAAATCCGCTATTAGACTTAGATCCAGTTGTGACTAACTAGCCAGCTCTCTCCAACCGTATTTTGTATTGATATTGGTTGAATTGTTTTAATTGTGTAGCATGTATGCATTTGGAATCAGTGAATTTCGCGCATCCCCATTGGTACAAGTTATTTTAATTCACCAGTAGTTGCCTATGAATATTGTTTTTATTAGACATATTATTGAATGTTATAGTTATTATGTGCTTTTTATGGTTTTAACATCCGAAACCGAATAAAGATTATTTGATTTGTTGGTTACCTCAAGATCGTAGCAACAGGGAGTGTTTGTTGACTTTTCAAACTTGTGACCTACACCTTCCTTCCTCCTCTACTACTTGCACACTTGCTGAACCGAGTTAGCTTCTGTTCCAAGATTAAGCCCTGTAAGCCTTATGAACTGCAGGGTCTCCATATATGTAATGTGTGCAGTGGATACTCAACCCTCTACGCTGCTTTGCGAGGCTTCAAACTTTTGACCTGTGAGTTACTCAATGTTCTCTGTAGTGGGCGCATCTGCCAGCCTGGAATGCTAAATGCATAAGAAGGTATACCAAAGGACGCATACCAGTACCTCTGACCCAACATTATTGGCTTCCTTAATGCTTGTTTTAAACTCTGAAGCCCTGCTTCATTGTATTGCCCCAAAGCAGCTTCTGACATGCCTGACCATCGATTGTAGATTCTGGAGACATTTTAGGAATGTGACCCGAAATACCCTAATAGAATTTAATTTTACGTTTGGTTAAAATAATGCTGCTCCTGCTGATATTATTTTAGAAACTGACTTACTTGTGCCTTTGCCTTACTTGCCTGTGGTGGCAAAGGAATTGGAAGAAACTTGTGATGCGTCGCTTCGATTTTAGAAAACGTTAGACATAAAAAATATCCTGAACATGTTTTTGTAAGTCTTGCAAAATAGAATTTTTAAGCAGGCATTGTTGAAGGTATAACTCTAAAGTCTGGTAAATCGTTTTACTTTGAGGATAATTATGGGCAATGAGTCTTTCATTAGAGGTGCAGAATTAAAAACGTTTAGATTTAGATCATTAACTCTCAGTTTCACACTACACATGGGGTTGATAGCATTTTCCACTCTAGCCAGATAGATATTATTAAAGTGTTTGAAAACTATGAACAATGTGGCCTCTTAGAACTTGGGGGTATACATACAGTGCGATTAAGCTTTCTGGCATTTCATAAATAATGAAACTTCTAATTAAACCTCAGTATCGTATATTTTCTGTCCTATTTGGTGGCATTTTAGTTGATTTTGATTGCACAGTGCAGTTGCTGGAATTATGCATTACCAGATGGTACTTCATTTGACATTGTATTTACTCATGTTTGCTAATTAGGCCTACATGTAAAGGGCTGCACGTAAGAGTTCATTGGTCACTTCCTTTAGGAAAAGGAGACCCCTCCCAGACGCCACTTTTAGACCTTGCAGAAACTTGGGGGCTTATTTACAAGCCCCCTTGCATCACCGGTGGAGCACTTTTTCCCATATTAAAAGTGAGGTACCGGCGGCGCAGGGGTCTCGTAAATAAACCACTTGGTTTTAAGAAGCATGCTTCCTGGAAACTAGCGCCAAGAAGCACCAGAAGAAAAAAAGTCCTTTAGCCGTAAAATGCCTTCTGAGTACTAGTCCATTTGGCTGGATCAGTGCTTATTGAGGTGTCGCCAAGCCCGTAAATCCTGCACCAGAATGGATGAACTAAAACGTATTCCTCAGGCTCGTAATAGAAGGGTGAAGGCTTGAATGTAATTTTTTTTGATACATGGTTGAAACTTCCTGACAGGAAGAGGTAGGCTACAAAACAACAATAATGATTCACACTTGGTTCCATAAGGAAAATGACTGAACTTCCTTGATTGCAGTGATTGCATGGCAAACTTCCAATGGACTTTGGAATAAAGACTCACACCCTGAAAATACTGATGCACAGAAGTTTGCAAGAATTGCCCCAAAGACAGAGGAGCACTAGGGGTATCAAGAGGGGACCAGCAATGATGTTTCACAGACTGCTCTTCAGCTGCAGACTTCAGTACTATGGCAACATCTTAAGGCTACAGAGTCGTGCGAATGCATTATCAATTATCTCCCTAAGGAGGATGTTTGTAATGGCACCTCTTCCCTGGAGGGGAAGGTTTCAATAGTGTAAGTCTGAAATGTATTCAGCTGTCACATTTCGAGAGCATACAATGTTTAAGGATGTCAAGGCCAACCCAACCTCTTTCCCAAGGGTCCGCTTACCCCCATTTAATAAACTCAAGGAGATTGGAAGTCACCCGAACTCAAGGGGAATGGGCTTAGGAAAGAGAGAGAGAAAGTGAGTGAAATAGAGACTCTCCTACACGTGTAGGAATTAAAGAACTGGATTGGGCTGGTGTCGCATAAGGTCTTTGAGAGGATTCAAGGTACAGTGACTTTCCAACCTTAAGGAAAGAGAGTATCATTAGTATAGAAGGCTTATCAGCAATATGCAGGCATGCACGTTTTCTGACTTATCCAAAGGCAAGCAAAGGCAGCCGGTGGCTAGCTTCCAGACACACCCAGATAACTGACCAAGCACTGAAGAGAGAAAGGAATATCCTGTGGCACTGGTACAGATGAAGTGTGAGACTGGAAGACAAGAACTAGAAACATACGGTAAGTGCAAAATCCTAATGAGTTGTGGACAGAGGAACCAAAGAGGAAAAATACAATAATGGTGACAGGATGTGTAAGCCTGGTGCAACTTGAAGCGTGACAGACACCAGCTCATACATGTAGTAGGTGTTAATACCACATTGCCTTCATGGACTCGGAAGGAGTAATGGCTTATGGCCAGTTGTAGTGTGACTGGTGCAGCATAACAGATCAGCCAGGCCCTGGATAGCTTTGTCCTTCCCAAGCGTATCCATAGTCTCCATTTCTCTTTTTTACAACTTTCTCCATGTTTGGTGTCAACAAGGTCTTTTCTTAACTAGACCTGGAACCGACAATGTACCACTCGGCAGAAAGTGTTCTTTCCCTCCATGCAGTAAATCTGGGTACTCTACATTATCTATGACCTAAATATAGTCTTCACTTTTTTTCAATTCTGATTCTATAAACAAAAGTACCTCCAAGCACACAAATGCTTCTTAGAATTGAGTTGCATAACCTGACGCCATACACCTTTCAGATAAAGAGTTACTTTAGAGGTGCACTGTCTCAGCTTGCATTGCACCCAACATTTGCACAGCACTGTTGGTGTTTGGAGTATTATGAAAATAAGAGTGTGTGTACACAATGTGTTTGTGGTTCATTGCTAACTTCTCGATTGGTGTAAAGCCTTGATAACTTACTAACTCCAGGTATTGTGGAGGTGACTAAAGAACAATGGGGGATATTAGAAAGAACTAGCGATACTTATCGCAAAACGCGCTTAGCGCGTTTGTTTTTATCGCCGCCTATCGCTGGATATTTTCGTGGAGATAACATGCTATTAGCAACGTTTATCTCCACTGTGATAAAATATCCAGCAATAGCGGCGAAATTCCTGAATATCACTGGAAATCCAGCGTTATTCATGCATCAACGCCATGGTGGACTTAGCTTGAAAATACTGGGTTGCTAATAGGAGGAAGTTGTGTTAGCGACTGTTTTCAGTCGCTTCTAGTTGGGAACGCCTACCTTGCATGTCATTAGCGATAATCATCGCTGACATGCAAGGCGATAGGAAAAGCGGCCGCTATTGCCAGAAAGCTGTCACTAACACCTGTTAGCTACACCTTGCTGATAGGACCATAAAAAAATTGCTGCTTTAGTGGCAAAAAATGCTGCTAAAGCGGTGATAAAGCCCTTGCTAATATGCCCCTAAGTGGTTGAAAAGCCTGCAAAACATACTTTAAAATCACAGGATCACGTTTCAGATCATGTTGCGCAGTGGTGACAAACCTTTCAAATTTATACTAGTCAAATTTTTCACATTTACAGAAAAAGGTATCATTGAAATTCTACTTTCGTACACCTATATCAAATTTGCAGCTGATACTAAACTTTTTTTAGGTGAAGTTATAGTAACTTTTGTTTTTAATGAGCCAGCCTATTAATTTGAAACAAATGCAGAGCACGAAATGATCCGGCCTTTGAGCTCATGGTAAAGGATCATATACTGTGTGAGTTAAATCTTAGCACTTTATCCTCTGAGGCAATTAGAAGTACATATTGTGCCTGATCATTAAGTGAACTCCAGTAGAAGAAAAAACGATATTCTATCCATTGCTGCATATTCCCGGCTTTTAATGTATTTCTTCACTGGGCTAATTGCGTTCAAGAAAGGTCCCAAACTCCTCTCACTTCTGAAAGACCACATGGGAAGTTAATACTACTGGGGTTTGCATAGAGTGGAGCACGAAGCGTGCGTGGTTGCCATGTGAAATGAAAAAAAAGATTCTCCAACTACGCCAATTAGTATGCTGGCAAGAAATTAATGAGCCCTTAAAGATCTCTGGTCATTCTTGCATTTTAAAGAAAAGAAACACATAAGCAAACAGACTAATAGATATTTTTTTGTTTATTTATTTATTTTTATTTCTTTACTTGAGTTTTATATAGCGCTGGCTAGACCCGGAGGTATCAGAGCGCTTTACATGAGGAGAGTTACATAGGTTACAAGCTACACATTGTTACAGAAGGTACAACAGTTACAATTTACATTCTTAGGTTAATGGTGTGTAGAGGGGTAAGGGGGTAATGTAAAAGGGGGAGGGGAGGGAGAATTAAGCGGAGCATCGGCATAAGGAAAGACAAAGCAGGCAGGTGGAGAGGAATTCAGGGGAGAGAGGAAGGGAAAAGGGGAGATAGCCAAAGAATGAAGGAGGGAAGCGGAGGTAGAGGAGGTAGGGGACACAGTGTGGAGACGGAGAAGTAACTGTCTGACTTCCAGCTGGGTGGGACAGGGATCATTCTCAATTATCAGTTATGTGTGATTCCCATTTTCACGGTGGACTCTCTCAGCGGGCCGCTGAGACTCCAGGGCATCAGATACTGGATCCCTCCCCAACAAGGGTAGAGTTGTGCTTTGGTCACAGGCGCACTCAGAGGAGTGAAGAGGTGGGGGAGGCGTAGGAAACCCACCAGGAACACAGTGTCCAACGTCTGGTCTGGTAGGAGACGTCTCCCAGTGGTAAGGGGATCAGTGCCAGTCCTCCACTATGTGTGACACCCATGTCACTGTGGACTCTCTCAGAGGGGTCTCTGAGACTCCGGGGCAAGATGCTGGATCCATCCCCAACAAGGGGAGTAGGAGTGCTTTTGGCAGGGGCATAGTTATGGGGGCCATTTAAGGGAGCCAAGCTGGTAGAGAAAGGCACTCCCTGTAAAAGGGTCTAATGGCATTGCCACCCCTCAACGAGCAAAAGCCCTTAGCTGGGCGCCCCTTCACAAGGCTACAACATTTTAGCTGTGAAACCTTGGCATAGAGCACGTGAAAGGGATTGGTGTCGACATGTTCCTAGGGTGGGGCTTGTGGTGTTGCCGAGGAGTGGTGAGCTGTCCTGATGAGTACAAGTAAGCACACAATGACACAACACACAGCAACAGCACAGTGATATCAGATCTAGACCGCCCAGCTGGTGAGGGCATTTATTATCATAAATGTGTCACATTCGGGCAGTACCACGGATGAGAAACATTCAGGTGAGAACCTCTAAAAGCCCTTCCTAAATATCTCACTATGCGCCCCATATATGTAAAACTTTAAAACAAAAATGTTGCAAATAACATGAACATGGTTACCACTTTTAAGGTAGTTGATTCACCTGCTTGCTCCCAGTGGTTTTATCCTGCAACATCTCAAAGACGGCCGGATGGCATAGGGTTTCTACTTAGGTTGTACTGGGACTGTAGATAGACAGAGGTAGAGGCTGTCTCCTCATTGGTAGGATCACTGATTCCCTCAGGGTTACAGACACTACTGCCCCGTGTCAGTCACTTGGGGGCAGATTTACAAGCCCCTTGCACCACTTTTGCATCACTTTTAACATGGGAAAAGTGATGCAAAAGTGGCGCAAGGGGCTTGTAAATCTGCCCCTTGGAGTCTGTCGGATTCAGTTTCGCAGCTTGCTTAGGTTCCCATTCATCACTAGATCGATCCATTCCAAAATCAGGCTGCTCACGATGTTCTTCTGTTATTTCCAGAGATTCACATTCTCAAAACGTTTTGAAAAATGACACATTCAGGGTGACCATCTCATTCCCTCTTTGGCTTGTTATCATGGGATCGCGGTAAACGATCAGCTTGACTTAATAAACCCCCCCCGCACCCCGCACTCACAGAGGTTGTCCCAGCTGACTAGGAGCTCTAGGCACCTCGTCACACCTAAAACGCGGCGGCCATCTTAGCTTGGGAATAGCCTCAGGGCACCCCAGTGGACACTATAAAAGGGCACCCAAGAAAGGATTTAAAATCACTGTGTGTTGGACCCCTCCTAAGGCGGATAGCCGGGAGGTAGTTGTGATTTTATTTGTTTACTTTGTATGTGCAACTTGCTTTTAAAAATTACTATTAAACTATGGAGCGCGTGATTGAACTCTATTCACTGTCCTCCAAAGCATCTCCTTAGCGCAGCAGCACTCGCTTTCACTCCCAGCCTCTCTGTTTACTTCAAACGTAAACCTGCTTTATTCTGTGGCGCGCGTGTTTGAAAACTAAACACTGCGACCCATAAGCTTCCTTCAGCGCGGTAAACGATCGGCTTGATTTAATAAGCCCCCCCGCACCCTGCACTCACCGAGGTTGTCCCAGCTGACTAGGCGCTCAAGGCACCTCGTCACACCTAAAACGCGGCGGCCATCTTTGCTTGGGAATAGCCTCAGGGCACCCCAGTGGACACTATAAAAGGGAAGGGCATGGCTCCGCGCAGCGGACGCGTACAGCAGGCGCGCCGGGGTCGCGCCGGAGTCGAGCCAGAGTCCTGCCCGTCTGCGCCCGTCAGCGCAAAGGAAGCGCCAGATGCCAGATACCCTGTCAAAATCCGGAGTGGTAAGATAGTGTATTCAAGACTAGAGCTACTAAAGCTACAGCGCCCTGCTCGCAGATGCACCAGTTTCAACCCTGTACATATTACTACACCCCTTGCATGCCCATGCAGTTTCTCCCTTTTAACCCCAGCTCGGCAAACTTCCCCCCCAACAGCCAAGCCCTTAACAATCAGAATTGGCCAGCTGAACGTGCGATCTATGCCGAAACACTACTCTGAAATCCACGACCTACTGTCTAACCACTCTCTTGACATTCTTTTTCTAACTGAGACGTCTCTCCAGGATGACATGGACACTGTCATAAACCTGGCCACCCCTACAGGATACACCACCCACACCCTAAACAGAAACTCCAGAGGTGGTGGGATTGCTATGATGACCAAATCGCACCTTACGTGTCAGCTAACTAAAGTAGACATTAAAGATAGCGAATGTGCACGCTATAACATCAAAATTAACCCCCAGCTCAGCATGGTAGGACTCCTGATCTACAGGCCCCCGGGAGCTGACGTTAAATTTACTAACTCACTCCTGGAGAACCTATGTTCACAGATCACTGAAACTGCAAACTTCACTATTATTGGGGACTTGAACATCCACTTTGATTGTTCTGCAGACTCTAAGATCAACACATTATTAGCTGATCTGGCTGCCCTTCAACTAGACCAACTTGTGAAGGGCCCCACCCACAGTGGTGGACATCTCCTGGACCCCATCTTCTCTAACATAACTAACGCACAGGTCGAAACACCCATCCCCATGACCTGGACCGACCACTGTCTAGTGGTCATGTCAATACCCTGCTAAAACATCCTGCTCGCTAAACCCACTCAGCAGGTTTGTAAAAGACCTTGGAGGAAGCTCCGTATAGAGGACTTCCATGCACTCCTTACAACTAGCCCCCCCACCTAGCGAAGATCCTGACCAAGGATACGACCAATTTTGCGAATGGATCAACCAAGCCCTAGACACCCTGATCCCAACCAAATGGATCAAGGCACGCGCTCATGAATCCAGCCCCTGGTATAACAATGAACTCTCCGCACTGAAAAAAGAGTGCAAAAAAGCCGAAAGATGCTGGAGAAGAAACTACGACCCTGCCCTCAAAAACCTGTATATCCAGTCGCAAAAAGCCTACCACCGTAGTATCTGTAGGACCAGGGCAGCCTACTACGCCACCGAGATTAAGAACAGCCACAATGCCTCTAAAACCATCTTTAAAATTCTCACATAGCTTAGTGCCAAAAAAACAGTTGCTAACCCAAACACCTCACCCGCACTGTGCGATAACATGGCCTCATTCTTTTTAGAGAAAATCCGGAAAATCTACAGAACCTTTCCCACCACTCCCCACCTCATTCCCTCGACTGGCCTCAACAGACCCAACCTCTCTAGCATCCCGGCACTTAGCCAAGAAGATTTTACAAAAATCTGTAACAAAATCAAATCTGGCTCACCGGAAGACCCTCTCAAACCCGAAACCTTCAGAGAAGCTGACATAACAGTCCTAGGCCCCCTGAGAGACATTATAAACATGTCCTTCTCTACAGCCAAAATCCCCTCCAAATGGAAATAAGCCTGGATATCGCCTATTATTAAAAAGCCCACGCTGGACCCTAACATACCCGAAAATTTCAGACCGATATCACTCCTCCTATGGCCAGCCAAGGTAGCAGAAGCCCATGTAAACACCATCCTGACCAAATACCTGTCATCTAATTCCATCTTGGACATGTCACAACATGGATTCCGGGCTGAACACAGAACCGAGACAGCCCTACTAAGTGTGACGGAACACCTCAGTACCATTCTAGACTCTGGCGGAACGGCAGCACTGATTTTACTTGATCTCAGTGCTGCCTTCGACACGGTGTCAACCGAGGTTCTGCTGTTCAGGCTAAAGGAGGTCAGGATATCAGGATACGCCCTTGGCTAGTTCAGAGACTTTCTATCAGGCAGATCTTTACGAGTCTCCACCCCCCTTATCTCTCCAAAGAATGCCCCATTGAGCAGGGTGTGCCCCAGGGGTCAGCTCTTAGCCCCACCCTGTTCAATGTGTACCTCCAACCCCTGGCAGAGGTAGCCAGGAGGCACGGAATGTCCCTTGTGTCCTACGCTGACGACACACAGCTGGTGGTGGTATTAAATGACGAAAGTGGCCACGGCGCCCAAAAATTCCAACAAACGCTCGTTGACATCACAGAATGGATGACGGCGAACTACCTCCAGCTCAACGCCCGAAAAACGGAGGTGCTACTGGTGGGAAAAAAGAGAGACACTTGGGGTAATAACTGGTGGGCAGAAACCCTTGGCCAAACACCTGAACCAAAGGACTGTGTCAAAAACCTAGGAGTCTGGGTAGACTCTGCCCTAAGATTTACCCACCATACAAAAAAAGTGGCGGCCACCTGCTTCGGCATTTTACGTATTCTTAGGCCTATCCTTGGATTTTTTGACCACCAAACCCGTCAGATGATAGTCCAAGCTGCCATTATCTCAAGGCTGGACTACGCCAGCTCCCTCCTGCTAGGAGCTAACATGGCAGAAAGAACTAGACTCCAGCGAGTCCAGAACGCCGCCGCCATGGCTCTGGTAGGACTCCCCCTCCATACATATGTGGCTAGCATCTTACAAAACTCCACTGGCTACCAATGGAGAAAAGGATTCACTTTAAAACGCTATGCCTAGCATTCAAAATCCTAAAAACGGCATCTCCCCCCATGCTCTGCCCACTCCTGTCAACCTGCGTTCCCTGGCGTACTCTACGATCAGAAGGACAGAATCTAGCAACCGTACCTCGCATCAAACTAGCTAGGATGGGCGGCCGTTCATTCAGATATCTAGCCGCCAAACTCTGGAATGGCCTCCCAGACCAGATCCGAGGAATACAAGACCTGCTATTTTTCAGAAAAGCAATCAAAACACACCTCTTCTGTTAAACAGTGTTCTCCATTCTTTCCTCCCTGACCCTATCCTCCGTCCATTATCTCATACAGAAAGCGCCGGGACGCCCCTTCCCTGGGGCAGCCGAGCGCTATACAAGCACATATAACATTAACATTAACATTAACATCTACCCTCATAACACCACCATGGTTCAGGCTCAAATGTCATGCAATGTTTGCTGCTGGGGTATTAATCGTTGACCATAAATGCATTACCTTCTCAAATGTCCGAAACTTGTGTCGCTGGTTTAGTGCTGATGCTGCTGTTGGTCTTATGTCAATGTTAAAGCCCTCACTGGTCATCTTTGCCACTCAGATATCCGTTGGGGTGGTGAAGAAGTCTTTCTCGAATTGCAGGGCCTACGAATGCTTTGGTAGGCCCTAGGTAGCCCTATGGGCCGGGTGCTATGTAAGTAAAAGGCAGGACATTTAGTTTTATTTGTGCATGTCCTGGTAGTGACAAACAGCCTATTTAGTTTTCACGGATATGAGCTGTTATTCCTGATCAGAGAGGAGTAGCTATGTCATGTTTCATATGTTTGGAATGCTGGTAAAACCTACTTACTGATGAAGTTGGATTTAATCTTACTATTATAGTAATGTCACTTTTAGAAGTGCGCCGGGAATGCCCAGATGTGGGTCCTGGGCTCACTGTGCCACTGGATTCAAGCTATCCTGGCTGATGAGGGGTGAAATCCTGAAACCAGTACTAAGATGCTTGTTTCCAGTCCAGGAAGAACTGGCTTAGCAGTTCAGGCTGGATTGTTCCCATGAGGCACAGGGCCAAGACTGATTTGCATATGGCCAGGTCTTAATGGGGTGGCAGGGTGAGCAAAAGAATGATAGATGTAACTCAGATCTCTTGACTAGGGGTTAATGTTTTGATTTGTTCTGCATTCCGTCCATCCATTGTGTGTCTTTTGCTTTCTTGCCCTAAGTGCACCGAGTATGCCCAGATGTGGGTCCCGGGCTCACTGGGCCACTGGATTCAAGCTATTCTGGCTGATGAGGGGTGAAATCCTGAAACCAGTACTAGAATGCTTGTTTCCAGTCCAGGGAGGACCTAGCGTGGCAGTTCAGGCTGGACTTTTCCCCCCATGAGACACAGGGTCGAGACTGATTTGCACATGGCCATGTCTAAACTGGGGTGGCATGGTGAGCAAAAGAATAATGGATTTAACCCAGATCTCTTGACTGAGGGTAAATGTTTTGATTTGTTCTGCATTCTGTCCTTCCATTGTGTGTCTATTACTTTTGAAAAGTGGTCATTTCTATGCACTTACTGCTCGGTGAGCCTTGCAGCCTGTCTGCAATGCACGTCAGGGGTGGGTGACAGTGACACTTTGTGCATTCTTTCTATACAGCCACAACACACGACGGATAGGTATCTGAGTACCCATCTAATTGCATCTGTATTCTGATGGCCTTGCTTGGCATGGAAGGAAGAGGCTAACATTTCACTTGAATAGGTAGTGACTGTCCCCACGCAAAGGTCTGATTTACCCCCCTCATAGATAGCCTGGCAGACAGGATTAGGATGAAAGGGGAACCTGTGCACTTCAGAGAGCTGCTATGACGTCACCCCCCACATCAAAGGCACTTTTGGATATAAGTACTGAGTCTCTGACCCCCTTTTATCAGACACTTCTGAACATAGTGTTGGAAGGACTGTTGTGCATCTTAAAGGACTCATCTTTGGACTGCAGACTTGGAAGGACGGATTTCTCTTATGTTGCCCTGATGCCTACTGCTTTCTGACTGCTGAAGGAGAGCTAGACTCTGCCTTCATTCCATGTGTTCTCCAAGGGCTTGCTGGATTGCCTCCTGTTGCTTGAGACTCAGGGAAATCAAAGTCTCTACCTGTGCTCCTGTGCCTGGCTCATGATACTTGCAACATGGATTTTAACGCATCTCCTATCTGTGTGTAACAGAACCAGTGCATCAATCCTGCTGCAGGAGTAAAATCAGAGCATCGCATCTGAACCAGTACTTTGCCTAAAGAGACTGACGCATCGCACAGCATAATGCAGCCGCTGCAGCTTGATGAAATCAATGCATCCCCTTGATTGCATGGCAGAATCCGGCGCATTGCCTGATGCCGTCTTCGAAACTGATGCATCGCCTTCACTGCATGTAGAAGATCAACGCATCTCGCTGTTTGCGACCAGGATAGGTTCTTTGTGCACCAGACCCTGTGCAGATCCTGAAGATGGCCTGTGCTTTCACGAGGTCAGCCTGCACTTTGACTTTGCACTGGTCCAGCTTGCCTTAAAGTAACCTTTTTAGTGCTACTTGTTTCTAACTTCTTTACTGCATTTATTCTTTTACAATGCAATATCTCAACTTCTATACATTGGATTTTGGCTTGTTTCTTTTATAATATATTAATCTGTTTTTATGAACCTGTGTGGAGTCTTTTTGTGGTGATTGTGTTACTATGTGTGTGTGTTGCACAAATACTTTACACATTGCCTCTTTAGATAAACCTGAGTGCTCTCTGCTAATCTACCAGAGGGTGAGCACAGGTTATCTTTTAGTGTGTAAATATCTTACTCTGACTAAGATTGTGGCTTTCCTTGGACAGGGTGCACACCTTTGCCAACCAGAACCCCAGTTTTTAACAATCAAGTATCGCTTGTCTGACATAATCCATAGTCACACTCTCCCACGGGTGCTGAGGCCGCTTCTCAGTGATGACAAGGGCAGCATTGCGAGTGGTTTGGCAAGGAATGCAGTTCTCTCCACTAGTGCGTCCATCAGAGGGAACCATACCTTGCGCCATAGGCGACACTTGGGCGTCACTATCCCCTGATGGCCAGCAAGTGCCAATTGGAAGGCTTGGAGAAATAGGTTAGGTATGACTACCCGATGGCCATGGAGCAAGCAACCTTCACTGTCTGCTACCAGCTCATGGCGCACATCAAGGAGCAATTCAAGTGTGCTACGAGATTTAGGTGTCCATTCCCCCAGTGACATCCCATGATTCCCAATTACCAAATTTTGATCACTGTAAGAGTCAGCTGCAGGCAGTTGTCTTGTTGCCTACCTGCTGGTATGGTGCTCAGTCTCATGAGGAGCGGCCAGGACTTTTGGGCACATACCTAATATATCCTATGTATCTTATGCCTCTTGCTGCTCCAGTTGGGTCAGTGCTCGGTAGTGCTAAAACGGATAGAGCGGCGGGTTGTTGGAACCCAATTTGTACTCCACTGTAAACAACTGTTCCTGTAATTGAAGAACCCACGTCTCTATGCAGGGCAGTGGTTTTGATGCTGATATTTGAAATAACGGTACATGAGGGCTTAGTTTCAGGCTGTATCACATCCTGGTGTCTATACGTATAGAAAAGAAAATAGCAGCATCTCAACTTGATAGCAATAGCCTCATTTTCATTCTGGGAAGAGTGCTGTTGTGTGGGTGTAAAGAATCTACTTTTGTATGCAATAGGGCCACAATCACCGCAGCCTTGTTTCTGTGATAGCACTGTGCCTTGGTCAGTGGGAAAGGGATCTGCTGCCAGCTTGGTGTCCTTGAACGGGTCCAAGTATATCTAGAGTGGTGACATCCAAAAGTGCATCTTTGTGGCAGGCCTCCAATGCCCACGGTGTCTGAGCTTTTGTGAGATCTCCCAGTGTTTGAGTAAGAGAGGTCAGGTCTTTAATGAACCTGTCTCATTAAATTGACCATCCCCAGAAAACTGCAGGCTTCTGAGAAGCATGAAGGAGCATAAGTGGTCTTTGCATCATATACCTTGTCTGATCTGGGGCTGCCCCAGCATCAGAAAACAAATAACTCAAAGAACTGATGTTGCTTTTCAAGAACTCACACTTTTCTTTGTGGAGCATTAGTCTCCTGTCCCACAGGCTCTGCAGTACACTCTGTAGCCTGACATTGTGTTCATCTATTAACGTGGCATACATCAGGATGTTGTCACTTACTTTATCATCATGAGAGGGCAGCTCGAACTTCCTGTAGTACATTTTGAAACACTTCAGATGCACTAAAGATTCGAAAATTGAATCTCTTCCACCAATGAAGGCCCATGTATGTTAAAATGTTGTGTTGTTGGGCGATGCAGGGTGTAACATTATCTGTTGGTTGTCAGAGTAGAGGCCCAATTTTTGAAAACTATCCTGCTCCACTGAGCTCGCAGAGAATGTCATTGACTGTCTAGATGACATGCCGATCTGTCTTGATGGTGCCATTCAGCATCCACATGTCCACGCATATTCACACTACTCCCCATTGTTTCGGCTTACCTGTGAAGACAATCAGGTACATCCAGGGGGTTGGCCACTCCACCTTTTCAATGATATCTGCCCTCTTTCCACCTTTTTCATTTTGACTTCCACCTTAGATCTCAAATGGAAGGCCACTAGCCAATGTCTCTAAGTGACCGGTTTGACTAGCTGGTCTATATGGAGGGTTACTGTCCTGTTAGGCACCCTATGTCCTCGGATATGGCCTGAAAGTCCACCAGAACATTCCAGCTGGCTGGTGTGCACTTGTAGCGCAAACTGCCAAATCCGAGGTCTTCTGCGGTTCGACAGTTCAGCAGCATCCCTGTGCCTTCTTGGGTGACATATATAATGGCTTTGATTGTCTGCTTGTCATGAGTGATAATTGCCTTGAATCGGCCTTTGATCGCTAGCAGCGTGTTTGCCCTAGGTCATAGGCATTGACTTCTACCATGGTAATTTTGCCTTTAGGTGTCATAGTTCTCTCTCACCAGAATATTGATTGAGGCCCCTTTGCCAATGATGGCTGACACCTTTGTTGTCACTACTAGGAATTGGCACTTTGGAGGGGAGTCGGTCACAGCTCAGGCATGGCCTACCACTAACACAGTGTGGACCAATTCTGTCAGAACATCATCTCCATTTCCGTCCCCATGAGAGCCAAAAGCAGTGTTCACTGTCATCTGTGGTGTTGTCTCATAGCACCAGCTGGATCAGCACACCTTACCAAAGTGATTCCGCTTCTGACAGAAGGCACACACCTTACTATGTGCTGGGCACTCTGTCAGGTGGTGGGAGACACCATCGCAGTACCAGCAGAGACCTTACAGCTTTGATCTTGGTTTCCTTTTGCTGGGAAGCTTGTCTGTTGTAACCATGTTCTCTGGCTCAGACTTGACTGGTTTTTAGAGCGCTTACGTTAAATGGGAAGCTCTGACTTGCAACAGCTCTTTTAATTGGCCCATGGTGAGAATGGCAATCAGTAACATACTTGGCACCTGGAGGATGTGCTCCCGCAGTTTGGAGGATGCACATCCTTGAATGATTTAGGTGATAGTCTACTCTGTTTCGTTTTGTGGAGGAGCAGGTAGCTGCCAGATCTTTGAGTCTCTCATGAAAGGCTTTGAACAATTCATCTGGCTTCTCACAGGCCTGTCAACATATGAACCTTTAGTAATCAGGATTCTCCATTAGTTTGAAGTATGCATTAAGGGCTGCAACTATTGTAACATATGTGTGTGGTGGGCCCGTCTCTGGGAGAGTCCAATACCGTTTGTAAATGTCCACTAAGTTGAGGAGTAAAGTTTGTTTTAATTCAGCCTCCTCCCTTAAGGTCGTGAATAAAATATCCAGCCTTCCCACCCATAATTTCCATTGGGGTCATTGTGTAGATGGAGGTCTGGAGCTAACAAAGACTAAGTAGCAGGAAAGCCAGCCATGGCCATTGTAACCAGAGCCCACAGAGCTCCACAGGCTTTGGCAGGTTACAGCATTCTGGGAGTGGGATTAGCAGTTTGGGGGCCCAACAGCGAAAAACATGGGCACGACTGGCCCAGAGATGGCCCAGCAGTCGACTTGCTAGGGCACAGGATATAGCATATGGTGATGGAAAGGCATGACCTTTAGAATTGTGTTTGATGTAGGCACCCTCTGGTGGGCATGCTCTGCCTCTGAGCCCTCCTGTGGAGAGATCAGGCACCATGAGCTGGAGAGGCACAGCTCAGTGCGAACTCCTGTGCATCCAGCAAACAGTGGGCACACCTCCTCAGTGCATTGGCTGGGCACGCTTTGAGTAAAGGTTAGTGTGAATGTGGGGAATCGTGCACTATGCAGGGCCCACCACCGTAGCAGGACGAGGCAAGCAGGATGGCCTTTGGGCTTGCCCACTGCGAGTAATCACCCTTGTTGCCAGGTAGTGGCCAGGTAGCAAGCCTGATGGGAGCAAGGAAGTACACAGAAGACACAGCACAGTGGTATTAGAGGTAAACTATACCGCCCTAGAACCAGACAAAAACTTTTTTTTACCATAAATGTGTTGTATAAAGGCAGTACCATGGGTGAGCAACACTCAGGTGAGACATTCCAAACACCCCTCCTAAACCACTCTCATCATTTCGAGGGTAAGTCAGACTATTACAGGGCTAGATGTATAAATCCTTTTTGAAGTCACAGATCGTTGACAAACTCAAAAAGGCTTTTTCTAATGTATCAAACCCAACTTGCTATTGCTATTCAGTAACACATTCCCGAATCAAAATTTGGGTTTGCGACCTAAGAACAATTCTGTATTTTGTATTGTTCGATTTTCTCCACCTGGAGAGACAACTCTGACTCAAAAAGCTGTTGAAACACATAGGGCCATATGTACAACCTTTTTTGAGGTCGCAAACTGTGTGTTTTGCACTTTCGGCCATGTGCGACTGCAAAAATGTTTTTTAAAATGTACAAAAACCAAATTGCAATTTGCTAACCTGTTACTGAATCACCCTTGGGGTTTACAAATCGGTATTTGAAGCACCCCTTCCTAATACTGATTTGCAGTAGTATGTATGAATGTTTTGCAATCAACTTAAGGTCAGAAAACATTCATTTTTTACAGACACCTCTAGGGGGGTGGTGACCATTCACAAAGGGAAAGAGGTCCCACACCATTCACAAATAGGAAGTGGTCCCCGTGGGACTCCTTCCTCTTTGTGAATGTTAATACAAATATTTTTTAAGAGCATGCAGTGGTCCCATTGAACACCTGCTCTAAAACTATTTCATTTCTTCTTTCCAAATGAATCCCGTTTTCCTTTAAGGAAAACAGGTTGCATCACAATAAAAAAAAGATTGCTTTATCCAAAGTCTTTTTTTCTGTTGACCCCCAGCAGGCCGCCATTCCTGTGATGGTTGCAATCCCTAATTGGTCTCAAAATGCGACCTATTAATAACTTGTACAATTTTGTACATTAGAAATTGTGATTTCCTAATGGCAATTCGCAAAGAATTGCAATTAGAAACTGGCAATCCCAAAATTCTGTACATATGATCCTTACCCCTTTTGGCAACTAAATTTTTGCAAACAGCTGTACATGTGTTAATATGGGTAAAGAAGTTGCTTTGGAGTTTAGCAGGCATGCACGTTATATCTGAATTAGATGTGATTATTCTGTGAATCAAGGGGCTCGCATATATGGTGCACTGTAGTGACGTGTACGCACATCACTAGGTGGCCTGCATTATTCATCACATCTTGAATATGGTGCAAGGGTGCTTTTGTAGTGTGTGTGCTGCGCTTCATTTGACTACGAGTCTCTCTCCTGAGACCTGCAGTTATGCTGCTTGATTGGATTACATACTTGAAAGAAGGCACGTGAACGAATCTCGTCACACGTGGAGACCCTAGTGACTGCTTGCCCACTTAGTCTTATGGCCGCGGGCACATGTTCAAGTTTTCCGGAGTGCAGGAAGAACATGGTGGTTTCTAAGCGATATTGTCATTGCTTGCCCCGCTTCCCTTGACACTGAGCTGATTATGTTTCATCTCTTCTTTGTTGATTTGTTATGTGTTGAAGAAGGCCCTACCAAATAGATTCACCTCGCCTGACAGAGAAATAATTAAGTATGACAGGTTCACATTCCAGCTACATACGTCTTCAGGAGCGCTCAATTCGTTAAAACCTGTGCAACCAAATATTTCCATTTTAGGAGACCCATTATTAGCATGAAATGAATGAATGGAGGGAGTAAGGTGAGAGGGTCTTCATTGACATATAGAGTCAAATTATACTACATGTGTAGTTCTTAAGTATCTTACTGTGGTGCTGGACTATTTTAGTAAATGGCTGCAAGTTTGTATGACGGGCTCCTTCAACTTTAAACTTGTACAGGTGTTCATACTGCAAGTGTTGAGAGGGGAGGTTGTGCTGCACTTCCAGTTAATGAAAATGGAGAATTTTTCTGTTGGAGGAGATGAGTGTAATGTCTGCCCAGGGGGCATTAGGTACAAGGGGGCTTTTATTCTATTAGAAATTGAGTGGTAGAAAGGTTCAGGATGGTGATTTTTTAGCGTGGTGATTAAAGTAAACTAATCAGGTGGAAAGTACAGCTGATGTAAAAGGCAAGGTTGTATAAATTCACCAAAGGCATCAGTACTGCTTTTTACCTGAACTCATTAGTGGTAAGATACTCAATTTGTCGGTTGTGGAAGGCTGAGCGCACCTGATGTTGGTTGCAGAGGTATGTTTGAAAGTAGGTTATGACTTTAAGCCAAATCCTCTTCTAACAAATCTGTGAGAAAGGCCAAAGCTGCTGCTGATGATACTTTAACCACCAGTGGATATCTAGGCACATTCCCATGTTAAATAGTTGTAATACAGTGGAATAAAGACATTGTATAAGCTGTGCATTTTTATTTCCAGAACTTTACTAAAGATTTACAGGCATTGCAAACTATTGAACAATTTGGAATGTAGGGGTGTCCCACGTAGAGGCGTTTTATTGCATGCTTGTGTTGCAAGCATGGCTGTCTGAAGTTTACTAAACCATGGAGCGTTGTCCCTAGAGCCTGACACGAGGTGCCATTACAGTGGCATATATATGCCAGTCAATCTCTTGAATTACATTTACGTTTCATTTCAAATCTTTAAGAGGGTAATCCCATTAAGGGGAACAGAAAATGGTTCCTAGGTGTAGCATGTTAAATTGCATTGTTGACAAACCCTATAGGATGGTGTCACAATGATTGTATGATGTTATCTGTGATGTCATCAATGATGTAATTTAACATGTATGGAGTGATGTAAAATGTGAGGTTATAAGCAGTGCATGGTGGGGGCACAACTTATAGTTTGCTCAGTAAACTGTACCTGGTGAATTTTAGTGTTATTTGTTTTTTAAACATATTTTTTTTTAAATGTAGAACACCTAACTATATCATAATTTTTTCAGCGATTTCTAGAGTTTCTTTTTAATGTAAGGTAACATTTTAGTACCATATCTTATTATATTGTCACTTTAGCCTTTAGTTTTTTTTGTGAATTAGTTGGGTTTTTAAAAATGTAAAGTAGATTATTGTAACCATACCTAACTATAACGTTACTTTAACCTTTGTTTTTTTCAGTGACTATATACTGAAAAACCCTAAGTTCAGTAACATTATAGTGTTAAAATGAGTTAAAAACAAACACTTAAAAATGAAAAATATACAGTAATGTAACAGTTATAGTTCAGCGAGCTTATTATAAATGCACTGCTTATGGCCTCACACAATACATCACTCATGACATGTTCTGTGACATCATTGATAGCTTAATTGATAAAACCACTGATGACATCATCCAAGGAGTGTGTGAGCCTGCTATACAATTATCAAACTGAAAAGTATTTAATAAACATCATATACAGCAGATGTTCTATTCCTTTTGTACTGATAGTTATAAGTTTTTAGAACCCATTTAGCCACTTAAAGAGATTTGGGTATTTGAATAGTGAGGAGTTTTTGTTTGGAGCACTGAACAGAGCGAACGCTGTTTATACTAGCCGTTTGTCATCATAATAGGGTTGGAAGTTTGAAAAAAGTGTGTTCTCTGTGAAGACCTATGCACAGGGTGGAGGCTGTAGGGGCGTGGCCATCTCTTGGGGCTTGGGTGTCTACAAGGAGTGACCTCTCAACCCAGTGCTGAGCACAGGGTGAAGGCTGTGCATAGTAGGGTTTTAGTCAAAACCAGAGTGTTGTTATAGATTAGTCAAAGTATATATTTTAAAGCCTTTTCTTTCTTAATAGCTTTGACGAATCAGCATACACACTTCCAATTTGGTTTTGTCATTGAAAGCTTTGTGCGTATCTGGCAAGGTGGGGCGGAGTAAACAAAGGAGTCAAAGTGGTGCTTCCCTTTTTAACTTTCATAGGGTTCTTTGCACTCCACTGCAGAATAAAACAGCTGAACTGAATTACACCAAACTTGGCAGAAAAATTTGACTTTACTCAAAGAAATTTGCCTTTGCTTAGATCATGTTTAGCGGACAGTGTTCTCCATCGCAAAAGTGCCCCCTGTACTTCAGACCCTTTGTCCACCCACCATATTTAGAGACTGGTTGATTTTACGTTTTTTGTTGATTGAGCCCCTGTTGGCTCTGCCAACGAAATCTTTCTCCGATGACCGGACTGTGTAGGGGTTATTGGAGGAAGGACATTGCACCGCCGGCCCGATTTAAGGTGGACGGTGATATGTTTTTTTTCACTGTCTAACGACACCAGAACAAACCTTGACGTGAGGGACATAAAAACACTTTATTGACCTCCACAGTCTGGGAGAAAACTGTCAGGGTGTGGGGGTCATTAGATTTTGTTTTTCAGAAGTAAACTCCTGCTTTGGACATTAGTGGGGAAAAAAACCTTTTTAAAATTTGATAAACAGCGGTCAAAAATGACAAAGGCCGTCCACTAAACTTTTTGTACATTGAAAGAAACCATCTTTATGGCAATTCCTTTTCATTGTACAAAGATGACTGCTGGGCTGGAGGTCATCTTCAAATTTTACGGATGGTAGTCCATTGTGATCTTTGAGGTAATGTTCTCTGCAAACCTTGATAAACTGTACCCACTGTCAAATTCTAAATCAGGACCTTAGTTTAGTGCAGATTCGACCAGTAGATTTCAAGATATTAGCATTTTAAAATTTTGATTTGCAAATTTAATTAAAAAATAAAGGCACACTGTTGGACTAGAGAGCCTTTTTTCTCCACTAGTCGCTTGTGTATTCAGAAATCTGCTGTGCTGTGATTTACAGGCCATCAGAAAATAATTTCCATAACTACCATCTTTACTCAACACGTTGCACTGAACAACCTTTTGAAAAAATAAATGCTCACAAGGTGGCAGATTGAACATACCATGAACGCTAAGCCCGTGTGAAGGGGCCCCAAATGGATGCCCCAGCATTATAATGAAAATTAAAACATTGTTTTTAGCATTGGATTTTCAAATCCTAGAGTAGACCATCCTAGACAATTCCTGTGTCCAGTGAAACTTCCGGGGGACACAGGATTCACAAATTCTGTAAATTTTTTAATGAAATTAGTGCACCACAGCTGCACTTGGCCAACCCCCACTGTGCGTGGCCTTTGCCAGACCTTGCAGCCAATCCTTGCTTTGCACAGATTAAAGGGGATTGTGGATCCAGAACACAGAACTGATACTCTGGGAACAGATTGCTAGAATAGACTGCCCACCAAAAAGATAAATGCTACCCTCTGTACTGTTTGCTATATGAAAGAATAATCCTGTGGGACTGGCATAGGAGATCTAAGGCCACATGTACTAAAGGTTTTTATAGTGGCAAAGCTTGTAAAACAGTATTTGCAACTGCAAAACAACTTTTCACACTATATAAAAAAACCTGTGGGACAGCTTACTCTATGAGAATTGTGTGGTTGTTTTCCATTTAAGGAGCATACAAAGATCTAGAAGCAGTGCTGAAAGGCGAGGGATCATGCCGGTTCCTGATTCCGGCAGCTATTTCTGGCCATATCTGGGATCCGGCAGACCCAGGTAAACATGCTCAATTTGCCTTGGTATCATTTTCCCATACCAGAACACACTACAGCAGTGCCCGCATGTTGTTTGCATTATTTTCAGAGACAGAACATGCAGAGGCCTTTCTAATTTACACTTCCAGCTGAGGCCAAAGCAAAAGTCTAATTTAAAGGGCCCCCAGCCGCCCTCTTTTCTTTGAGCATAATACTGGATGGGCAAAATCTGGAGTCTAACACTTAGATGCCATAGCAATGGAAGAAAACGAGGCACACATGTTATCACTTTACAAGAACTTACGCAAAACTGTGACTTGAAGGCAGTTGTTTCACTTTGTAGGATCCCAGAATAAATGTTTTCCAGTTCCAGCACTTTCCAGAAGATTACTGCCTGCTATATGGCCGGGATGCCTGTCACCCCCTCCCAACACAATCCCCAAGGATGGGAAGACGGACGCAGTTCTGAACTTTTGGAAGGCGGGAGGGAGTCACCCTCCCGGCCGTATTTATTAAAATATGAAACAAAATTAAACATTAAATAAAAGTTTCATATCATGTACAATTTTCATTTATTACATTTAGATGAAGACATGTTCATTGGCTAACCTTAACAAATCTCTAATACAAAGGTTTCCTAGCCGAGTCTAACATCCTGCAAATGCATACATTCTAAATTAAAATTGTACATCCTAGCATTAAGGGCCAACGGCAAGGTCACAACCGGTGTCAGATCCCTACTACCAAAACTCTCGCCCTCACGGTGTGAGTGGCGGCCCCGCAGAGGACTGTACCCTCCGTGCCAACTCCAATTTCCCTTGTCTTGTTGGGGTCCCCTATTTCAGCTCAACGCCATCTTAAAGGTCGTCCGAGCACCCGTGTGAGGTATCTGTAGGAAGGACAGCGTGGACTCCCCCCCCACCCCACACTCTCTCTCACATCCGCCGTCGCGGATATCCGGGCCCCGGGAAATTCGTAGGAGGGGCATATAGCCTCCTCCTCCCCTGGAAGGGGCCTATGGCCGTCTCCCCTTAGGCGACCCATCCTTAGTGGGTGCCGCCTCCCAGCGGGAGGGGCCAATGGCCGCCTCCCCCCGGGCGCTCCCATCCATAGTGGGTGGCGCCCCCCTCTAGGGACCTTGAAATTACTGCTCACCGATCATGACCTTACCGCCCGACCAAAAAATAAATACGACATATGTTTACCTACTAAGGGAAAAAATATCATCCTGACTACTTGTATCAATTGTTTACACCTCAGGAAAACAGTACCTACAAACAGAAATTACATCCTTAAACTAGACATTCATTTTCTTCTATACGGAGGGAAAGAAGATGTTATCAGAGCCAAAACTTTATTGCAAAACTAACATTGCCATAAGGGGCTGGTGGGTGAGTCAAAATTGCTCCTTGTTCCGTAGAGGGCTCACGTGCAACGAGTGGGTGCAGCTTCCAAGCACAGGAACAAGAGGACGCTTCTTCGGATTCCCGCTCTCTTTATTCTTCTTCGGGAGGGCGTGTACCCTCCGCCGGTACGCCTACTGGGCGTGGCCATCGGTGTAGGTGTCTAGGAAAACCCCTCTTGGGCGGTAAAAGGCGCGCCCCGGCTACGCCGCTTCGGGCATACCAGCCGAGACACGCCCCCCCGCCCAAAATGGTTTCCCGGGAGGATCGGGGCACCCAACCATACGTTCGGGGGGACCGAGTGGTCGCCCCTTTCCATATGGCCGGGATGCCTGTCACCCCCTCCCAACACAATCCCCAAGGATGGGAAGACGGACGCAGTTCTGAACTTTTGGAAGGCGGGAGGGAGTCACCCTCCCGACCGTATTTATTAAAATATGAAACAAAATTAAACATTAAATAAAAGTGCCATATCATGTACAATTTTCATTTATTACATTTCGATGAAGACATGTTCATTGGCTAACCTTAACAAATCTCTAATACAAAGGTTTCCTAGCCGAGTCTAACATCCTGCAAATGCATACATTCTAAATTAAAATTGTACATCCTAGCATTAAGGGCCAACGGCAAGGTCACAACCGGTGTCAGATCCCTACTACCAAAACTCTCGCCCTCACGGTGTGAGTGGTGGCCGCGCAGACGACTGTACCCTCAGTGCCAACTCCAATTTCCCTTGTCTTGTTGGGGGCCCCTATTTCAGCTCGACGCCATCTTAAAGGTCGTCCGAGCATCCGTGTGAGGTATCTGTAGGAAGGACAGCGTGGACTCCCCCCCCACCCCACACTCTCTCTCACATCCGCCGTCGCGGATATCCGGGCCCCGGGAAATTCGTAGGAGGGGCATATAGCCGCCTCCTCCCCTGGAAGGGGCCTATGGCCGTCTCCCCTTAGGCGACCCATCCTTAGTGGGTGCTGCCTCCCAGTGGGAGGGGCCAATGGCCGCCTCCCCCTGGGCGCTCCCATCCATAGTGGGTGGCGCCCCCCTCTAGGGACCTTGAAATTACTGCTCACCGATCATGACCTTACCGCCACAGGCCGGATAGTTGACCGGCTATCCAGCCCCCCACAAACTCCTCCTAAAGGTCATGCTTCCTCAAACCCCTCAGCCATGCTATGAAGTCTCCTATGAGTAAGACATTCCCCTCCCGGGACAGGTGAACCCCATCATTGAGATACATGTGATCACCCCGAATACACCCATGCGGAATGCTATGCAACTGCGCAGAGCGAAACAATCTACCAATTTTGTTGTTAACCTTCTTCACCGAATGGTTCAGAGCTGACACTGAAAGGCCCCCCCGCCAAACCCGTCTGGGAATCATGTGGGACCAGGCAATCGTGCACCCCGGGATTCTTTTTGCCAACCAGCTAACGGCAGACAAAACTCGCTCGAGTAATACTCGCCTACCAAGTGTCACCAAGTCATTGCCCCCCAGGTGTACTATGATTACAGATGGCGGTGACCTCTGCTGCCCTAAGAGACCCTCAACAAAAGATTCGAACTGGTCAATACAGAGCCCGCCCCTTCCGTGGAAGGCCACTCTGTACCCGTATTCCCCAGCTGCGTGAGTCACGTCACCTGCTTTGAATACGTCCCCGGCCCGCCTCACGTATGAGTGGCCCACGACCCACACCACTCTCTCCTCAGCAGGCGATCCATGACCACTGGTCCCCTGGTGCTGGGCCGACTGCAAATTCCGCCCCGCATGATATGCTCGCGAAACTGTAAATCAAACAGAAGACAAGAAGCGTGAGTGCATGTAACTTGACTTCACAACATGTGCAATTGCACATACCTTTTAAAACAATTCGAGGACCATCGTCCTAACTGTTTCACCTCTTCCGCACTCTGACCCCTGGCTGTAGCCTCAGTAGCAGCCCCTATCCTAAAGGAGTGGGTCCCAAAATCGCTCGGTCCATGCCCGCCGCCGCGATTGTCAGTGCTAGCACCCTCTGGAACTGAAACCTCGTCAGTGGGGTGGCATCGATGTGCCTCAGCAAACTCCCCCCCATGTATCCGCCCTCAGTGCCAAGTATTCCTCAATGCACCTTATCGGGCACGTGGGGGACCCTCGCATGCGCTGGACAACAACACTGTTTCCCATAGTTCCCTGGTCAGTTTTGGACCTAGCTATCGTGACTGCCATTGAATCACCCCTAATTAGGATGTGATCCCTGCACAAGCCTCCCTCCACATCTTTCTTATTCCTTGCGACCAGTTCGCTCACCCCATGGAACGCTAATGCGAAAGCTGCCCGGAACAGAACTGCTTCGAATTGGGAGGAGCATGTGGTGACTAGTTTCGCCATGAGTAGGGACAACCTTTCTAAGCCAATCGGGCGCCTCTCGTCTTGCTTACGACCCTCGAGGTCGCTGCCAGCCACGAAGGGCTATCTTCACAAAAAAGGAACCCGTTGGGTTTTTTATGCCATGCACCTGCGCCATGAATGAAATGGCCACCCTATGCCTATTGGCCGTCGCCGCTGATCGGCCTTCCCTGTGCAGTGCTACCAGGAACCCTAGAAAGGAATCCTCCTGACCCCAGTTCTGATACCCTGTCGGACCCAAAAATGCACAATAGGAACGAAACGCTCCTTCGTATGCCTTCCTCGTCCTGGGGGCTAAGCTTGCTGCCACGAGGTCTTGTAATCCGGGGCACCGACTAGCCAGAGTGCTTCGGGGAATGGTGCCGCCGCTAGGTCCGCTGTAGGTAGATAACCCCTGAACGCCTGCATATGTGAACGAAAGAGTGCATCAGCCGCATGATTCAGAACACCCGGCACATGTTTCGCCCTGAACTGTACATACAGTCTCATGCAAAGCAGCACAACTTCCTTTAACAATCTCAAGATCCATTTGCAGCGTGCTGCCTGATTGTTAATGCATTCGACAACAGTCATATTGTCAGACCAAAATACTACAGAGCGGTCTCTGAACTCGTCCGGCCATGCCATCAGAGCAACAAAAATAGGGAATAGCTCGAGGAACCCTATGTTACCTGTGAGACCGCTGGTGTGCCACCACGTCGGCCATGTTTGCGCCGACCATCGATTACCAAAGATGGCGCCGAATCCCACGCTCCCCGCCGAGTCAGTCCACAAAACCAGCTCGTCCGAAGACGCTGGCGGCTTGTTCCACACTACTCGACCGTTGAAGTCCGCCAGAAATGCCAACCAGATGCGCATATCCTGGCGAACCTCTGCAGACAGTCTCGTGCGGTGGTGTCCCTCCTTGAGACCAACCATAGCTTGTGCAATAGAGCATGAAAAAGGGCGGGCCATTGGTATCACTCTCAAGGCAAAGTTAAGCTGACCCACTGCTTGCTGTAGCTGGTGCAGGGTCACCTTCTCCTTACTAAGGCATAGTTCCAGGGAAGCCCTAAATTTAGCTACCTTTCCCACTGGCAAACGGAAACATCCCTCCACAGAATCGAGCTCAATTCCCAGAAACTCGAGTGTAGTAGATGGTCCGACCGTCTTACCTGGTACCAATGGCACTCCAAACTCCCCCATGAGAGTGCAAAAGTCCTGTAGCGCCTGCGCACATTCCGTGTCGCCGGCTGCTCCCAAGAACAGAAAGTCATCCAGGTAATGCATAACATGCCTATGCCCTGTGGCCTCGGTGAATGCCCACTCCAAAAAACAGCTGAATGTTTCAAAATAGGCACAAGAAATGGAGCAACCCATCGGCATGCATTTATCCATGTAATAACGTCCTTGGAACACAAAACCTAGCAAACGCTGATCCTGTGGGTGTACCGGGAGCAACCGGAACGCTGATTCGATATCCGATTTCGCCATCAGCGCCCCGGGGCCCAGGCGATTTAACATGGTGACGGCATCATCGAATGATGCGTACCGCACCGAACAGACTT
Organism: Lissotriton vulgaris; assembly: GCF_964263255.1. NCBI lineage: Eukaryota > Metazoa > Chordata > Amphibia > Caudata > Salamandridae > Lissotriton > Lissotriton vulgaris. The sequence continues at coordinate 511,629,378 of NC_141696.1, forward strand.
CTGGGTCAATAGCATAGTTTACTGAGAAACCCCTTGGAGCAGACAGATTATGGATCAGCCTAAATTCCCCCGGGTCTTTTTTGGGGACTACCCCTAATGGGGAACAGATGAAATTTGCTACTGGCGGGTGCTGAAATGGGCCAGCGATTCGGCCTAGGGTCACCTCTTTAGCGATTTTCCTCTCCACCACACCTGGATTATGTTGTGCCGAAAGCTGGTTTTTACAAAAAGGTTCCCCACGAAAATCCCCCGCCGGGATGTGGAAGCAATATAAGAATCCCTTCCTCAACACCCCAGCAGAGACATAATCAGGGTATTTGTTTAACCACGGAGTCATAGCCATGAAATCAACGGGAGTGGGCAATTGTACACAACAATCCCCCTCAGTCTTGTTTGGACCCTCCTCTACCTCCCGACCCGCCATTTTTTGACCTGCATGAACTCTCCGGGTGCGAGGAATTCCCACAACCCGCACATGCATGTTTGAACTTACATGCCCCTAGCGGTCTGGCACAGTTGCCTCTATTGAAGCCCCAACAGACCCCCCGCTTTCCACCATTCCCGCCGGTTCGCGGCTGTTGATCGCCACCGGCGCCTGCTCGAAAGGGCACCGCAGGCTGCTGGCGGGAAAACCCCGACCCATTCCCACCTGGCGAGGACGTCCTCGCCGCGCCAGGCAGGAGCTGCTTCTGCCAAGAAATCGAGTCGAGGCAATCCCATGTCAGAGATGAATCATACTCTTTCGCTTTATGGAATTTCATGGAATTTCATGTCGTAACCCATCCATTCATTCCCCTCATATATTTCATAAAAATCCATTATACGTGCCTGATAACAAGACAATTCGGGCAATACCTCTGGCTTACGCTCGCCAATAATCGCAGTAAACATTGCAAAGGCCTTGGCCCAATTTGTTATTGTCTCATCCACCCTGAATCCCGCCATTTTGGCTCGCCAGACACTCGGGTGCCAATCTTTCTGTGTCTTAGCATACTCCATCTTGCGATGGTCAGTCAACAACGAAAACATATTAACATATTTGTCTGCCCATATCAATTCTTTCGTGGCCAACGGGATATGTTGAACCACTCTCTCCCGTCTTGAGGGCAATGAGCCCTCCCCCGCCACTGGCAAATCGAGCTTACCCGGTTCGGTCGTTGTTCCCGCCGTTTTCTCGATGCCACTTGCCGGTCCTTCCGGGGTCACCTGTGGGGAGACAAGAGGGAGATTCGCCTTCGCGGCATCTCGTGACTGCCGCAACTGCTGGATTAGTAACTTGGCCTCTTCGGCCGTGTCTCCGGGCACCGTAGCACCCCCTGCCTTTTTGTTGAGCCATGCGGCCAACTGGGCGGCCAATTCGGGAGGCATGTCCCCGTCGTTGGCGGGCGTAATCACACCCGGAATCAGTTGACCCGCGTCTGGGGTTGGTACTGGGGCATCAGCTGGTATGGCAGGGCTGACCGGGGTTACCTCAGGGAGCGGAACCTCCCCTGCCGCCGCCCTCCTCTTGACCCGTTTCCCTCTACCCTCGGGGACAACTCCCAGCAATGCCGGGCCTATTACCTTCTTCCATATGTATGAAGCGTTTTTCTTGTCGCAAACGCTGCTAATCGGAAATTCGCAGCGTTTGCGACAAGAAAACCGTGAAATGCGATGTATGAAATTATCGCATCGCAAATGTTAAGGAATCGCAACATTTGCGATTCCTTAAAATTGCACAAGCATTTAGGAAATCGCAAAATGCGATTTCCTAAATGATATGTATGAAATATTTAAAAATTGCGATTTTGGATTAAGATGTCGCAAATTACCACAAACTTGTAGTTGGTGGTAAATTGCGAATTCTTTTAAAAAAGCATTTTTTTTTTAAAAAAAAGGTGCCATGTGACGCTTATGTGCGCCATATGCGCACACATGTCATTTTCAGGGGTGCAGCAGGGTGTTCTTGAGACACCCCTGCACCCTGGAAAATTCGCAAAATTTGCGATTAGCAAATTGCTAATCGCAATTTTGCCTTTCATTTCTATGGGCCCTTAGAAATGAATGGGATGTATTCCTTATTTGCGAATTCGCAACTTGCGAATTCGCAAATAAGGAATTATTGGAAATCGCTAAAAAATTGCGATTATTTACATACATACCGTTTTGCGATTTCCAAATAGCGATTCCTTAAAATTCGCTATTTGGAATTCGCAAAACGATAGAATGATACATATGGCCCTCAGTTTGGAAATTGCACATTTTGATTTGCGAATGTGAATAGTACATTAGACGCCACGGGGCAGATGTACAAAACAATTTTGTGGTCAGAAAAGGACTTATCCGCAGATGTACTTATAGCAAATTGTGATTTGGTAACATGTTACCGAATCACAGTTTGGTTTAGTGATATTTGGAAGGGGTGTCCCTTCCAAATGCAGATTTGCAGTGGTTTATATGAATGTTTTGCGACTGACTTAAGGTTGCAAAAGTTTCATATTTTACCGATACCTCGAAGGAGATGGTAACCAGTCGCAAATGGGAAGGGGTCCCCAAGGGATGCCATTCCCCTTTGTGAATGTAGGATCAAACATTTTTAAGAGCAGGCAATGAAACTTAAATGTGTTATTCAATTTTTTTAGCTGCATCCTATTTTTCCTTTAAGGAAAAAAAAATTGCATTTAAAAAAAGAAAGGTCGCTTTATAAAAAAGCCATCACAGACAGTGGCGTAGCTAGAGGGGGTGGTCCTCCCCAGGCGGTACGAGTTTTGGGGGTGGCTCTTACCTGCCGTCTCGGGGCAGCAATTGCAAGCATCACCCTGCTCCTCAATGTGTTTGCAGCGGGCGGCAAACGCAGAAAACCCGCAAGCCCCCTCCCCTCTCTTCACTGCGGCCGCCGTGGGCAGCAAAGGCAGGGACCATCATGGGCGGCCAAAGGGCTAGCTACGCCACTGAGCACTGACATGGTGGTCTGTGTACCCCAGCAGGCCACTATCATTGTGATTTCTGTAATTCCTAATGGGTTCCCTAACTGCGACCTACCTCATTTATATTCATTAGATTGGTCGATTTGCAATCGACTAGGAATCACTATGCAAAAAGTATACATATTTGTACATTTGAAATTACAGTTTCCTAATTGCGTTTCGGTATGATTCACAAATAGGAAATCGCAATCCCTACATTTAGATGGCCCCTAGTTTGTTTGCAGATAAACTCCCTTACCCTGTGGGATATTAATGCACCTACTGCGCCCATGTACTCGCCATTACTTCTTTGTGTTGTATTGCCTACTCCTCAAGATTTACAATCTGTGTTGCCTCAATTTCTCTTTGTGCTCTACAGACGATATGATAATGCCACATTTTTGTAGGGGATCCAATCCTGAGACAACTATGTGTGTTGTATTTATGATTTGCTTTTTCTGTTTTACTTCCACAGTACATTGACTCAGTGGAGCTGGAAGAATCCACAAAAAATGAAGATCCTGTGAAATATCACAAGGCTTGGGAAAAGTTATGTAAAGCCGAGTGAGTGCTTTCCTTGAACATTTCAAAAGTTATAACACCATGGAAGGGTGTAGTTATTATCCTTTTTTATTTTCCTCACAAATATATTGTTTAATTGTTTAAAAAATGCTAAATTAGATTTGTATCCATACCGTTTCGTATGCAGATTATTTATTTTTCGTATTTATGTGTTTACATTTTATTATAGCTCACCATTTGCAAAGTATCACAAGGTTAGATCAGAAATTTCGTATATAAACATTCCGAACCTGCCACTGACAATTCAACGCATTTTAGTCAACCAAATCGCATAATCCTAATATCTTCGATGTATGAAGGTGCCATATCTCTTGGGAGAGGGAATTTTATAATTTCGTAACTCACAAGCCAAATAACCTCCACTTAGGGAAGATTTGCGCGAAGTTTATCTTCTGAGCCAGATGCTTTCTTAAGATCTTTTAGGTCTAACTAGTGACTTTGTGAGCTGAAATAACTGCCACTCCTAACAGTTTTTGCTTATGTTAGTGTACACTCATTGAATGGTAATTACGATCTTGCTCGAAACCAGTGTACTTCCTTCTACTCTTATCTCATAGTGCTTTCCACCTGTACTGCGGCACAATTGAGAGATTTCAACCTCACCACTGGTTTTAACTAAATCCCTTATAGAGAGATTAAAGCATCCACCTTCACTGATAATGGGTGATAAAGACAGACTAATAACTCAGAGGAGGAATTTATTGGAGCTAGCTGAGTTCCAAGATGGATGTGCATTGTCTGGACTCTGCCCAGTTCTATCCTTGAGGTCTGATTCTGGCTCATGGAGTGAGGTGAGGGCTTGGTGGTGAGGGCCATTGGCCTGTGTATGGTGCTGTCTCTCCCTGTGGCATCTAACCCGCTGTCTAGCCTTGTGGTGCCCATACACTGATGAAGCGCATAGGGTCTCCTGAGGCAGCAAAAGTTGCAGCTTGGGCTCAGAACCCCATGGTTGATGACAGAGGGAGAGTGGCAACCTTGGGAGCTGTCTTTGACCCCCCTGATTGAAAACCAGCGACAAGTGGATAACTGTGATAAAACGAATATGTTGAAGTTAGGTCAGGGGAACTAGCACCGGGCAGGTCCCAGATGTATCTTGACCAGATACCCCTTCTTTCTGATAGTTGTCAACATTAAATACAGTGGGTAGTGGTGGTTCTCCAATTATTTCTATCCATAATGCTTCATATAGATAAGATGAAGAGTGCTAAGGGGAAACAGATTTCTTTGCCCGAGACCATCATTGTTGGGGGATCTAAGTGGGCTGAATTGCAGGCGATTGGTGTTGTGGGGTCCCTGCTTTCACAAGGAGAAGGCCTGATGAAGACAAGGTTTCAAGAGGTGAAGTGGTCAATCTACAAGGTGCTTTGAGGCAAGAATGGCTTTTATGGTAGTAGCTCTAGACTCTGAGAAATGGAATTACTGAAAGGGAGTGTGATATCGTCAGGATTAAACACAAGGTTACATAGATGTGTCAGTAACTGCGAGAATGCAGTGACTGGTCCTGTGGGGCCCAACAGTTTGTGGACTGCGCTGTCCTAACAGTTGCCTTTCTAGAGTCTAAAGGTTACAACTTTGGAGAATGGAGCAAAAGCTGCCAGAATCCAAGTCTTGGGATGGTCTCTATTGGCAAAAGATAATGAGCTCTGTGACAAGATGAATAAATGAAGTTAGCATGACTTCAGTGACCTTTGTAAGCCTCATCGAACCTAGAGTATGGCTGGCAATTGTTTTATATTTCAGAGTTCTTAATCTTACCAAGATAATAGGCTATATGGAAGTTGCGTTTATACTTTTTTTCATCTCTCTGTCATACCTCTTCTCCCTTCTTGTTAGAACCTGAAGTCTTTACTTTCAAAATCTATGCTGGGCCTTTAACTGATGAGTGGAGCACAACGGACTGTGTTATTTACTGTTTTTTTATGTGCCTGCTGCTTCACTTGTATTTAATAAAAATGCACACCTAAACAGGGTAATACACTCTTTAAAACAGCCCAAAAGCACAACTATAGCCTCAGAAACCTTTTCATACTATCACAGCATGTGGACGTGCCACGTAAGAAATCGGCCTGTTACTTAAGAGGGATGGAAGCCCAACTGAAATAATAAACACCATCCTCGTCAGGGTGAAACACAAGAAATCACTAAATTAACCTGATCTTAACCCTCTGGCAGCTTGGTTCAAAAGCTGTAAGGCTTAATTTAGAGGCAATATATAAAGTGTTTATGAAGTTCTCAAACAGTGATAAATTGTAAACACATCACAAGGAAAAGCCCAAACCAATTAAAAAAAATAGAGTAACTTTTAATGAATAGGATGACACCAGCACGACCAAAAAATCCAATCAATAGAACACTAGATATGGATTGAAATGTTTTTGTGTGAAAATAGCACATAAAACACAAAGTGACAGTCGTGATTATCCTAGCAACATGCCATTATTGTTGGTAAATTATTGCTCCCTCTATTGGGATTTTGTGCTAAGTAAATAAAAATATTTTTCAGTTTCAAAACAATTGAAACAGTTATCTTCAAATGCACTTAAACCCTGTCTGGTCAGGCAAATTAATATTCCTTCCACAATTTTGTCTCGATTTTGTGTTGTAACTGTTTCGTTTACTTATAACCTGTTTAGTCAGGAAAGCCGAATTGTGGCACAATACATTTTCAAATTTTTATATTTTTATATTGTTCGATAACTTTATTTCGGCCACCGAGGACCATAAAAGTACATATAAAACATCTAATACAAAGTTTTAGGTAATAAATAAAAATGTCATTAAAAATATAATATGTATACAGTTTTTCAAATACATACAATGCTATAGAAGGATAAAATGAGAATTAAACTTATTTTTCATTATCGAACGTCCTGATAGGAATAAAACAGTCAACTCAAGCTAGACACTGGGGACAGTAATACATTTCCTGCATTTGTGCCACATTGCATTCAAGAATCGGAAAACTGCAAAAACTATTGGCCGGTGCGTATCGTATTTCAGCACCCTGAATGCATGTACACACTGCCAAAAACCCATATTTCTGCAGATTGCAATAAGCCAGTGCTTGCGTGAACCCTGGTACGCGGGGCAAAAGAAAAGTACATGGACTTCATCCTCTAGGCAGGAACCACAGGCAGGGCATTCCCCACTCGAAGCTCTATCCCATTTACTGGTAAGAGCTCGGAGTGCAAGAGTGCCGAATCTGAATTGCATATAGAGTTTACATGCTACCTTTTATAAACTTCTTTAACATTGAGGAACTCAATGGTCAATCTGCCCCCCTATGAACTGTCATGCAGGGATGCTAGATTGTGGTTCTCATAGTGGCGTTTCAAATCAGCTTTAGATATCACCGGGCAAGTAACTTCTGGAGTTTCCCAAAGATCCACTAGGCCCAACCTACAAGTAGTTAGCTTTAAGTGGGACAGCCACCTGATGTTCTTACTTCTCAGTGCTTCCCAAATTTCAGCAAATTCATGTTTATAGCAATGGAGTTCCTTTATCGACCACAACCATTCCCAGTACAATAGCGGACGTAAAGGCATGACCTCCTCAATAGGGTGGAGCCCTAGGTCCATACGCAATGGTACAAGTGGGGTACTTACAGGGAGACCCAGGATATTCCTAACAAATGCGTGTTCCACCTTGGCAAGGGTTTGTGATTTCTCATGCCCCCACAACTCGGCCCCATATAGAGCTGCCGGTCTGGCCTGGACACTATAAATTTCAATTACTGGGGCTCTAGGCTTATATTCAGACACTCTATGCAGCTTTTGGATCCCACCCACCACCTTAGATAGCTTAAGTACGGCTTTTGCCAGCTGCAAATCCCATTCCAAATGTTCTCCCAAGGTGATACCCAGATATTCAAATGTCTTCACTCTCTCCAATGGGGTTCCACCTAGGAGGGGGTTCGGGCGTGTCTGCCTCGGCGGGTTGAAGATCATGAACTTGGTTTTATCCAAGTTTATCTCCAGCCCCCTCGACGCACAGAAGTCGGCGAAGCCGTCAAGAATACGTTGGATGCCCGTTGATGTCTTGGACAACAACAAAGTGTCGTCCGCGAACATCAGAGCGGGCACCCTACCGGTGGCTAGTCTCGGGTAAACGATATTCATAACTCCCAGAAGGTGGTCAACAATCCATTTATATAAAGACAAAAAAGGGTGGGAGCCAGGACACAGCCCTGGCGCACCCCTTGGTTGACGGGGAAGCGGTCGGACAGTTCCCCATACTTTTCACACCTTACCCGAGCATAATTACCAGGGTGGAGTCTCATTAAAACGTTAAGTAAATACCGTGGTATGCCCAAATCCTGCAAAACACTCCACAGTTTGTTTCTAGGTATCAGGTCGAATGCCGACCGCAGGTCCACAAAGATCATGTAGAGGCTGCCACCCTCTACAGTCACTGTTTTCCAATAAAGGACCTGCAGTCTGAATAGCTGATCCACCGTCGATGTACCCTGCCTAAAACCAGCCTGGAAAGGGGATAAAATCTCGTTGTCCTCCATCCAGCTCTGAATTCTTCCTAAAATGATTCGACCCATCAGTTTTTGCGTCACATCTATAAGGCTAATTGGCCTATAGAGTGACGGTTTGAGGGGACATCCTTTCTTAAAGACAGGTATGATTTTGGCACCCCGCCAAGCGTCCGGGGGTTCCATACCGTTTAATATAGCATTAAAAAGAACGTATAAATTAGGAACCCATATTTTCGGTTCAGAACGATAAAGATCTCCTGGGATCTTATCCAAACCAGGGGCCTTGTTTGGAGCTAACTTCAAAATGGCAGACTCTACCTCCTTTACTGTAATATCCCAAGCCATCTCTAATCGATTAACATGGGCTGGGCTAGGGTAAACGTTCTCAGAGCCCTTATCGCTCACGGAGAAGTACAGGGCCCCAAAATGCACTTCCCAGGCCGAGGCAGCTATATTTGGTTCATTGGCCAGAGTCCCAGCCCTGCTTCCACAGCTAACAATTGTCCAAAAGGATTTAAAATCTTTGGACTTGAGTGCGATTCTAAGATCTTCCCAGTTGTCTGCCTCCCACTCTTTTCTCCCCCTCCGAATAGCTTGCTTATGTAGACGGCGACAGACCTTGATACTGGTTTTGTCATTTGACTTGACCGCAAGAAGCAGGTCCGTTTTGGCTTCCCTACAGTGTACATTGTACTAGGGGCTCACTGTAACTATTTTTTCCTTTGGTTTTCCTTCAGAACAAAACACACCAGAGAGATTCTGAATAAGCCTGAGATGTATTTTTAAGGGCGCTTCTCCGGTCCCAAGATGCATGACTGTCCAACATCTCACCCATGTTGCTCAAGTAGGGCAGGGACCTTTGGTAAACATCAGCGAGTTTGTCTAAGGAGCCTATTATCTGTGGCCACTTGACTCTCCTCCTATTATTTGTTAGAAGGAGGGGCGGACCAACTTGGTTTTGGTCAGACACTAAATTTGGGAGGATTATGGTCACTATCTTTCCTGTCATGAATTGTAAAGTCCAGGACCATTCCCCAATTTCTTTGTTCAACCAGGATACAATCCAAGATGGAATTGTGACCTTCTCTGTTGAATGTCATACGGCCAGGTCTATCAGATGTGGTCCTGCCGTTACAAGCTCTAAGGGAGGACACAAGTGTTAATTAATTGATTTGTAATTCTAGTGGGGTCCAGGCTCTAACTACCCGAATCTGGGGTTCCGGGACATGCCAGTGTTGATCCTCGTCCTCTGGGTCATCTTGGGTGGAAACAGTGAGCGGCTCAAACTGGCAATTAAATTCACCACCCACAATTTGAATAATTGACAGATCAAGGGTTGGAATGAACTGCCTAAGCTGCTCAATAGTGCCAGACTCCTTCACACTCAGGGTTGGTCTTGAGTAGATGTTTATGAAAGCAGTTTGTATGTTTTCTGGGGATGTGAGAAGAACACACTGCACATCTTGTGACCCAGTAGGAATCTCAACAGCATGGGCCCTCAGATGAGTACCAACCTAGATGCTCAGACACCCTGATGGTCTTCCCCTTCCCTTCGATGTTGCCAGTACACTAAAGGTAGAATACCCCCGCCTTGAAGTGTCGGTCAGCGCCCAAGTTTCCTGGCAGAGGCAGACATCATTTTGCTCCACGAATGCTCCCATTTCTGGGCACAACAGTTTATTTTTTATTCCTGCCACATTCCAGGAGAGAATTTTAATCAAATCCTTTATTACACCCGCCCCGGTAATGGTTGCCACCCCATCTAACTTGGCCCCTGAAGTGGTCAATTCCTCATCTATATTACCAATGTGGGTTTGACCGATTTCTTCTCCCTAACACCTGATCGTGGTTCCCACATCCTCATTTGCCACTACGCCTCTAACACCCCCCGAAATAGATAGATGGGGAGTTCCAGTCTCTGTGCAAATTCCCTGATTACCTGCCTTAATCCGATTACCCACACACTCTGGGTCCTTCCTAGCTAACAGTTACTCCTTGGGACTGGGTACTTTAATGGGCCACATGGAGTAATCTGAGGGGCTATGGGCCATACATAGGCCCTCTGCTTCATAATTAAGAGACTGGAGTGGGCCAGTGGTTTGCCGCCAATCTATCTGGTCTAGTACGCTAAATCTATTGCTCAGTGCCAACAAGTCACAACTGGGGGGGGGGTTGTTTTTATTCCGACCTAGGTACTTGTGAATCCTGTGGCCTAGTCCCTTGAGTCATTGTCCCTTGGATATCACGGCCTGCGCTTGGCTGTTGTCTTCTTGCCCTAGTAGTACTCAGATAGAAATGAGTCAGGGGGAGTGTTTGAATTTGTACGCCTTGAGAGCATGGTCTCCTGTTACAAATATAATCCACCACCATCCTATTCCTGAAATTTACCACTACACAGTCCTCCCTGATGTTTTTCACCTGTGGCCCTACCCATTCAACACGTTGCGCGAAAAGGATTTCACTTGATGCGTGCAGTGGCAGTGGCCTAGTATGGTTAAGCCAATGCATGCAATTGCTTTTAAGGTCCCCGTATTCCTCCCTTTTACCTTGGTCCAAGGCTGGGACCCCCGCGAGAACTATAACGTATGGGGCGGCCTCAGGGGGGAGATCCAAACATTTCAAATCTGTAGCTGAATGATCACTACTTACCCTCCTAATAGGTAGGTCTTGGGAGTTTGGTGCCCCTCCACCCCTCTCACACCCAGAAATTCTACTCCTATCATAATTGTTTGCAGAATTCTCTCTAGGCTGGACAACCCACTTCGATGTCGGGACACTTTATAAGTTGTTTATTTGCAAAACAGGTGGGTTACAAGGAACATTAACACTCCCTAGGGGCATTTCTATAATGACATTTGCATCAATGGTTTGAGCTACCCCTCGCTCCCCTGTAGCAGCTGTGTCTAAGTGTTCCAAACGTAACATTCTGTTCTCAATTGCATTAAGTCTCTCGTATAGTGGGCGGCAAGTCTCTAAGAAGAGATGATCCATTTTTACACAAAACTCCTCTCCTGATTCATAAAGAGGTGTAGCATTAATACTTGGAGAAGTTGTGGGCATTAGTTCCAACTGCTGATCGATTGCTGAGCTTTCTACAACCGTGGACATTGGGCCATCTCCAGCATTGTTGCGTTTCTGTATTTTGGCCTTCCTCATGTTTAGCGGAGCACCCCCTCTCTTCCTTCTAGCCACTACTTCCGCAGCTTCTGCACCCCTCTTGGAGCTAGTTGCGGATCTTGTATTTATTTTCCTGAGGGATGCACCCAAAATAACGGTCCTAGTAGCCACAGCCGGGACCGAAGAAGCAACAGGTGACACTGAGGATGGTTCAGCTTCCTCCCTAGCTGGAGGTCCTGGGGGTCTGGTTTCTACTAGGGCCTGGTGTAGACCCTCATTGCCTGCCCCCCTCGCTGGACTACCAGGTGAATCTAGCTGAATAGGTGATGGTGCCTGCGCCAACCATCCCAGAGATGACCTTATGTCAAAGTTAGGGTCTAGGGATAGCCTTTTTTCCGTAATATCAATTTGGTGGGTCAGCATGGATGATACCCTGATGAGGAACTGATCCAGTGATCCTATGAATGACCCCCCTGGAAATGATTTGCTTCCCTTTCCCACATTTACGGTTGCCATTGCTGGAGTCAAAACAACACTAGCTACTCACAGTGCAGGGGTGGATCTATCGCTAACACTATATAGCCCCTCTACACAAGGTCCCACAATGACTTGAAACTGACCTTGTCCGTTGCAGTATGCTGTAAACAAAAAAGGGAGACCCGTCCCGTCCTAGATCGTCCTAGAACGGGCTCAAACGGGCCCGCCCTTGGCCCAGGCTTCACCCGGCGCGCGTCCGTGCTGCGGAGATCCGCACTTCCCCAAATACTTCCGGTGTGGATAGGGGGTGGGGCGGTCTCCTGGCGCCCCGCAGCTCTCCCCGCAGCTCTCCTGACCTCTGGCAGCAAACAAACACAGGCGCATCGTCTCCCGCAAAGCGGGAGGCGCAAGGAGTTTTTACAATGCCCCGGTGTAGATGGGGGCGGGGCGGTCTCCTGACGGCCCCCGCAGCTCTCCTGACCTCTGGCAGTAAACAAACATGTGTGCAGCGTCTCCCGCGAAGCGGGAGGCGCAAGGAGTTTTTTAAATGCCCCGGTGTAGATGGGGGGCGGGGATGTCTCCTGACGGCCCCCGCAGCTCTCCCCGTAGCTCTCCTGACCTCTGGCAGCAAACAAACACGGTCCAAGCTTTTTAAAATATATAGTTCTTAAAGATGTACAAAAAGTTCTTCGTCCTGAGTTTACCCTAGAGGTGTTAAAGTCCTGAATGTCACAATATACTTCGACTCCTTTTGCTGAGAAGTTTGTCACGGTTTCCGCCCCTTTCAAGGTGCGGTACCTGTTCAATTGCTTAAAATCTCCGAGATTCCCAGTCACTGTTGTGCATTTTCCCCATATGTTTGGCAATAGCATTTGAACGATCCACATTCACAGTTGCTTTAATGTGTTCAAGAATCCGCTTTTTGATCTTGCATATGGTACTGCCTAAGTATTTTAAGTTACATGGGCACTCAACAATATTCACAACACATTTGCTCTTGCGGGTGATATGGGGCTTAATTTTCCACTTCATTCCTTTTTGGATATCCACTTCTATTTTTTGGGAGTGCGATTTTACAGGCTTTGCAGCTTTTACATGGCCAAAACCCTACTATTACAGTCCATGGTTTAGGATGTTTAATGCGGAAATGACTATCAGTGAGTTTGTCACCTAGGTTTTGAGCTCTCCTGTAAGTTACATTTGGAAGGTCCCCTAATAGTTCTGATATTATTGGGTCTAATCTTAGAATGCCCAAGTGTTTTTTTTTCAATCTGGTAAGCTCACTTGTTTCAGCTGTGTAAGTTGTTATTAATCTTATTTTTGTCAAGTCTTCTATATTGGTTGGTTTGGTTTCTGTTTTCTCTGAATTTCTGTCCAATTTGTGAAATTACCCTTTGAAACCTTTTTTTAACTACCTTTTTAGGGTAATTTCGCTTTTTTAATCGTGCTTGCATTGCTTTGCTGCTATTTTCAAATGTATCATTTGAGGAGCAGTTCCGGCGCACTCTTAAAAATTCTCCATATGGTATGTTCCATTTTCGATTAACAGGATGGAAACTGTTGCCATGGAGAATTGCTTTAGTAGCTGTTTTTTGCTGGTATAGTGTGGTTTGCATGGTATTCACCTCTATTTAAATTTCAATGTCCAAGAATTACATTTTGCTTTGGCTGATCTCATATGTGAACTGTAAGTTGGCCTCATTGTTGTTTAGAATTTAAAAATACTTGGCAAAATCTTCCTCAGACCCATCCCAGATGATAATTAGGACATCAATGAACCTCCACCATGACATTATTTTCTGTACATAAGTATCATTTTCACATTTCCAAGCTATTTTTTGTCCATACCAGCCCATTACTAAACTGGCAAAGTTTGGAGAAAAAGAAAAGCCCATGGCTGAACCTTTCATTTGTCTGTAGTATTTTTTATTGAATGAGAAAATATTGTTGTGTAGACAGAGTGAGATCATTTCTAACAACATAGCAGTATGTTTTTTATATTGGATGTTTTGTTCGCCTAAAAAAAACTGCATGCCTTTAATCCCATTTGGTATTCTATATTTGAATACAGGGAGACGATATCCATTAATATCAGCTCGTAAGTTAGATCTTTTACCATTGGAGTCAAAAAAATTATCTATGTAATTTGACATGGGCTCCGTTATTGAGCCATTTGCGGATATTATTTGACTGCCTGGTGGTTTGTGGAGAAGGCTTATGGACTTTTGGTAGGAAGTAAATAGTTGCTACCACTGGATTCTCAACTGTCAGGTATTTCTTCTCATCTTCATACATAAGTCCTTGGTCAAGCCATTCACAAAGGTGTTTGTTGATTGTCTCCCCAATTTCTTTTGTTGGGTTATTTGCCAATATTTTATAGTATGATTCATCCTGTAATTGGCAATTGGCTTCCTATATGTAATCTTCCTTATTTTGGATTACTACATTGCTGCCTTTGTCCACTGGCTTTATTTCAATTGATGGATCCTTTTATAACTCTTTTAGTGCAGTTCTTTCTAGTATTGTCAAGTTGTCTTTTATTTGCTTTTGATTGAGTTGGTATAAATCATGTATTACAGCCTCATGGAATACATCGATCTTATTTCGCCGGTGGCAAGGTTTGGGTAGAAATACGGTTTGGGTTTCTTTCCACTGGCTCCGTTCCCTAGTGAACTTCGACTCCTTCTGTCTTCTCAGACAGAAGGAGTCGAAGCATATTGTAACATTCAGGATGCCTTTAGGGTTAAATAAGGATGAAGAACTTTTTGTACATCTTTCATGACATGGATGTTAGCGGTCTGACTTACTTTGTTATCGATTCGATACCTGTGAATGAAAGAGGGGGTGACAGGATTAAGAGGCTACGTAAACTCGAATCTTGGTACATTGTGGAATTGAACTCTAAAAGCCCTTATGGTTTGAACATTGAAGAAGATCTGTATACGCACTTATAATTATGAATTGACATTTTAGTGTAATTGAATGTTATTATTCATATTATTGCTTCTTAGACTATGGCATCCAGATCCCTTTTTTAAAGTTTTTGTTTCTGTTATAAAAACTTTATTTATTTTCTCACTTTATGTTGAACTAAACGTTCGGCCCACTGGGGCTGCACTGATAAATTGTATAAGCTTTTGTGACTGTGTTCTTAGGCAATATTGTGGGTATAACTTGTTATTGCGAATGGAATGTGGAAAGTAAAATCTATTTCCTATGGGAATATTTTGGCCTCCAGGGTATCAATTTTGCAAATGAATGTAAAACAAAAGAGGTGCATAGGAGGGGTATGCCATTATACCTTTGTAACTCTAAGAAGGGGTTGGCATATAATGCAGGGCCGGGCACGGTCCTGAGGTCTATATTGTGATTATGCCCACTTGGGCTCAATTGTTTTATATAATTTATATAATTGATTTTGATTGCTTTATTTATGCATCATCAAGTGACAACCACCAATGCGACCATGTATATCTGAATTTGAATTATTTTCCCTGGAGGTTATTTGATTATTTGCTTTCTTAAAAGAAAAATCAAGTTCGCAATTACCCAATTAATTTAGCCGGTCAACATAAATGAATTTTATGTTTTTACAGAACTCAGTAATTTGTACATCGTAAAGAAAGTCTTTTGTTCAGTTCTATTGATTTTATGGGTCATGTGATGAGTCACATGGTACCAGTGCACTTTAAATGTTGTTTGTATTTGTAAAACTTTATTCTTGAGCAAGCCTGCTGGGTCAGGCGAAACGCGTTGAAAGCGGCAATAAAAGAAAAATTCATCCTTCACCACATTGGCGTCGTCTCCTCTGCATATTCTGTGTCGAGGTTGAGTTTGGAATATATATATATATATATATATATATATATATATATATATATATATATATATATATATATATATATATATATATATATACACACACATATATATATATGAAGGCTCCTCGTTCAAAGAACGCACCACACTCACGGAGGTTGCCAGGTCAGTGCTTTATTCACAGCAGCGTGCACAGTGGCTTCAGGCACAGGAGAGAGTCTCTGATGAATTCAGCGACCAAGGTTCGTCTTGTTTGTAGTCCGACGCGTTTCGAAGGTCTTGCCTTCTTCTTCAGGGAAAAGACGAGCAGTGCTTTGAGTGAAGCAAACAAGTCCATTTTATATGACACGCCTCTTTTCAGGCTAGGCTTATGCCGCAGTGTCTCATGGAAGTTGTAGTCACGCAATAATTTGCATGTGGTGTCTCCCGTTGATGCCCTAAGCCGCTGTCTTCAGGCACTTACAGGGCACCTCCTTTCAACCACGAGGCATCCTGTTGATCGGAGTAAGGTGCGGACTATTCGCGCATTCTTAACAACCCGGATGGCTGCCGTTTCACGGCTCCGTGTCAGGGTGTCTCAATGGCGGTGCTAGGCGTATGCAGTACTGCTGCTAGGCTCCAGGGTCCACCAAGGCGCCTTCTGCACTCTTCAGGGCGGGTGCAGTGAAACGGCGGTGGGTCCGTTGAAATGTGAAGGCTCCTCGTTCAAAGAACGCACCACACTCACGGAGGTTGCCAGGTCAGTGCTTTATTCACAGCAGCGTGCACAGTGGCTTCAGGCACAGGAGAGAGTCTCTGATGAATTCAGCGACCAAGGTTCGTCTTGTTTGTAGTCCGACGCGTTTCGAAGGTCTTGCCTTCTTCTTCAGGGAAAAGACGAGCAGTGCTTTGAGTGAAGCAAACAAGTCCATTTTATATGACACGCCTCTTTTCAGGCTAGGCTTATATATATATATTCAATGAAAAAACCATTGGTTTTAGGCCATATATAGTTAGGGATTTGCATTTACAAAACCTTATTTTACTCGCATAAAACCATTGAAATTCCATATATAGTTATAAGCGCTAACTATATATCGCGCACCCGCAATCCACTGCTGATGATGTCACATATTACATCATTCATGACATGGTCAGTGACATCACTGATGACATCACTGATGACTTTCCCTCCTGCTTGCTCACCAACACCGCAATTTGTAGAAACTGCAGATCCCAGGATGCACCTGCGGTCAAGGTAGGTGCTGCAGGGGGGATATGCTGTCCAAAGTGGAATGGCGGTATTGCAGGACAACAAACGGTGTAACAAAGTGCCAATTTTACCATTTCTGATAGTCTTGCATTATCTCCTTAAGTCCCCAAACACCGCTGCAGCCCCACGTTCCAGGTCACCATGCAGGCAGAGGCAGGAGTGAATAGTAGATCCCACCCTACGTATCACTGCCATCCAAATGCAACTGGATATAGAGGCAGGCCACTGACTTCCCGATACCTCGGAACACACACCAACCTGCTAGAGCAGCTGCCAATAGAGTCCGTGGCCAAAATGCGCAGCAGGGGATTCTAAATTACGCTGCTGGTGAACGTGAAAAATATCCAACACACCTACTCCCTAGGAAAGAGTGGAGGCCACACAGGGGACAGTCAGGAAACACTTTCATCGAGTGAATTTGGCATAATGAATTCCGGCCACCACTGGCCCTCATCGGAAGTCATTAATGTCCAGGTGGCTTTTGAAACACCAATTATATCAGTCCAGCCACTTCCCCATTGGTGGGGATCCGCTCCGCCCCCTTTCCCTCCAGCTTGCTCGCCAACACTGCAATTTGTAGAAACTGCAGGTCCCAGGATGCACCTGTGGGCCAGGTAGGTGCTGCAGGGGTGATATACTGTCCAAAGTGGAATGGCGGTATTGCAGGACAACAGACGGTGTAACAAAATGCCAATTTTTCCGTTTCTGTTAGTCTTGCAGTGCCTCCTTATGTCCCCAAACACCGCTGCAGCCCCTCGCTCCACGTCACCATGCAGGCAGAGGCAGGAGTTTATAATACATCCCGCCCTGCGTATCACTGCCATCCAAATGCACCTGGATATATATATATTGCACAGGTCTTCTGACGTGTGTAGCGCCACAGCCTTTCCGGTGGGGCCCATCCAGGTGCATCAGACACCTCAAATACTTCACAGAAAAACACACACCCTTCAGTGACGTGAGCAAGGCCCCAACAACACTGCTACATTAATCCTTTATTCACAGGCAGAAAGGCTTAACGCGGTTCAACTCATACGATTCTTTGTCAAATGCTGCTGTTCATTTGGTGGGTTCGTTAGCTTCTAAATAAAGTGCATAGCTTCAAAGATTAAAAAGGGACCAATAGCCCACATGCTGGATTCAAAGAGGCAGTAGATCACAGTTATTGGAGTTCTAAGTGAGTTTGTTAAACGCTGATGGTAAGCATTCCCTTCGTTTTTGATGCAGGATAGTTCCTTGAAAATAAACTACTTTCATACTTCTCATTTCCCTTCACTGCATTCACTTTGCTAGCACTAGCACAGTGCTGTCCATGCCGAGCTGTAAAATGACAAAAGCCTTTTACTACTCCAGGCACAGTGTTACAGCTTTGAATTGGTAAAATATAACCCTGGGCGAAGCACTACGCTACGCTCGCGTAGTTTGCGAAGTTTGCGCAACTTCGCACTACGTGAGCTGCACGTAGCACAGTGCGAACACGCGTAGTGCAGCGTAGCGTAGTGCAGCGGTCATTTTTTGCATGTTCGCGGTCCTCAATGACATGTTCGCGACCGCGAGCAAGCAAAATGACATACCGACGAGATTCTCAACGCGGGGAGGTCAAGTTTCTCATTGCGAGTGGTTGCGCATGCTCGCGACCGCTCGCAATGAGAAACTACCAGTTTGCGTTGAGAAAGCTGCCGCTCGAGTAAAAATCTACTCGAGCAGCAGAAAACTACACCTCGCACTGTGCAAGATGCCGTTTTCAATGATTGCACAGTGCCGGATGCTTGTCCGCACTGTGCAATCATTGAAAACGCATCTTGCACAGTGCAAACATGCTACTACGCAGCTCGCGTAGTGCAACGTGAAGTTCGCGTAGTGCGAAGTGCACTTTGCGTAGCTTCGCGTAGCGCTACTTCGCGAACTACGCCCACCCTTAGTAAAATACCAACCAAGCGGACCTAAAATAAAGAAAAGCAACCATTGACACGTGTTTCACTCTCATTAGAGTTCTTCAGCAAGGTATAGCTTTGTCCAGACACAAGGGTGAACCCAGTATAGGTAAAACAAAACCCTTTCAGGTATAGAGTGATGCATAAATTATTAAACAATAAGCAGAGAACTCTGGGTAGTACTCAAGTTTAAGTGGAAAGCAGTTAATGTGTACAGCCTAGAAAAGAAGACATTTGAGGCGTACAGATCCAGACTGTCGCTGGCGTTGAGGCTGCTCTATACAGGATCTGCTTTCCACCTAAATTTGAGAACCTACCCAGAGTTCTCGGCTCCTTTTTTGCATATATATACACACACACATATATATATATATATTATTTTATATATATATATATATATATATATATATATATATATATATCAAAACACAAAGTTCAATGTAGTACGCTCTCAGGAAAAACCCAGGCGACACACGATCTAAATATCCAAGTTTAATCCACACAACGCGTTTCGGCGAAAGCCTTGATCACGTGTGAATTTGCACAGTTGTAACAGACACTGATAAAGTTTTGTCACGATCAAAACAAACATAAACATAGGACAATGTCCTTATTCTGCCCCACACTTTTTAGCAGCCATCTTAGAATGGTAAAAATCCTTAGGTAAATATTCCACTTGAAGTGTATTTTCAACAAAATAGCTCAACATCACGCTTCTAATGCGCATAATATTAGAGAAAACAAATATGTTCACATGTTATTAAAGTTAATAGTCCTACTCTCTAAGGCACAAGAAATCTTATGCCAAAAAATAAATATGTCTAATACATTTGCTGTGTAATAGATGTGTGGAATACAACACCCTTGATGTTTAAACTCGATACAACAAGTACTGTATCTAGTAAGTGATAAATGTGCACTCATGTAACCACTGGTTAATAAGCAAATGAATAACCAGAATATGCGCAATTGCGCTTGTCAGCCTAATAACATAGTATAAATGTCAAACAAAACAAATAAAGTAGCAAATGAAAAGAACAATATATTTAAGATTTTAAGATAAGGGTTAAGCGCAAGTGCGCATACGAGTGACAATAGTGTCATGTGCCAAGTCTATGTCATAATTTAAAGACACAGAAAAAGCAATCAAATAAAAAATAATAAAAATCAGAAATAACAGGCCAGTGCCATAACGTTAGTGAGAACTAGAGCGCTAGTGTGTACTTATGGAGTTTGTCACAGACTGAAAGAACAGTATCGGGCAAGTGCCCTTAATCCGGTGGGTGGCAGACTAATGAGCAATAACTGATATAGACGGTGCACCTACCAGTGACCTGTTGGTGACAAATAGATAAAACACAATGTGACAGATGTGTGATCAAATCGGAGGAAAAAGGTAGGTTGCCCGTGCAGGTGGGTACATGTGAAAGAGCCCCTTCATTTTCTCTTGTAGGGAAACATAAACAGAAAAAACAAACAAGTGCTTAAAATCAGTTGACGACAACAGAAAATCATACAATCTGTCCATATATATCAAACATTGATGACCTCAACCACACATCAAATAATAGAAGGCAGCAGAGATACATACGATACAATGTTATAAAAACATAAAAAAATAACTTAATCAGCAGAACAACCCCTGAGAAGCAAATACAGCTGTATCTGAAAGAGGAATAAGTTACGAGCCTTCTCTGAGATGGATAGACAGTTCCTCATCCATGTTCAATCCTCCCGGAACCTTAGTTTCGAAATCCATGATGTACAGAGATTCCCGCTGTCTAAGAGTGAGTACTCTATCCCCACCCCTGGGACTCCTAGGGATGTGTTTGAGGATTAAAAAACTGAGATCAGAGACATTGGAAAAATGTTTCTCATCAAAATGACGTGCAACCGGATACTTGGGGTCATGATTGATTATGGCTCTGAGATGTTCCTGGACCCTCTTTTTCTCTGCGCACGTTGTGCTGCCAATGTACCACAACTTACATGTGCACTCTATTACATAGATAACAAAGTTAGTGCTACAGGTCAGAAATTGTGTTATCCTTTTGGATATACCATTGTATTCCAGAGTTGCTCTATATTTACTATGCCTACGTGCCTTACAATGGCCGCAGGGATAAAACCCCTTGAGGCCATGGCTAGTAGAGGTGGAGTATTGAGTGATGTCATTCCTCACCACCAAATCACGTATATTTCTATTGCGTCTATATGTGATGGTGGGTCTCTCTGTTATGCTGGTGCCCAAGACACTGTCAGTTTTCAAAATATTTCCTTTTTTGGCAAGTATACGCTTTAACAACACTGGGGCATATGCGGAAGAGAGAGACATCAATATTGACAGGTTCCGCACCAGAGACTTCCCTAATTGGGTCCTGAATAGAGCCAGAGATCTTGCAGAAGGGGTGGAAAGATCTCAGACACTTTGTGACAAAATTGATGGTGCACAAGGAGAGGAAAATAACAACACACGGATGATTCTTACTTTTAACTCGGAATCACACAGGGTAAAGCGTATACTTTCCAAAAACTGGAATATTTTGAACTTTGTGTTTTGAGACTTAGTACCGCCGAAGTGTATGCCACCTTCCTAGGGTCCCAGCATCCCCCGGAAGGAGCAACGTGGAAGTTTATGTGTGTGTATATATATATATATATATATATATATATATTACCTACTGGCGGACGCCAGTAGGTACTTGGAAATCTGCAAAATTCTATTTGGAATACCTTTGGCGCCGGTTGACGAATCTTCGCAAATTTTTCAAAACTAGCGGGCGCTCTTGGCCGCTCCTATCCTGAAAGTCTTGGGGTGATTCGTGAAGTGGGGGCCGAGAAAAAAAGGTGGGTCCCAAAACGTGTTTACCCCATGTAATTTTCCAGAGAAACCGTTCATCGCGGCTACAGCCCGAACTGCTGAACGGAATTACACCAAATTTGGCAAAGAGGTAGTAAATCCATTCAGTAGTTCCTGAGAAAATCATAATTAAAAGTACATATATATCTACGGCTGCAGTCGATTTGTTCATCCTGAGCGCACCCTAAGCGCACCGTCCCGATCACAAGCTGAATGCTAATTGGCTGTCAAGTGGTTGTCAACATTCGAAACCAGAAAGTGTTGGCAGCCATTTTGTGCCTCGGTAGAAGTGAGGGTCTAGATATCAGTGGAACAAGAGTTCAAAACGTATAAAGGGGGCAGGTAAAAAATATTTTGGATCCCTAGGGCCCCAAAATAATGTATGTATTTTTTTCTGCCCCTATTTATTTTTCGGGAAAAAATGAGAAATGTGCGCAGGGTGCATGGATCTCCAGTAAAAAAAATAAAAACAAAGCGCTTGTTTAAAAATTAGCTACCTGGGGGGGCCAAATACCAGGTTCTAAAATATTAAATTTGATGGGGGTCCAGAGGGGCCCTGTAGCCCGGGGTCCGTCATCCCTCGGTGCTACAAAATAAACGGGTGGGTGGGCTCAAAGATACTCCCTGAGTAAAATTCTTGGGTAGGGGGGCTTAGAGGCCCTCTCCAGCCCCGGGGACCGCTACTCTTTGGGGCCATGATAAACAGTACTGGTGTTATAGTGTCACCACTCTTTTTAGCAAATGCACTTCATGATATAATGTAAGAGAGCCTCCAATTATGACACCATGTGATTTAGTCTGGGGTCTGTAGATATAAGACCCAAGGTTAATAAAGTCCTGACAACTTGAAGGACGTTGTAAATGTTCCCCTGGGGCGTGTTTTGTGCCTACTGTAGTTGACCTTTTTGTAAATACTGGAATTTAATTCCTTTCATATAAGCTGGTTGTCGCTTTATATATAGCTATTAAGCTCTAGTCAACACATACCAGCATCCTTTTTTAACATATTATACATAGCTTTAAATGGGTAGGACAAACATACATGGACAGCACCATTAAGCGAAGCCCAGGTCGAGTCTTTATAAAGCCCTCGAGTAGTTCAGCTGTTGGCAAGTGTTTTTCTCAAGCTGTCTGTATAGGTCCCTTAATGGTGTGATGGCGATCAATCAGCCTGAGAAGCTAGGGCATTCTATTCGATCTGAAATACAATAAGTGGTGAAGAGACATGTCGGAACTACAATCGAGGACGTTGTGACGTCATCTTGTAGTTCCGCGTATTCAGAAATATTTGTTGGAGATTTATGAACATCCAAGGCTCCGGATAATTTCCCCTGTTGTTGATGCACTTTGTTATAACCACAGCCCATGAGTGGGTAGGGAACATTGTTTTTGTCTCCAACATCGATATCGAAAGAACGGACCAACGCGGAACTACAAACGGTGACGTTCTGACGTCACTTTGTAGTCCCGCGATTGGGTGTGGCCCTGCGATTTAAATGGCGTTGCGAGTATTGCGGCGCTGTTTCTGAAAGAGGGTTCACTGTTTTGAAAGGTAGGCAGAACATTGATGATGGCAAGTCCTTAGCAGAGAGTGTACCGTATTGAGGTACAATATGGCATTTGAAGTGTGGGGCATGCCGCGAGACACGGTATGCGCGCACTCAGCAAAGTAGTTCCTTGTACAGACTCGTGATAAAAACGCAGAGTACTCTCCGTTCGGTGCCTCCCCCAAGTTTCAGGAGTGAGCTTGAGGTACCGACAGAGAGGTAAGTTTGGAGCTGCTGGGCATAAGTAATGTAGGAATGAGCTGGGCACAAGTAATTTAGGAATGAGAGAGTAACTCTCTATTTACAAAGCCATAGTGATGGGTGAATAGAGAGAATACCAATTTGTGGAGTGTGCTTGATATTTGGGGATCTTCAGGGCTATGTAGATGAAAGCCTATTGAAGTTTGATAATAGCACAAAGGGTGCTTAAGAAACAATTTAGGCATAATGATACAATTTAGATGAATTATGAAGGAAATGTGTGTCATTCAGATGGGGGACACCTAGAGACTGAGTGGGTGTTCTGTGACTGTATCTTCAAGTGGAGGAAGATGACACAAATAACAGAAGGGATTTGTTGACATTAGTAGGATCTGCTAAAGTAGCAGCTGCATGATGTCTCTGGTTTCTGTTTGCATCTTTTTTAATCCATAGAGCGGGGCCTCGTAGACTTGAGCACGGTCCAGGTGAGATTAGGTCCTTTCCCCTGTCAAATCGGGTGAGCAATAATTAGTAATTTACCTAGAATATACATTTGGGAGCATTTATGTTTGGGAGCTAGTGAACACTGTAACATTACACTAATATCAATGAATATATTTTTTCTATATATATTCATAACATTCCATTGACATGGATGATTAATGTATTAAGGTTGGTACAGGTTATATTGTTTCCAACCTTTATGATTATTGTTTTTGATTTGTTTACATTATTATTTGATAGCAGTAGCAACATTTTGAGAGCAGAGGCCCTGATGAAAGCCGAGGGATTGATTTCCTGCTAGGCAGAAATATGTTGGCCCATTTTCCGACAGATATTTGTTGATACTGTTGCCTGCACTGTTCTGGTTTTTAATTAGGGGATGTGCCCTGCTATGTAATTAAGTTTGATTTTTGAGGACACATCATCCTATTTTAACTCACCACATCTGTTTTTGTTGCACTGAATGTTCACTAATTTCACAACCATCAGAAATCAGCTTTCAGAAGGCGGTTCATAGATATGCGTGGACCTGATCCAATACTATTAATTGACTGTGTGGCAATTAGTCTCGATGGTCAAGGGACTAGCCTATTCACAAGGTGGACAGCCAGATGATATGACTGATCACTAAGTCTTCTTTGATGATAATCCACTATTTTGATGGTATGGATCCTGTCGACCAGGTTTGAATATATTTTGTGTTTGTTGAGTGATTCATGAGTTGCCAAATTGGTAGGTTTTTCCTGTTTGGAAGGTTTTCTGTGGTGACCTGGGTACCTTTTGACTTGACAGTTTTGCAAGACAGCCTAATCAGACTAGCTGACTTCCAGACCCCCTGTGTTATTTTGTGTTGATTACATCTAATCATTACCATTGTATCTGTAAGTGCTTCACTATGGAGGAAATATTGAGGAAAATATAAAATAAATAAATAAACAAAAAATGCATTACATTTCCCCCCAAAAAAGTATTATAAATACACAAAGAAAGTAACTTTTTGTACAGCAACACTTGAAATCCAGGTTTCTAACTATGTATCCACACATGCACATATGACTTTATATAATACAACTTTATATCTCTTGTGTATGCTTTCTGTGTAGTTATGTATCTCTAGATGTATTGCATTACTCCTACTGTAGAAATAAAAAAGGTCCTCAACTCTCTCCAATGCATTACTCTATATCTCACCTTATACCTCTCTCCATATATCCTCTACCTCCATTCTGACTCATCCCAAACATCATTGTACTACTATGATCTTCCTAATAAACCTTTTTAGACTCTTCTCTCCCCTATCCCTCCTTTGACTCATTCAATACCTCTTTTTAGTACTATGATATCCCAAAATAACACCTTCTAGACTTTTCCCTCCTCTATCCCTTCTTTCACTAATCCTAACCTCATTTTACTACTAGTAGCTCCCTAACAACCCTTTTTTGACTCTTCCCTCCTGTGTTCCTCCTTTGACTCATCCCAACCCTCATATCACTACAACAATCTCCCAAATAACCCTTCTTTATCCTATTTAATCCAACTAACAGACTCACATGTCCACCGCTCGCATTAACAACTTCTATGTCCCTCTACTAATCCACCACTAATCTATTTTGGGTTCTGAAGTAGCTTGCTACTCACAGAAAAGCCCTTCAACGCCTCATCAGGGTTGATAAGCGCTATATAAATATAATTACAATCTTCCTGGTAGAATTTTTTTTACTGTAACTTTTCAAACCTTTTGATTCATTTGGTGTTCCTGTCATCTTTTAGGTAATCCAATATTTTATTAGACCTATAGTAGTACCATTTGAAAATGTTTCCTTTTATACTAGCACATTCTCCATGTGCACTGCTACATTTACATTTGGAAACATATTTGTAGTTTGTACTCTCAACACATTGTGTGCATTTTAATGCCTTCTCTTGACCTTCTGCATGCTTCTGTGACCAATTGTTGCATGCTCCTCTGTGTTATGGGGAATGGCTCTGTTCGCTGTGAACTTGTTAGTCGTATTTTCCCTTAGCGTGATTGCTTCAGTGTAGGTTGTCTGAGCACTGAAAATAATTTACATTCTGCGCCACTGGTGTCTACTTAGCTATTTTTATGTGTGGCATCAGCATTATATTGTTAATGAGCTTTTTATTTTTTACAGAATATGAATAATGTTGAATGATACCGTTTGTGCTTTTATGATTAAATTCTTGAATCGAATAAAGCATATATTGAGTGATTGCTTGATTGAATAATGTTAACTTGGGAAGGGTCTCCTGTTGTGTAAACAGACCAACCAATTTAATGATGCTGGGGATCCCTGCATGCTCCTTTGCAGTGGCCTCGCCCTTTAGTGCCTTAGCAGAGGGTATAAATAAAGTTGGGGTCTTTGATGTGAAGTTCTTTCCATGCCATATGTGCAACTACCAACCTGTGTGTGCGTCTCTACGTACAGGCAGACACCACATGCATAGGCATTACAACAATTTGGCAGTGAGGTGGACCCGCTTACACCCACGCCGGTCTAAGGGCGGAGATTCTGCTGCAAATGCGGATACTCCCCAACTAGTGCAAAGACTACACACTCATAACTTTAGTTCCCAGCGTTCTAGTGCTGGATGTCAGGGGCCGGTGAAAGACGAAATTATAATGCGTTAGAAATTGTGGTTCCGTGAAATTGGATTGGAGATACCGTGATCACTCGCAATGTGTATAGAAAGCTTTGAGTAAGCCTGTGAATGGTTGATACCTTACTGAGCACCCCTAGTGAGACGTAGAATGGAACCAACAGCGTCAACACCAGTGACCACACATCTGATGAAATTCCATCTACCACTTACAGAGATTCTAGTCATACGTCTCCACTACATCCAACGAGCAGTGTCTAGCAACCCAGCCTTACACAAGCTATAGGGTTTTTGAAAGTTTGACTGATTGAACACTCTCATGTTTGATACTGAGTTAACGTTCTTTATGTTTTGAATTTTGCTACCAGGCAATCCTGTGATGCCCACAGCCATCATCTTTGCTCCAATGGATCTGTGACACACAATATATTGCTCTCTCTCTTTGTCTAAAAAATAGTATTCCCTTACCCATACTAATCTGTCTGATTGTGAACATTACAAGCGTGACTCCCCATCTACCAGCCAGTAGCGGTGGGCCTACTCAAGAGATTGGCATCCCCGATCCAACCATACTATACACATACACAACCTCCATTCCCTTGGGTAAATCGATGTGTCCATTTAATTTGTTTGGCGTGCTGTGCCAGCTTTGCCAAGTTATGATACTAGGATCACTACTACTAATACAGGGGTTAAATCGTGCTTTAAGTAGTAACACCCTCTGAAACCAGGATAATTAGGCAATGGACGTCCCCAAGAGTTTGCCCAGCTGTTAGTCCCAGTACCCAGTCACCAAAGATAAATTGTATGTATTTGACAGGGTCACCAGGACCGGCAGCATGTTATGGTAGTCCGTATGTAGGGTAGAGTAGAAAAGAGGGCGTTCTTTTTCAGGAAATGCTGAATGGTGCTTCACGGAAACTGCAATTTATACAGGGCAGGCACATGCGTTGGCGGAGCCACAGGTATACTAAGCCTCAGAGTTTCCAAAGAAACAATACTGCACGTTCACACTGGCTTAGAATAAAAACAAAACAAAAGAACTAGGATTTAAAATTATCTGGGTAAATGTTGAAAGAGTGTACTATTGTACAGTAATGTGCCGATGGTTGAAATTTGCAGTAGATGAATTTTACGTTCGTATTTTATAGAAAATAAACATTCTATCCACCACTGGTAAAAGATGGCTTAATATGGCTCTCAGCGGGTAGTCTTCGTGCCTAATAACATCTCTTTGGATTCTCTTTGAAGTTGTAAATGAGATATAGTGTGCGCCTTGCGCAGACAGCAGGGGCGGCCTCGAATCTCAGAGGCGCTGTAAAGACATAGACGCCTTCGCTGCATTGCTTTAATGGGTAATTACTTTCCACTCCGGTTCCATCTCTCCCTCCGGGGGAAAGAAAGTTTTACATGTATTATTCACACATTGCAGCACTGGGAGGTGGACAGTGATGCAACGGCTGAGGTGAAAACGATACTTTTAAATGGATATCTCAATGTTGTACGCTGTGAATCATTTGTGAAAAGGTACATGAGATTATAACGGATTTTTCCAGTTGATTATAACTATAACAACAACAAAAATAACCCTTCCAATATCTTACTATCAGGACGTTTCTGTCAGTCTGTGTGTGAAATGAAAAACAATATGGGGTATGCAATTTGTGTTAAATTGAAGATACCGCACACCCCTTTGGTGTAGAAAGCAATTTCACTATTGGCCATACAGATGTAAAACTCTAAAACTGCGATGTGCATTCATGCATTCCAGCCATTTACACTTGCTTCACTGCCGCACGCCTTACTTCTGGATCATTCAGATGTAAGTCCGTGAGAATCTGTGGGAAATTTGGAGGGTTTCAACTTGTTTGTGTTGCATTTATCAAACCACCTCTCGAGCGTCCCCTGGGAACGCCAATGAGCACACATCTGTTGTCTCGATTGTGAGTCCCTTCTTAATTAACGATCCCTATGCCATCACCTATTTGTTCAGTGGTGGCAATAACAAGTGGTGCTGTTTGCATTCACCCAGCCAGTGATAAAGGCTGCAACTACGGATTTTCCCCCAAATACATTTCAGCAGGTCAAACATGCCAAGATTAATCCAGACATGCCAACCCGCCCGATTCAGGCGTGAGACTACCGATGCAGGGGCTCTCGAAGGGGTAAAAAACCGACAAAGCGTAATTAACAAGGGAATCGTCTTTTAAAGACCTACGAAGAATGGGGGGTGGGGGGGCTGTTTCAGCCCGGGCTGCCACAGGAGGATGGGGGGTGCATGCACTGCCAACAACCTGCCAGGCCAGTGCCCAACACTTGCATCACCGTTTTAAATGCCCGATCCTACAGCAGCACACTTCCAAAGCCCATACTTGCCAGTAACCTTATTTAAAGTCCCATTCTGCCGATTTTTTTTTAAATCTCCCACTTTGCTCTCCTGAAATGTTGGCATGTATGTTAATCAGTGAACAAAGCCAGGTAAATCCCAGGATAATATTTGTTTTCTTGTGGGAAACTTAGAATCTGCATGTCATGCCCATTTTGATGACTAAGTTTGTTTTTAGATTCGGTGTATCCCACCAGTTAACATCCGCATTGTTTTAAATGAATGCAGTACATAAACCACCTCCTTCGTGGTCACTCGTAATCGAGAGCTGTGTAGTTCTTACAAAGGATAAGTTACACACATTTTGCTTGAAGTTGCCATCAAGTGTAAAAAACCCCAGCTATTTTCGTGCTTTCTGGCATCTGTAGCAATTACAAGCAATAAGCATTCTAGAATGTTCCATGGCTTGATGATGTCCACTGGTGTCTGAGATGTATTGGGATATCTTTCACTGAATGGCCCCTTTAGTTTTCTTTTCTTGTAGGTGACGTTTGTGCACTGCCAAAGTTCTTCTCCTCCTGGTCTTTGACATATATAATGTTACGAGCTTTCGTAAAGCCAGTAGGTCTGCCTTTTGTGTACTGAAAGTACTTCTTCCTGGAGTGTGTGTAGCTGTGTTGGTGAGTGAAATGAAGACTCCATAAGGAATTGTGCACAGTAGCTCTTTTTTAAATTCCAAACTATACTTCCTAAAAACATTCATGCACGAGGTCGCAAAGGTTTTTGTTGTGTCAGCCCAGGTAATGATTCATGGGACTAATCAAAGGGAAAATGTCAATTTTTCCACTTTCTGAGCATACAAGTGTTTGATTTCTGAATCATGTGATGGTGCATTTGTACAGTGGTCATAGTTTTTTTTTAACCACAAACTATCGTTTTTTTATGTTAATAAACAATCAACATTACAGGAAAATGATGTCCATCACATTATTACGCATTGTGAAGAATGATCCATACTCCATTTACAAATGTGGAAACCTGTATCTTTGGTTTGACACGTGTTACATCGTATGTAGTTGGCACCTATGGACAACAATAAATTGAATTTTCTCATATAATATTCTCCCCACTCGGTTTCCCCAACAGAACTAGAACCTGTGTGTGTCTTCGTAGAGCCACCAATAAGAAACAGGGAAGGGGTGAGCGTTTATGCGAGTATAGTGCTATGTATTTATGAACAACTGGACACCGATGAACATTAATTTTACCTACCTAGAATTACCAGGGCATAATAATTTCTAGGCAGACATATACTCCCTTACTGGGAGTCTGTCACCCTTTCGTCATCTGGGTCCTGTGTCTCAAAACTCTCTAATAATATGTCCCACTCCATTGAAATTAAAGTTTTGCGGAGTCCCCTACTTTCTTCGCGCCTAAGGGTTACACTTTCTGCAAGGCCTCACTGACATAGATCCTCTCGCCAGACTGTTAAGCTTGGGGCCTTCAGTGATTTCCACCTTCTGGTAAGAAGACGCTTCGCCAGTAAAAGTGCTAGGGTTGCAAATCGTACTCCTACCTTAGAGCCTTTAGGCCCCGCAGGAAATCCCAGTATACGGCCGTGGCCGGTATGGGAGTACCTGCCGGGCGGTGATGTGGGGAGGGGAAGTGGCAGGGTGGGGGGTAGTAATGTATGGATTACGGACCTAAACAGTTAAGTAAACATATAAATAAATAAAACGAATTTCATTGCGTGCACTGCATCACCAAATGCGAAGCAGTGCGTGCAACAAAATTTGTTTTATTTATTTATATGTTTACTTACCTGCTAAGATCCGTAATCCATACATTACTACACCCCACCCTGCCCCTCCCCCTCCCCACATCACCGCCCTGCAGGTACTCCCATACCTGCCGCTGCTGGCAGTATACACTGTTCCACACTAGCTATATGCGTCTGGCCAATGACTTTTGCTAACGCTTTGGTTACTTCCGCCCAGTATTCCGATAGGTGTGAGTAGAACCACAACATATGAAACAAATCCGCTCTCTCCGCCCGCAAGAGGGCACATCGTGGGTGCTGTCGGGTATAATATTGTATTAATTCTGTGTGGTGTTAAATATGCTTTCTGTAGAATTGGAAACTAAATACATTAGAATCTTGAATTATGAGATACCTTCTTGGGGTATTCTAGTATTCTCCAGGACTCCATATCTGAGAGAGCCCTGCCAAAATGTGTCTCCCATTTTACCCTAAGTGCTGTAAGTGGTGCCATGACCTGAGTTCTGAATCCCTTATGTAGCCACCATACCAAGTGGTGACCATGCCTTGTGTGAAGCGCGTTTAGTAGCTCAAATGTCATTGGTTCATGATCATCTGCTGCCGAGTGTCGTTGCACATACCAGTGAAGGCTGACATGAGTTAAAGAAAGCTTATTTAGAAAAAAAACATATGTGTAAAATTCTCATAGGTCATTAGGATACCGTCTGCAAACAGATCACCCACGGTGCTAACTGCTTCTCATTCCCTGGGTGAAAAGCCTCTTGTAGGGGTATGTTGGGCGCATAGGGCACCAGCACCAAAGAGTACTTCATCGCCATTTTCCGATATACGATCTCATGTGGGCTGTGTCAGGGTACCCGGGCATAGTAAGCAATGTAATTGACCACGTTCAAGTTGTGCCGTGGTAAAATCTGTTTCCAAGAACTGATGGCCAATGAGCCAATATGATAACCACTGCAGAAGCCTGGCTATACAATATGCCTTAAAATTGGGATCTCCCAGCCCTCCCTTATCCATTGGTAGTTAAAGCTTGGCTAAGCTGACTCTACGTTATCCCTGCCCCCAGATCAAACCAGTCAGTAGTGTGTTGATTTGCTGGAAAATCCTATTAGGAATCATAGCTGGTAAGTTCACAAAATAGTATAGGAGACGCGTCAACATCAGCAATCAGGCAATTTCCCGCTGCAGCTCTCAAATATCCCTAAAATATCAAATCATGTCATCCGCATACAGCAAGATAGTATGGACCACTTTGCCCACTGGAATCCCCTTATGTCCTGCTTCCTGTCTGATTCTCTGTGCTAAGAGTTCAACTGTAAGGATGAAGAGGAGCTGGGAAAGATGCCAACCCTGCCTGGTGCCAAGCCAAACCGGGTAAGATTGAGATATATGAGGGGTACAGTGGTCGTAGTTATTAATCTAAAAATGGCCTCAATATTTCTATTACAAATTTGACATCTAAGAGTTAAGAGCGACGTCCATCTAAAAAGACTGGATAAAAAGAATCCCAAGATAGTTACAATCTTTTACTTTTGAAAAAATGGAATCCCTCATTATTAAAATACTTTGATTCAGTACTGGGGTGGCCACATGTCATATTATGTGACTTAATCTTTTTTACTTTAAGATCCAAGTCCTCCATCTACATTAAAAACAGATCTAAAGGGGCCAGAGGGCTATTAGCTGTACACGCAATCTAAACTGCGTTGTCCGCATATAGTAACATGGAAATAGATTTTTGTCCCATGCAAGGTACATCTTTATTATTCTCAACCAAATAATTTCAAATACTATTTATATAAAGCAAGAAAACAAATTGAGCCAAGATGTACCCCTGCTTGACACCCCTTGTTGATCTAATAAGAGGGGAGGATTCGCCTGATGGGCCATAGCGAAACCTGACTGTGAGATCCTGATGAAGGTGCATAATAAGAGTCAGGAGATCAGGTTCCACTCCCATTTTGCCCATTAGTCCCTACAGCTTGGAATGGTTCACAAGGTCAAAGGTGCTTGATAAGTCTATAAAATCAAGGTGCACAGAGCCTTTTTTGCCTTAACATATTTCCCTCAGATCAGATAAAGATTTAAGCATTGCTCAATGGTCCCAATACCAGACAAAATCCAAATTGGACTTCTGACAAGTCGATGTTTGCTAGACCCCAATCCTCAAGATTGGCCAGCAATATGCAACCTAGGATCTTAGCACTGGAGTTGATCAATGAGATCAGCGGGTAACAGGTAGTCTGGGACCGATCACCTTTTTAAAAATAGGGACCACAGTAGCAGTTTTACAGGACTCTAAAATGGGTCCCAACACCAAAGTTATAAACTTGTTCTTGTGTAGTGGGGCCCATAAGATGGGATTAGATTTAAAAACATATGCAGGAACCCCATGGGGACCTGGTGCTTTACCTGAGGTGCACATATTAATATCAAACGGGTGTTAGAAATCCTGAGGCATACAGAGAGTGACTTATGGTCTTAGTCTAATAAACGTGATACGTTGTCTGGGTCACAAATTCTTGTAAAATGCAGGGCCCATGACTCCATCGATATAAAAACATCAAGTCTAAGGTCTTCTTGCTCCTTAAAAAAGTGTCTGTTAACCACCTCCCAGAACATTGAGCTGTCTCTCAATTTAAAAGCTACCAAAAGTTCATCCCAGTCTTCACTCCTTATTTCAGGTAACGGTGCAATACCATTTCGGATGTATGACGTTACAACGCGTTATTTTACAATGCAGACCGTTACATCGCAATTTTTACAACGCAGGATCCATTACAATGCATGCCTTTACAACGCATGTCATTACATAGCAGATACTATTACAACGCATGCCATTACAACGTAAGTATAGGTAAGTATATCTTTATTTAAAAATGTAATTAAGTTCATTAATTGAATTTAATTAATTTTAAAATAGTAATTAATTTAATTAAATGAATTTAATTTTAATAATTTAATTTAATTAATTTAAAAATAGTAATTAAATTAAATTATTTTAAATAATTTAATTAATTTAATTTAATTAAATTAAAAATTGAATTAATATAATTAAATTAATGTAATTTAATATAATTAATTTAATTTAATTCATTTTAAAATTGTAATTAATTTAATTTATTTAATTTAATGTAGTTAATGTAATTTAATTAATGTATAAATTGTGAATAATATAAATAAATTAATTTAATTTTATTAATGTTAATTTAATTAATTTTGAAATTGTAATTAATTTAATTTAATCAATTTAATTTAATTAATGTAATTTAATATTTTAAAAATTGTAAATATTATAATTTAATTAATTTAATGTAATTTATTAAATTTAATTGATTTAATTTATTTAAAGTCGTTTTTTAAAAAAACTGAACCCTAAAAATACCCCTGCACCCCAAAACCCAAACCCAGCCCTAAAACCTAAAATACCCCTGTACCCCAAAACCCAAACCCAGCCCTGAACCCTAAAAAAACCCCTGTACCCCAAAACCCAAACCCAGCCCTAAAACCTAAAAATACCCCTGTACCCCAAAACCCAAACCCAGCCCTGAACCCTAAAAATACCCCTGTACCCCAAAACCCAAACCCAGCCCTGAACCCTAAAAATACCCCTGTACCCCAAAACCCAAACCCAGCCCTGAACCCTAAAAATACCCCTGTACCCCAAAACCCAAACCCAGCCCTGAAACCTAAAAATACCTCTGTACCTCAAAACCCCAAACCAGCCATGAACCCTAAAAATACCCCTGTACCCCAAAACCCAAACCCAGCCCTGAAACCTAAAAATACCCCTGTACCTCAAAACCTAAACCCAGCCCTGAACCCTAAAAATACCCCTGTACCCCATAACCCAAACCCAGAACTTATCCCTAAAAATACCCCTGTACCCCAAAACCCAAACACAGCCCTGAAACCTAAAAATACCCAAACACCCCAAAACATATACCTCAGTACCCCAAAACATATACTCCTATACTCATACTTATTTATAAAATTACTTAAATTAATATATTTAATTTATAATATAAAAAACATAAATAAATATATTTATCTATAATTAATAATAATTAAATTAATTAAATAATATTAAATTAAAAAAAATATATATACTTACCTATACTTACGTTGTAATGGCATGCGTGGTAATAGCATCTGCTATGTAATGTAATGCGTTGTAAAGGCATGCGATGTAATGGATCCAGCGTTGTAAAAGTTGCGTTGTAATAGACTCCCGTTGTAAAAGTTGCGATGTAACGGTGCAATACCATTTCAGACTTTCTGTCTTCAACGACTTGTTTATATAGCCCTCAGGCATGCTTGACTTCAGAAACTATCCAGGGAATTTGTTCTCATTGCGGCCATCAGATTTCTGTGTGCCAATAATCAGGCTGCTTTAAACCAGCGAGAAAGGCACTTCTCCTGGGTGGGGGATTTAAGAGTCATGGAAATTATACTACACATATTTACAAATTGAAGGTGGATCATGTCCAAGCTCAAATTATCAGATAATTATGCCATAGCTGAAGCTCTGGCTTCCCCAACAACGAGATAGTTAAAAGCTACTGAGTTAACCTTCTCCTATTTTATTGTTAGACCTTTTTTGTTTTAATCACCAAATTATCAGAGCAATTTGCTATAGGGATTTTAATAAGAGAATCTAACTTAATATAAAGAGGGTTGTTATCACTCACACAATTGCTGGCTAATAGAAAATCAGAGAGATATGGGGATCATTCATTTGACAAGAGAATGTAATCTATGGTGCTACCCGTTTGACCCCCTGTAAAAGTTGGAACACAAGCTTTTTTTAAACCACACTCATCACTAGGAAAGATTAAATTATATCTCAGAACTAAGTCATTTAAAGACTCGCCTTAGAGTGTAAAAAGTGTGTTAAATTTAAAAATTGGCCATCGCTAAAACCGTACACCATAGCATCTGAAAACCTACATAAGGTGATATTAAAACCACCAAACCAGATATTATGGGCCATACATTTACAGTTTCAAAGAAATCTGTTAAAAAAACATTTAGCTGATCAATGATATCCTTAGAGTGCTGGTAAAAATATTATGATAAAAATTAATTGATAGGATGTTGAAATTGCCCAACAATGACAGAAGGTAAACAAGAAAATGAGGGGACGACCAACATTTAGTAATAGTAACATTAGTGACTGTAACTGAGAGAAAAGTGTCCTGCCCCCCACTAGCTCTACCCGTCTTGGAGGACAAGGCTGGTCGAAAAATAGCCAGATAACCATTTATATTAAAATCTGACTACGACCAGATTTCTTGGCAACATATGATGTTGTGTCTGTTCATTAAATTTATACAATTGGGATTCATTATTTTTGCGCGTGCTCCAGCTATGTTCCATGAAACAATACTAAAAACCTTCTGCTCAGACTTTTTATTGGGCTCCTCGACATGAGTATTTCAGAAATGGGCCGAAAAGGAGTTTCCAGGGTCAAGAGCAACTAGTTGATTCTGGGGAACCAGGTTGTAAAAGTGACTCTGAACAGACTCTGCACCCCCTTTGGCTTGATAATGATAAGATTCAGGCATCATATGCAGAACAACTGCGTTTCCAGGCTGTGAAGATAGAATATTGCAGCATCAATCTTTTTCCTCTAGAGTAGCCACGGGTTCAAAGAAATTTCCAGTGGGAATATTGTACCTACCTCTAGACAATGTTAGATGATCTTTAACAACAGCTGGATTTATTTTGGGCAGAATTATTGAACTATAAAAGTAGCCGAAAGGTAGTAGAGCTTTGAAGTTGGAAGGCTAAAAGGGACTCTACGACTGGTGGAGATCAACCACATAGTCCCCCAGGGACTCCTTTCTGCCTGAACCTCTCTAGGGTGTTCTCCGGACCATTAAAATTTCGAAGAATAAATCCTCCAACCAGCCCCCCTTTTCTGTGAGCCAATGCATTGTTTGGTTCTTTAAACTCATAAAATCCTATTTTGCTTGAGGCGCAAGTGTAGGACACGTTTTTAATACTAAAACATAAGGAGTACACTCAGGAGGGAGTTGTGCAAAAGTATTAATACTTAGAAAGATCTTGAAGGTTCACTGGATAAGCGATTCTTAAATGACTTGGCCCAGCAGCCTATATTTGATGATGAACCGTTTTCTGTCTTATTCTTTCTTGAGCCGTCTGTGCAAACAGACAAGGAACTTGGTGTCAAAGAGGAGAGACCAGAACATGTAGCTTGTTTCGTGGCTTTTACCGATAAAGAAGCTGCAGTCCTCACATCCAAACTTAAAGGGGGTTGAGATGCCCCCACAGGTCGCTGTGAAAAAACAGATGATAGCATTTCATTTAAATTGGATTCAATGCTTTCCAAACTTGAGGAAAAAGAGGCAAACCTGATAGAGATCTCATTAAAAAGAGATTTCTTAAGGTCGTTAATAAAAAAACCCAGTGGGATGCAATTTATATCCAAATCGGCCGTAGCTTTTCCAGGCACAGAGGGTGAAATTAAAGTACAAAGCTGCTTCCTTTTGGAGCCGACTGGTCTTCTCTTCCTTTTTGCTGTCTGGCCCCCAGTTGCACCCTTTCCTACTTCAGTAGTTATCTCTTCAGCAGAAGAAGCATCCACAGCAGTTTCTGGGCTACTGGCTCTCCTGAGATGCTAGATGTATTATTCCTCTCTCTGATTTGGGCAGCCAAAGTTGCTGAAGCTGGAATTAAAGGGGCCCCCTGTGGAGAGGAGAGTGACAGGCGACATCCCGCCACCTCGATTTTTTTTCAGATCACTCCAACTGCGCATTGCAAAAAAAATCCAGGGTAGCCCCAGAGCTTCCAGTGGCGGCTGCTTTGGCCCTTCGTTTCCAAATATCTCAAACAGTAGTGCGAACAAAGAACCAGAGGAGGAGGTCGGGGCAAACTTCTTTGAAACAACCACTGTAACTGTTATTGACAAAGGGACACAAATAGGGAGTGAATGTAATAAAAATAAGTTCTTAACCAGCCAGTCCAAGGCAGTATGGGTCTTCGGACAAGAGCCAAAGGGAGTGGTCGTGCCCGCCCAGCCTCGTCCAGACGTGGACGGGCACAGATGGGCCCTGCTCTTTGCCCGGGCTTTGCTCAGGCATGTGGCTGGACGCGCCCCACACTGCAGGAACCAAAGGCTACCTTTATGCGCCTACTGGCCCGATAAGAACGTTGGTGGCCTCACTGCTGTGGGTGCCACTGGGGCGTATAGTGGAGGCCCCCTCCCAGCTAATGACACACTCCTGTAGGTGATCTGCATCCCCAAGTCATTCTTAAATGCTTGGCCTCCACGTGAAGAGAGCTCTGTACCAGGTGCTGTGGACGTGGTAGTTACGTCAAGGGCCACATGGCAGGGAATTCCTCTGGTGCTATCACCAGAGGGATTTTTAAAATGATTTCAAGTTGGGCTGCTGGAAAAGAGCTACCTCAGTAGCCCAAGGCTGTTTTTTTCCAATGACGATAATTACGCATGATGCACTGACGTCAGTACCTCGAATGTTGAAGTAAAAGGAAATGATCTCTACTGAGCGTATATGTAAGCCACCCCAGAGCACTGATTTCAATAATAGAGGTATTGTTGGAAAGGCTAGAATTTCCCCTTTTAATTGGTATCCCTCCTTAGGTAGGTATCCACCCATGGACACCAGGGATTTCCTTTGAGGGAAGCTATGCCTCTGAGCATTGGCATGTGCTTCCCCTAAACCTCGTGACAGTAGGCTTTCTGAACCCTATAGAGGGTGCACAGGGTCATTTACCCACTTTAGCTATCCTCTTAGGGCAGAAGGCACACAAAACACAGGAAGAAGATATACAAATGTGAAAAATGTTGTGGGGCGGTCCAATCAGACATCGAGTGCCCATCCAAGAGTAGGCCGTGCGGCCTTTCTTACCCCCAGTCTGCACACCTGAGGGGGCAAAAAGGCCACTAGACTCCAGGAACAAATAGTCACCAAAACAATGGAAGGTGGAGTCAGTCCACCCAGGCATCAAGCCAGGTGTGTAATACATGGACCTGCAGCCCTGCTGTGCGGGGATGCCCCAGATTTCCTTCTCCCATGGTGGGGTTCTCAGTCAGGTCTGCTGTAAAGATGTGTTGATATGGGAAGACAGTTAACAGCAGTTCTGAAATTACAGCGACTCATTCATTGAAATAAACAAAACATTATAGTACTTTTGTTTTAAGGAAACCTAGGTCTGGATGTGGGAGTAGACCCATAGACAGAGAGGGTGGGATAACTCATGAAACCATTTTTCTCCACAGAAATCTGTTGTGATTGTGATTATAGTCATGCGAATACATAGTGGTTTGTGCTTCACATAATTGAAATCCTCTACTGCTTACTCTCTTCACTCCATCTCTTATCTGCTCTTTCTCTCCTCCAGGTTACCATATTTCCATATTTTTTCTCTGCACTTTCCTGTTGTCATTATCTTTCCTCCTCTCTGTTTTCCTCTTTCTGGATATCTTACTCCCTTCAGTTCTTTTATCTGTGCCTTCCAAATCCCTGACCCTTCTCTCTGTGAACATTTCTCCCTCTTCAGCAGTACTCTCCTTCTTTTTTCTGTGTGCATTCTTATCTCTTTTATTCTTCTTTTTACATTGCTTGTTGCATCACATTGAAAGGCTATCTCATTTATCTTAGCACTCATCAATTCATCCGACATCCTCCATTCATCCATCCGATCAACCATTCACACATTTATCCGAAGATAACACTTCTCCCTGAAATTTCCACAGATGTATTGTATCCCCACCGCTCAGGCAACAGAAGTGAAGCACATCTGCTAGGCTGCTAGGCATGTGGTGTAGGTAGGATGGAGCTCCCTCAAGGTTTCTTGCGTGGGTGCCCTATAGGGGCTCTTGTGCCACTGCATCTGGCTCCCCACCTCAGAATGAGCATAACAGTATTTTTTCCACCACCCGATGGTGGATTTGAGGGGTGTACACCCAGTCTACCACCATGTAGGAGAAAGCCCACTAGACACAAGGGAAAAATAGAACCAGGAAAAGGTAGGTTGAGGGTGGCTTTCCCAGACATCAGGCCATGTCCCCACCCTAGAATGGGTCCAATGGGTTTTTTACATGTAATCTATCCCTGTGGGGAAAGAAAGCTTTGCTGCCCCCCACTCCATGGGCTCAACAGTCTTTCTCCACTGCTGCAGTAGCAGATTGGGGGCATATATTCCCCTCCCAGGGACAAAAAGCCACACCCCACCAGGGGATTATTTTTCTTTTAAAGCAGTTGGGAGGCCCAGCCAGAAAGTATGCAACAGTTTTTCTGCCTCCTTGGGTGGGACTGGGAAGTTTGCCCTACTCTACCAACTGGGGTGCAGAAAGCCCATTAGACACCAGGGAAAAATGTTTTTCAAAAAAGGATGGGGCGATCCACCCAAGCTTTGGTTCATGCCCCAAAAAAACAGAACAAGAGCAAAAGTCTTCCTACACACCTTGCCCACAATATCTGTCCCCAGGAGGGTAGAACACCCACTACACACAAGAGATTTTACATTGGGGCAAAGAAAGTGTTGGGGTGGCCCACCCAGAAAGTATGCAACAGTCTTTCTGCCCCCTTGGGTGGGACTAGGAAGTTTGCCCTACTCTACCCAATGGGGTGCAGAAAGCCCACTAGACACCAGGGAAAAATGTTTTTCAAAAAAGGATGGGGATGGGGCGATCCACCCAAGCTTTGGTTCATGCCCCAAAAAAACAGAACAAGAGCAAAAGTCTTCCTACACACTTTGCCCACAATATCTGTCCCCAGGAGGGTAGAACACCCACTACACACAAAAGATTTTACATTGGGGCAAAGAAAGTGTTGGGGCTGCCCACTGTGGGATCTGGTCAGGCCTCCAACCTAAAAGGAGCAATACACACTTTCTTCCCCCCATGAAGGGCAGACAGGGAGTTTGTCTTACTTTGGAGTTTAGCCTCTGCCCCTCAAAGGGGGGGGTCAAAACCTGTGCTAGACACCAAAGATTTTACTTTGGGGTAGAAAAAAGGGAAGAGACACCCCATCCTGGCATCTGCTCATGCCCTCACCTCAAAATAGGCTATACAGCCCTTTTGGCGCCCCTGGATGCACATGTGTGTGTTGTCTACAATCTACCACCACTGGTGGAGCAAAAGGCCACTGGATGTCAGTTATATATTTAAAGTAATAATGGTATTTGGGCCGCCAGTCCTGACATTTGGCTGCACCCCCTACCCCAAAAAGACCCAACAGTCTTCCAGACCCCCTTGCTTGGGACTAGGGAATTCCCATCCCAGGGCAAGCAAGATGAAATGTTGATTGTTCTGGGCGCAATTTTTATGTGTGGGTCAGCAGAGTGGGGTAAATTCCATTTTTTTCTCACTTACTATACTGAATAGCTGCACTATTTGTGTAAAGGGGTCAGCCAGCAACCATGAAAACCTACCACACCCACACAGGTGGCCAGGGTGCTCTACCTGTGTGTAGATCCCAAATGATTTTTGCCAAAGTTTGAGGTCCGAAGGGCATTATGGATAAGAAAATGTAGGAAGATCCTTGCAAGCCCAACCTCCCTGGACTGCCTTGAGTGTCTAGTTTTCAGAAATGTCTGAGTGTGATAGGTGTCTCTGTGGGGCGGCCGAGCTCAGATCCAAAATCCACAGCTACCCACATTTCGAAAAAGGTTCATTTTGAGTGGAAAAATGTGTTCTGTCCATGTTGTGTCTTCGAACATTTCCTGTCTTGGGCGCTGGGCTCTCCCTTACAAGTGGGGCACTGCTTTTATCGTGACACATGTGGGAACCCTGATTCAGAATATTTTTGTCACAAAAATATGAGGAAAATGCATTTTTTTGCCAATGTTTGAGGTTTGAGGGACATTTTGGGTAAGAAACCTTCATGGAATTCATACAAGACACACCACATTGCGCTCTCTTGGGTGTCTAGTTTTGAAAAATGTCTGCGTTTGATATGTTTTCCCTGGGTGGCGACTGAGCCGGAGCCTAAATATTACTGCTTCCACATCACCAAAAGGGGTCATTTGTGTGACAGAAAATTGTGATATCTCCATGTTGCATTTTGGGGCCTTTCGTGCGCGTGCACTAGGCAGAGTCACACATATGGGGTAGCTTTTTTTATTGAGAGAAGAACTGAAACATAGACTAGCCTAACATTTGTATTTATGAATTAAATGTCTTTTCATTATTGGTA
Source organism: Lissotriton vulgaris (assembly GCF_964263255.1). NCBI lineage: Eukaryota > Metazoa > Chordata > Amphibia > Caudata > Salamandridae > Lissotriton > Lissotriton vulgaris. Next base: position 511,671,010 of record NC_141696.1, read on the forward strand.
AACAAATGTAAGCCAGTGTAAAAGAAAAATGGTGCTTTGCAAATTGTCATCTGAATCACATAATAGTATGCGTAAAACCCAATTCAGAGGTGTATAAATAACCACTATTTCTAAAAGCAGTACCATGTGCACATTTCTAAAATACATTGGTTTCCTTCACACACATTATTCATTTAGTGGATTTTACTATATGAACTGTTGCATGGTCAGTACAAAAAGAACAATCATTAAAAGCTGCAGCTCATTTGTTGGCTCTGGGAATCATCTTTTTTTTGGACAACCAACAAACACTATATATCCTAATGACCAGAAAAGTCTGATGGACCTGATGGTATGTTACATTTATACATTGGCCATTGGGGCAAAAAATAACAGATGAAAAAGCAGTCACCAAATTATTTTTCCCTACTTAATATTTTTTTTTTAAATTTCAACAACGAGTTTCTTATGGAAAACCTCTTAGAAAACCAATCTCTTGTTGATGCTATTTTTTAGGAAATGAAATGCGGTTTATTGGACTGTAATCCTATTTTTCAAGCAAGAACAACATTTTGCTACATGTTGGCCATTTTCTCGGTTCCCTCAGTGGAAATCCACAATCTTTGGATACCTTTAGCATGTAAACCTTTTGTGAGGAAAAAAAGCTATAAAGGCTTAATTGTGTACTGCCCCAAACATCCATAAAGGAGCTAAAAACATGTAAGGGAGCCCCTAGCAGTTATATGGTCCAAAGAACGCAGACTTATCACCCACAGTAGGGTACATACTACATCATTGGGATTTCTCGCTTGCCCTCAAACAAATTACTTAGCGGGCTCATCTGGTGCTCTTTTAATGTTTGTTTTTTAGTGTAAGATTGGGATTGTATGTCCTACTTGAGTCCCTTTCTGAGTAAAATTGTATTTGGTGACCCTCCCTCATGATAATATTGGTATTCCATTTAACCATTACAACAGTTCGAAATGGTGCGATGGGTGCATAGTCAACTATGAAGAATCTCTCCTCACTGTTATATTGGTCAGCTTGTTTCTGCCTCCCCTCTTCCTACCCTAACACTCCTAGGGGATTCTTCAGAACTAAAGGGAATTATTTTAGATATCACTTTCCCTACCTTCTATGAGCTATATTGTGAGTCCTTAGTGTAAATGGTTAAATGACAATTCCTGTTTAACCGGGTTTAGTCGGTGCTGTGCTGCTTCTGGAAAAGTCAATGACATGAACAATTTGTTAGTCCCATCAAATCAATCAGCATTTCACTTTTGATGTGCTGCACACACACACACACACACGCACACACACACACCACAAACATCGTTGCGAGGCGACGCTTCTTTGTGTACATCTTGTCCGAACTCGGAACCAGACTCAGTCACATATTGTTTTACCCTGTTGAATGACAAACAGGTGAATAAACTTTAAAGCCACATAACAGGAGTCTCGTGCAACTGCCCCTGTAATTCGTATATTCCAAGCTAATAATTTAAAGTAAGCAAAGTAAACAGTGCTGGTGGCAGATTACTACCATGCGTTTTTAATGGTTCGATGTTGTTTTTTTTTTATAGAACAGTCAGGTTCTTTGTTTTTGATTGATTAAAAAGCCTCTTTAAACGTGTCTGGGGAAGAGACATACCTCTTATCAAGTGGCCATACCTCCTTTTCTGCACTCAGCTCTGACAAGGAAGTGTTGGTTTTAGTGCCATTTCATAGTGGTCCTCCTCTTTGTGTGTACCTTGTGTCTGGGTAGTATTCGTGGATACGTGATGTCATTGTGCCAGTACCAAGTTGGGTGCTATTGAGTAATATCCAGGGTCTAACATTTCAAGGCATGCTTCGTTATACTCTTTATTAAAACTAGCTTACCCGTCGCGCGTTGCTGCGATCTCAGAAGAAAGGAAATTTAAGGAAACTTGTTATGATAACATTCAATTTTCATTGTGTCATTTTTATTGAAACTTATTCATTTTAATATGGAAAACATTTTAAAGTGTTGTTTTAATTCTGTTTATTTATTCGAGTGGTTGTGGATACAAGGTATTTTTTGTTTTTCCGTCTGGTGTGTACACAAATAAATCAGAAGGTTTTCCGACGCGTGAGCGGGCCACATACAGTTGTCCATGTGAGAAGCACGGATTCTCCAAATCTAGTCCACACACTTGCAGCGATTGTCCTTGTGCTTTGTTGATGGTCATTGCAAAAGCGAGTCGCACGGTAAACTGTAACTGTTCAGTATTGGAAAAACTATGAGGGCCCATGGGGGCCGATATTTAACAAATTTTTCTTTTTTTTTTTAGGAAGCAAATGTCAGCCCTCCCCGTATATCTAATTAGCAGGCATAGAGATGTAGTTGCTGCTCCGCATAGCAGGCGAGGTCGAGGCCTGCTAACTTTTTTTCCGATTTTGGAGCACACTACAGAGCTCATAGCACCCTCTGAAATATTGCATTAACGTAATAGTTAAATAGTGCTGCTAACAAGAAAAAAACAAGCAATGGCCACAAAAGTCATCGCGCTCACGATCGCTGTGAAAGCGAAAGTGATCGCGATGGCGTGCTAAAACACGCAAGAGATGCACGTGCAAGCGCGAGTGCCTGTTGCGCGTTTTAGCAAGCTGGTCGCCACTTTGGGAGCACTTTCCAAAGCAGCTACTAAATGTCTCTCCAAGCAGCACATGCTCCCTGACACAGTGAGACCTAAAAAGGGCAGTATCATCCCCTGACTGCCCCTAAAATGATGATGTCCATGGGCACAACATTTGTTGTTGGTCGGGGGCGCTAGGTGGCGCACTTGCAAGCTGGTCGCACGTATGTGAGCCTCCTGCCATCCGGTGATTTCATCCTATAATTTATCCTGTTAAATGGTCACGTTTGTGGTATCTGACACTGCCAGAGGGGAAAGATAGCCTGCCTGCTACTCTCTGCCGAGTTTCGGAAGGATTGACTGTCGTCTACCCCTACAATGACGGGTCGAAAGTGAAGCAGACGGAGACTGTGGATCTCCGGTCGAGCTGAGGTCGACAGCGGTGAGTGTGCGAGCCCAAAGCTGGACTTGTGGCGCCTAGGCCGCTCCGAGTGGACATCGAGAGGCAGAGGAGTAGGGATAGCGCTGGTCCCCCCCCCCCCGAGTGGCAGCTGGAGCGGAGAACTGCTGCGAGTGCCCAAGGTGAGGAAGAGCTGACCGCGGTGTGCGCAAAGGAGAGCGGTAGCTGGGGGAGACCCCCAGGGCGGTGAGCGGCGAGAGACTGGTGTCAGGGGCGGAAGAGAGATCCGCTACTGCTTGGCTGGGATTTGGAGCCTTGGGGGAGAAGTGAGCCCCCCCGGTGGCTGCCTTGCGGCGGAGCAGGCAAGTTCGTGACTGGCTACCCGCTCGGCTGAATACCCACGCTGGAGCGGGGGCGCCTGAGGAGCAGCGGGACTAAATAGCGCCACGGAGGCCACACACGAGGCGCTGAGAGCAGCCAGAAACGCTTGATGGTAGCGGGCATAGGAACGCAACGGTGCTGCCCTGGGTGCGCATACCTGCTGACTGACTGGCTGTAGGAATAAGAAGGCCAGCCAGAGGCAGGAAACAAAGGAGCTTTATCTTTTCATAACGTGTACAGCCACAAAGGAAAACGGCAAGGATATGCAGGCAGAGGTGCAGGGCGCCAAACACAAAGAAAAATGACAAACAAAATCAAAGAATATGATAATTAAACAGATTCTTTGGCATATGCACAGGTGGAGCTAAATAGAACCCACTGATAGCCCGGTGACCTGCTGGACAGACTTCTGGACCCCCCCACAGAGTGGAGTGTGCTTTGACCTACAGTGCCTGACTTGGCTGGAGGAGGTCGAGAATCACTAGCGCCAACGGACGGTGCTGAGACCGCGCTGGGCGACCTGCGGGAGGCGATTCAGCAGAGGTAAGGTGGGACCTTCCCGGGACCTGTGGCCTGTCTTGCGAGGGACGTTGGGGCCTGGTGGACTGTATCGGCCGAGTCTTATTGGCTGGACGCTGCTGCACTCTCAGACGTTAACTATTGCAGGTGGAGCTCCATGCATAGGAAGCGAGAAGCGGCAGTCGAGAGGGTACGCAGAACCGTGGTGCGCAGCTGAAATCAAAATAGGCAAGCTAGACACTAGACAGCCGAAGCTGAATTTTGAGACAACCAAGAGGCCTAACCGAGGCATACAAGACGATCAGGAAGCCGTGAAGCCTAGGGGTCGGCGCCTGGACAGTCCACTGATGTTCAGGAGATTCTTCGGCAGGTTCGGAAAGGATTTGCCACCATAGTTGACAAGGTAGATAGAATGTCGTCCAGGACACGAAGATAGGATCAAAGAAGCGGAAAGACGCATCTCCGATACAGAGGACCCAACCTCCGGCCACACAACGCAACTTGCCCGCATGGATAATCTATTGAGGGTTATAGCTGCAAAGAACGTGGATTTAGAGCCGTGCAGTAGGTGCAATAATATCCGCATTTTGGGTATACCGGAATAGACCAATACTGGGCGGATGGAGGAATACGTGGAGAAACTGCTGCTAGAAGCGATCGGACCGGAGGATTTTTCCAACCAATTAATAGTAGAACGAGCACATAGATCTCTGGGCCCACGGCCCCAATCCGGCCATACCCAGAGGCCCATAATAGCAAGGCATTTGAATTATAGGGACCGTGACGTGGCTTTGCGAGCTGCAAGAAGCAAACAGACACTATCCTATGATGGAAACTCGTTCTCCATCTATCCAGATTTCACGTCTGTAGTTCAAGAGGAACAATGGAAATTTCTGGACGTCAAGAGTAAGCTGAGAAAAGCACAGATCGATTATGCACTGTTATACTGTTATACCCGGCACTGTTATACCCGGCACACTTGAGGGTCACGCACCAGGGCAGACAGGTTTTTCACCAAACCTCAGCAAGTGGAAGAATTCCTCCAACAAGTGAAAAGACCGAATAGGCCTGATGGTGACGCAGCGAGATACCAGCAGGCCCGAGAGGAGGAGGCAGAAGACGAATTTCAGTGAGAGACTTCCAGTGAGATATAGACAATACATTAATGTTTGGAGGCACGTGAGTGAATTACTGGTAGGCAGTGTTGAAAAAAGACGCTTATAATATGTGACTGATATACCATACAATGCTCATTAATCGCTCACCGGGCACCCCCCCTGCCTGTTGGGGCCTGGCGGCTCTGGCTGTGGCGAGCTCTATATGGGCAGAGGGGTAGCTGTGTCGCCACCTGGTGATTGCCCCCAATGGGAACTACCCGGGGATGGTCCACTGCATGTTGAATACGGGGACTACTATGTTGTCTTTGTTGGGGAGAGGGGGGCTGGATGAGGGGGGTTAAAATAGCTGGCAAGTTGGGGTTGCTTCAGTGAGAGGGGGTGGGGGGTCGAGGGGTTTGTTTGGTTTATTGTATACACAGTACTAAGAGAACAGCTCTCTCCTTTGGACTGGGACAGCTAGCACATGAGTTGGAAGGTGGACACCCAGGGAAAATCTCAGTTGCAACCTGCCGGGGGGTATGTAAAGCGAACTGTCACTATGGGGTACTGATGACGCCGCGAGTAAATGGGCTGCGCACAGAATCTTCTCCTCTTATTCCTCCTATGCGAGGGGCACGGTGATACTTATTAAGAAACAGGTACCGTTTCACCTAGCGGGGGCATCGTGGGACACACAGGGCAGATACTGCTTAGCATGGGGAAGGCTGGGCTCTGCGTCCGTCACATTGGCCTGCTGCTATGGTCCCAACACAGATGACCCGCACTTCTTCACCACATTGTGAGCTAAGATAATTGAAGTAGGTTAAGAACATGTTATTTGGGGTGGAGATTTCAATGTTGCACTGAATCCTGGCCTGGATAGATCGAACCCAGCCCCACATCACCACACCAAAGCGCGCACAACCCTCTGTGACACACTTAGTGCTTATCACCTACGCATGGCGCACACCCATCCAAACATACGGGAGGGAACACATTACATAGCGCAGGCGGCGTCATGGGCGAGACTAGACTATTGGATACAGTCCTGTGGACTGGGCCCTGCAAAGGAACACGTACAACACTTGGCCAGGACGTACTCGGACCATGCCCCAGTTAGACTCACTCTACTCTCCTCAGATTTTGGTGTACCGTGAGGCTCGTGGAGGCTGTATGCCCCAAGCTTGCTTGATACGGCATTTCGGGAAGAGCTGCGGTAGGAAATACAGGATTTTTTCACCCGCAATAAAGGTTCGGTGGATAGCATAGAACTCATTTGGGAGGCATTCATGGTCACGCTGCATGGGTTCTGTATAGCAAAGGGTCCAGGAGTCCCTAAAGACATACTTACACAAATTCGGAAACTAGAGATAGAACTGAAAGCACTGGAAGAGGCGATAGCCGAGCAACCGACCAGCACTGCCCAAGTTAAATTTAGGGAGACACTCACAGAGTATATGGATGCTGCACAGAGGGAAACGAGATTTCGGGGCAAACATTGAGTGGCCAGGTGTTATGGTGAGGGGGAGAGACCAGGCAAGGCACTGGCACACACGGTTCGTAGACCCCGCTGTGCCAACTTTGTGCTGGAAATAGAGGACCTGGAGAGAACGGTATACCGTGACACGACCAATATTCTTAACACCTTCACACACCACTACCAACGCCTTTACACAACGAATAGGAAAGACAAGGTGGACTTGGCGGGTTACCTGGGAGACGTGGCCCGGGTTGGCTAAGTGATGTGCGGAGAACTTTTTTGTGTGCCCGTTTGAAATTGATGAGGTCAGAGAACCTATTATGAGCATGCAGTCAGGGAAAGCCACGGGGACAGGCGGTGTCCCAATAGAATTTTACAAGACATATATAGACCTCATGGCCCCCCTCCTATGTGAGTTGTACGAGGAATCCCTAAATGTTGGCAGCTTGCCCGCATCTATGAGGGAGGCTTTGATCATTTCCTTATTGAAACCTGGGAAGTCGCCTCAGCATTGTGACTCCTATAAACCGCTATCCCTCCTAAACTGCGATGCAAAAATATTGGGAAAGCTGGTTGCCACCAGGCTGAGCCTGTTAATGATGAATTTGATTCTCCAAGACCAATCAGGCTTTGTGCCTGGCAGAGCCACATCCCACAATCTGAGGCCTTATTAACTGTTCTCAATAATGTCTCTCCTGAACTGCCTATTGCGGCTAGTTTTCTAGATGCCACCAAGGCTTTTGATTTCATCGAATGGGATTATGGGGTAGATGTATCAAGAAATTCGTTTGCGATTTCTTATTTGCGATTCATTGCGAATCGCTATTAAGAAATCGCATATTGGGATGTATGTAAGTTTCTGCGATTTTTTAGCGATTCCTTTTATGTCGCATATTTTTTTGCGAATTTTTTGCGATTCTTTAAATGCGAAAATCGCAAAATAAGGAATCGCTAAAATGCGTGAATCTGCTGCTGAAAACTGAAAAATAGCTGGGTCATAGTCAGGAAGTGAACTTGATTAGATCCACCTGTATGCCTGAGCCACACCCAGTGGCAGTTGGAAACCTGTTTGGCTGGTGAGAAGACCTGTTTTACTGCAGAATGGAGGCAGGAAATTCAGAAGCTGGGCCCTCTGCAGAGAAAAGGAAAAGGAAACAGAAGTTTTCTGAGAGGAAGGTGGAGACCCTGGTGGAGGAAATGGCCTGCAATCATGATCTATTATTTGGGAAACAGGCTAAATATGTTCCTGATGTAAGGAAAAGAAAGATTTGGCTAGAAATCCAAGAAAAAGTGAATGTGGTGGGAGTTATCCCAAGATCAATTGAGGAAATTAAGAAGCGTTGGTACGACATGCGGCTGAGGGCAAAGGAGAAACTTGCTGAGAGACTGAAGGAAGCAAATAAAACAGGAGGAGGAACAGTAAATATAGACCAGCCAACCCCACATGAGGAGCTTGTGGAATCAACTATACAACATGAAAGTATAAGTGGAGTGTCAACAATTGACAGTTCAGAGCACCAAATTGCAGAAGAAGGTAAGATGGATGCAAGATTGATTAAATTTATATGTATGTTGTGTGTGATGTCCTGCATGAATGTGTTGCTTTACATTGAGGGGCTTCATTACTGATTGACATTAATAACTGCTTTGATTTTTAAATGTTGTAAACATATTTCACTTTATTACACTTTGGCTTTTAATAAGCCAATGATTAACTGTAAAAATTCAAAACACAATATGTTGTTTGCATATTTTAATGGTTATTAAGCAGACAGACAGACAAGCAAAATTCTCATGTGCCTCTTTCTTTATTCTTAGATCATGTTGAACAGTCACATGATATTGAAGGAGGGCAATCTTCCCAAGAAAATAATACTGCCCCTGAAGAACTTAATGACAATAATGATGATGAATCCATCACTTTTACAAGGCGTAAAAGAAGACCTGTTGCACAACTGCAACCTTTCCAAGACACAGACGAGGAACCTGAGGGATCAAGAAGTAGTGTACAAGAGTCAGAACATGCAGTTACTAATGTAGAATTAGTTAATGATTCTGCCAGAAGAAGATCATACTCTGTCAGTACTACCAGACAGAACAGGGGTGAAGCAATAGAGAACGCAAATGTATTTGCTGGTTTGGAGCACAACATGCTTAAAGTGCAAGAAAAGCAGCACAAAGCACTGAGGTCCATCAATGCCCAACTGAACAAATTAAACAAAAGTAATAGCAATGTGGGTGATGGCATGAGGCGCATGGCTGACTCTTTAGACAGACTCTGTGTTGCTTTTGAGAATTCTGAGTCAAATAGAGCCAGAGATTCACGTAGACATAACATAAAGCTACAAAAATACTATACTGCTATCAACAGACTATGCACTGTATCAGCACAAAGCAATCTTCGCTGCATTACTATGCAACGCATGGTCAGTGAGTGCTCAAGAAATGTCGCAAAAGGGCTGGACAAGGTTTCACATTCCTTTGAATTATTAAAGACATGCAACAAAGCTGCTACTGCTTTCTTTGAGCCCATTGAGACTGAGGACACAGGAAGTGGAAGCAGCAGAAACCCTACACCTACATTGGACACCACTGCCCACAGGAGTGGAAGGCAAGTGTCTCCACAGACATCTGTGAGGAGAAGTGGCCCAGGGCAACGAAAAAGCAGCAGACAGGCCAAGAAGTGAACATTTTTTTCAAATATCTTTCATGGAAATACCATGTTAATATAATAAAACAGTCATTGTTGTAAGTCCTGTGAAGTAACAGGTTTCTTTTTTCACTTGCATTTATAACTTACTACAAATAAATATTTGAATTCACAAAACAGCTGTGAAGTTTTTTATTCTTACCTAAAAATAATTGTTCTTAATTTCTGCACGCCTTTGACGACCAGCAACAGCTCCTAACCCAGTACCACATCTTCTTGGTGGTGGAACATCATCATTGTCTGAGGATTCAGGTTCACTCACTTCACATTCAGTTCCTTTCCTTATTGCCATGTTATGTAACATTGCACAACTTGTGATAATTTTGCAACACAGGGATGGTTTATATTGCAAAGATCCACCACTTTTATGGATTCTTCTGAATCTGCTTTTCAAAATTCCAAAAGTTCTCTCAATGACTCCACGTGTAGAGCGGTGTGCCTTATTGTATCTTCTTTCATGAACATTTGTTGGATTCAGGTATGGGGTCAAGATAAAGTCACGAACAGCATACACACTGTCTCCTGCATAGTAATGTGAAAAGTTGTTAGTTTGTATTTAAAATTAGAAAATTGGAATCAAGATCATGTATTTTTAAAAAGCACTTACCAAGCAGAAACCCATCTCCAAATTCACCAGTACTCAAACGGGCATGTAATCCACTGTGTCTAAACATATATGAGTCATGAGTGCTTCCAGGGAATTTTGCAACAATGTCAGTAATGACATGCTTAGCATTACACACCATTTGAATGTTTAAAGAGTGGTAACTTTTCCTATTCCTTTAAACATGTTCAGTTGCAGCAGGAGGAGTAATGGCAATATGTGTTCCATCTATACATCCAATAACATGTGGAAAATGAGCAATTTTATAAAAGTCATACTTAGACATTTGGATATCTTGAGGAGTGCTGGAAAGGTAAATGTGATGGTGCAACCTGCTCATCATTGCATCCAAAAACACCCTAAAAAATCTTGAAAAAGCACTCTGGGATACTCCTCCTACCTCTGCAATCACCCTTTGAAAAGATCCAGAAGCAAGAAGATGCAGGGAACACAGTACTTGCACATGAGTTGGTATTGAATGTGTCCTGTGTGTCTCATGCTCTAAGAAAGGCTTTAACTCCACAATGAGGTCCAAAATGGTATGTGGATGCAGTCTATATTTCTCAAAAATGTCTTCTTCTGTCTGTTGAAATAAGGTAATCCTCAGTCTGAAAATCCTTTCCTGCCTCTGTCTCCTCTGTGCAAGAGCTTGAATGCGCAGCCTTCTATCTATCAGGTAAAGTACAGCCATTGTTCTCTTCAAAAGAAGCAGTTGGGCCTTTCATTTATACTTTCAAAAATTTTTACACCTGATTTGAGTTAGTGTTATTTGCGAATTCTTAATCTGCGAATTTCGTTTTTTCGCAAATTGCGATTCCGTAATACATCTCTTTGCGAATTCGCAACATTTTAGCGATAATCGCAAACAACGAAACATGCAAAATAGAGAATCGCAAAATAAATTCGCAGAAAACAACAAAATCGCTAATAAGGAAACGCAAAAGGTGCGAATTCTAAATTAGCGATGCGAAAAATCACATACATCCCAAAAGATGCTAAATGTCCGTTTGCGATTCCTTCAGGCCAAAATTCTGCGAATTTCGGCCTTAACGAATCGCAAAAGGCTTGATACATCTAGGCCTATATGTTTGGGGTCATGCTGAGAATGGGGTTCCCCCTCTCTTTCTCTCCTGGATCGAGTTGCTATATCATAAGCCAGTGGCCAAGGTGCGTGTTAATGGACACACGTCCCAGACGTTCTCTATCACCAAGGCCCACTCTCCCCCTTGCTTTTTGCTATAGCTGTGGAACCTCTACCTGCGAGGCTACGGCAACCCCACAACGATAAGGCCTTGAGATGTAACATGCGACAAATCCTCATATCACTGTACGCAGATGATATCACGCTGTATATCAGGGACCTGCAGGACAATTTGAATCTGATTCTTTGGGAATTTATGGTATTTGGGAAACTATCGGGGATCCAGATTAACTGGGGGAAATCTTGTATTTTCCCATTGACGGCATCCACAGTCCGATTCCCATTGGATTATCCCTTGGAGTGGTGTGATGAGGAGCTGCGTTATTTGGGGGTTTAAGTTATTTGGGACAGAGATGAGCTGATGCGTCTCAATTATGGCACTACGGTGACGCGGATAGCATAGTCTGTGACCCGCTGTATTGCGCTTCTCTGGTCGATGGCGGGCCGGGTCTCACTGATAAAAAGGGTGGTCCTCCCTCAACTTCTTTACTTGTTTTTAAATATACCATTCTACCCTGGTAAATTCTTTTTTGCGACACTCAGGTCGGAACTGACGCGCCTTGCTTGGGGAGGGAAGGAGCCGCAGTTGCAATGGAACATTCTTACTAGGCCGTACTCCCAGGGTGGATTTGGCATACTGGATTTCGAATTATATTACTTTAGTGCACAGGCCCATTATGCATGGTTTTGGGTGAAACAACCAAGGTATATGCCGCAGGTTGCGGCAGAGCATTGGCTCGCACACCCCCTTCCATTAGATAGGGTGATTCTGGACTCATGTAACCCCAGAGAGAAAATGCAGACCACAATCACATGCATGGTAGCGGCGTGGCAACATATAGGGCGCACACTGCAAGCACCTATGCTCTACTCCTCATCCATACCACTCACATACCACCCGGCCATACCTCTTCTCCAAGAAATGCTGTTCCATAATCTCAGAAAGCGCACACATATTCATATGTGCGGGGACTTGTATCATGAAGGCCACTTTCACACAGCTGAACATATATTTCAGGGGTTGGAGGGGACCCCACTGGACTCTTTTCTCTATGTCAGACTTCGTCAGGGGATATGGTCACTCACCCCGAACTTCCCAGACGAACCTCAGGAACTAGCCCCTTTACAGCTGCTACTCAAGAACACGAATGCCAAACAACTTGTTTCTCTGATTTATCGGACAGTACACACACAGAGAGAGGTACTGACTTCACCGGCTCACGCCCGGTGGGGGGAGGAACTAGGGCTTGCCCTGACAGACGATCAGTGGGACTATTGTTGCCTGCAAACTGAGGGAGTGTCATCTAGTAGCAGGCTTTGAATAATACATTAGACATTTTTACATAGACTAGACTACACACCAGCTAGAATGTATAGGTACCATTTAAGGGACGGACAGTTGTGACAGATGTTGTGCGCCTGGGGCAGAATTTCTACATTTGGCCTGGGAGTGTCCGAGGGTGCACGAATACTGGACGCAGGTTTGTGAAGCACTGTCACTGATGACAAACACGCCCATAGACCCCGCACCGCTGCTGGCCTTGCTAAGCTTTGTTCAACCGATACAGGCAATACACCGTAAATAAGTGGCCCTTGCCTTACTAATAGCCAAGAGGCGAGTGGCCTGTAGATGGAGCAGGGGTGGGCGCCCAAGTTCAAGGACTGGATTACTGATCTGGTGACATGCCAGGAACGTCTTCATGCATATGCTGAGCTGCTACCCTGTGCATCTAGACCTAATGACATTTAGGCTCCGCTGACATGCTACCTACTGGCACACCCACAAGAGACCATAACAGCAGGTGCTGAAATAGAGATGCACTAGCAGACCTAAGGTATACACCTAAGGGCTAGATTACCCTCCATGATTTGTGGGGGAGATACGGGAGAAGACCGACTGTTGTATACAGCTGAGGGATCTCTCTAACGGGCTGCTGATGGAATAGGCACTAATCCTGCAGCAATGCTGTTCAGCTGGAAAGGAGACGTGTTGAGAACATGCTAATTGTTATGTAGGAATGTTTGTAAAATTGTATATATGTGTGTTCTTTAAATATATAATAACTATTGGCAGGTGAAGGGCAGTAGCTGGTTGTAATGTCAAATACTCAGAAATGTACTGTCTTCAAATGAGAGAGAATATTATATTACATTGAACAGTTGATTTACAGTGACTGTAGGAACTAGTTTTTTCATGTTTTCATTTTTTTTTTTGTTCTACACCAAAATTCAATAAAAAGATTTTTTTTTAAACCAAAACATTTGTTGTTGGTCAACCTCTTGGATAGTTTTGTGATAATTCCTTACAATGCATTTGCTTTCCCTCACTTTGGGCCACATGTATGAAGCCTTTTTGAGGTCGTAAACAGGCCAAGTCGCAAAATCGACCTGTTTGCGAACGCAAAAAAAAGGCTTTTCACATGTATCAAGACCAAATTGCGATTCGGTAACCTGTTACAGAATTGCAATTTGGGTTTGTGATTCGGTATTAGGAAGGGGTGTGTTTAGGCTGTCCCTTCCTATGACCAAATCGCATCGGTATGGTTGAATGTTTTGCGAGTGAAATACGTTTGCAAAATATTTGCATTTTACCACCTACTTCAAGTAGGTGCAAATGGGAAGGGGTCCTTTGGGGACCCCTTCCCCTCTGTGAACGTTTGTAAAAGCATTTTTTGAGAACAGACAGTGGTGCCACGGACTACCCCCTGCTCTTCTAAGATTAAAGGAAATCTTTTCATTTTTCTTTGTGTAAACATCCCATTTTCCTTTAAGGAAAACGGGCTACTTTACAAAAAAAAAGATTGCTTTAATTAAAAGCAATCACAGACAAGGTGGTCTGCTGACCTTAGCAGGCCCCCATCCCTGTGGTTTTTGTGATTCCTAATTAGGCGCAAATTGAGACCTACCTCATTAGTATTCACAAGGTAGGTCATTTGCAACCCACAGGAAATCGCGGAAAGTGTTCAACACACTTTCATACATGCCGTTTTGCCATCTCCTAATTACGAAACGCAAGGATTCGGAATTAGGGAAACGCAAAACGTTTTCTTGATACATTTGGGCCTTTGTATTTTATTCCGCCCTAATGGCTTGAAGCGGAGGCTCACTTTCTGTTACTGGGTGGTGTGTCGCCTGTTGAACTTATATTTAGGATATTGTAGTTAGTAGGTTGAAGACCTAGATTTGTTGCTGCAACATTTTTTATAGCACAATTCATTAAATGCATGCTCTTGGCGTACGAATTATTTTACATGAATCTCCTGCCACTTCCGCCGGAATTTCAGCAATCAGCTAGGGTTGCACACAGGAGTTCAAACTAGCTGTCCTCAGAGCTGAATGCTGTTGATAAATGTCAGACTGTTCTCGCCATGTGTTTATCGTAAGATCAGTGTAAACCCGTATAACGCTATGACGCTCAAATATTGCTGGGCTTGATGTGTGGATAGGGCACCATAAGTTGATAAGAAATTATTCGAATTTGTCTAGTGGTAGTATGTTATTAATCTTTAGGAGAACTGCACAGCAAAATCATGTTTAAGCAGGTTTATAAAACCTGTTTTGTTCAAACTGCAAGAGGATATTCTTCAGGGAGAGTAATATGTTCCTCAGATTGCTATATGTAGTACTTAGAAGCGAGTATTGATTCAAAAGTAATCTCTGTTCTCAAGAATCTATCAAGATTTATACAATGTCCAGAATTTAGTCCTTAAGTCATATGATCCTTTTTTGCAAGAAATCTTAATGCATCATATGAAGAGAACATGTTAGAAGTTGGCAAACACTGGTAGGAACATGGTGCATTGAGGTTTAACCATTATGAACAGTACCCACCTGCTACACCTTTATATTGAATCACCAACTGCTTATTTTCCCTGTCAACTCAACCTTTCTTTCCTTCTGAGAATCAGTTTCGATTAGTTGATAACGGTATATAAAAAATATTGTATGTAGAGCATGGTGAAAGTACTATATAAAAAGCAGATTACTACTGTTGCTTTAATCTTCAGTATAGTGGTTGTGATGATGCCCCACTTTGTGTGCCGACCTCTGTACAAGGGGAATTTCCTGTTATGAGAATCAGGGGTGCTAAGTTTTCAATTTGTTTATGTGTGCTATAAATGTGCTTTCATTGGGCATATGTGTGACATTTCATCTCTTATGTGTTAGACTTTGAGTGACACTTTATGGAGAGCTGAGCGAAACAATTTGGCCTCTGTCATATTGTTATTTGCTTAATAACCCAGTTTGTATAATGCTGAAAGCTCTCCCAATGTTTTTTTTGTTTAGATCTGATCTTAAGTCTCACAATAATTGTATGAATTCTTTCTTCCATCACCTTCAGATAAACTATCTTCTCCATCTCTCTTGCTAGCAGTTGTTCTCTCTTCTACTTTCGAAGTTAAGTACCCTGTACTGTACTGCTCACATAATTTCTCTCTGCCACTTATATAGGTACATTTTCCATTGTCTTGCGTTTCTTTTATCCACCTCTCCTCAGTTGCTCTGTCTTCTCCATCACTCCAAAGGTAGCCCCTGTCATTGCCATTTGGCCAAATCTATTCCTTGTAAGTTCTCTCTTTGCTTTCTGAATAAGGTTTTCCTAAATCCCCCTCAGGCACCTTGAATCCGTCTCAGACATTGCTTCTTCCCTTCTTCCCTAAAGAACCCTGTAAACCCCTCATGTATTCTTCTCCATTATCCCTTCAGGTAACCAGCATCCTCTCAGTTGTTTCCTCCAGCACTTTGTTAGTCCTGCCTACAGCTTTTTTGTGCCCCTTCCATCCTTCTTTTGCACCCACGGTGTTTTGTTCAGGTAGATTCAAGCCCACTCCCTCCCAGTGATCACAGTTGACATGAGGTCTGACAATGAAACAATGTTTACTGTCGCCTTGATTTTGAACGGCTTATACAAACAGTGAAAGGAATACAATGAGGGTTTGCTTATTTTCTGTCACTGAGAGTCTACACACAATAACAGCAAATCCATTAGCGCCATAGCCCTGTCTCCTGTAGAAGAGCCCTCGTCTGCATGACTCCACCTGGAGCGCACCGTTCACCTGTAATCACGATCTCTGTCTTCCCCAACCATACGCAATACTTGATACATGATAGTTCAGAGTTCACATTGGCTCTCCGATGCTGCATAGTTGTTTCAGTTCATATACTCCACCTCACTCGAGGACCCAGTGTATACCCCCCTTACCCCTATCAAATTGCGCACCTACCTGACTGGTTCACCCTTCCAGTCCCACACCTTCATAGCCTTGATCATTCTTGTTATAAACCGAAAAATCACTATATACACACGGACACACTTCCTTCTCAGAGAGTCTGAGTCTCAGAGTCACCATTCACAATCAGGTATCCACCAATGCTGCTCAATCCAAATCAGGTACATAACCTTCCCACCAAATCCACCTCGGAACCCTGAATGAATGCCAAACACACCAGGAATTTTTACAGATCCACATCTTCATTTTTCCAATGATCACAACAGATTCAGCTCTAAAGGCTACAGTTTGACTATTAACTGAGAAGCAGCTGCTAGATAGATTCTGTTCTTCTAAGGAAGTAGGAAGGCAAATCACATTGGTGTATTTTTATTGGAAGGGAGGAGGTTCTGGAGCTGCTTAAGCCAAGTTAAATACAGGGGCGTAGGTTCGGGGCGGAGTGTGACACCACCACAAAAAAATACATTCTTAGCTTGGTAGTTGGGTCTGGGCCTGAGTGCCCTGAGTCAGGTCTTCTATGTTTGTGTCGGTTTTTCATGTCATCCTGATTTCACTAAGTTTTTGATCAGGAACCTAAATATGCTTAGGCACAGATTTACGAAGATTTTGCGTTGGGGTTGCATCACTATTTTGTCACAGTCCAACGCAAATGTTGATTTGTGTGGCTTTGTAAGAAAAAGTAACATAACTCAGCGCATTCATTTGCATCAGGCCGATGTTACATGAGTGGTGCATGAGCTTTCCTGTGCATCCACCCATGCATTTTGATGCGACCCCATATTTTCAAAGAGTTGTGGACAAGGGTCTGCACCAGAATGGTGTGTCTACCTTAGGCTGGCGTAAAAAGGATGAATATCTTTATTTGTCCTTGTTATTTCCCCTTTGTATGTGCTGCATTCTGCAGCCCACATAGAAAGAGGAAAAAGCCTCTAAGGATAATTTTTGTTCAGATAGGTACTTATTACTGCACAAGGACTATCCTTACCATAAAGCAGACCCCTAGTACTATTGCACAAGGGTGCCTGCATTGGCGTAAGTCAGCCCAAAGTGCACCAGCGCATGGAGAGAACAGAATGACACCATATCTATGAAGACATGGTGCACTTCTGCTCTATTCAGGTAACAAAACGCAGCATCTTTGCTTGCTGCACTGCCTTGTGCCACTTTTTTGTAAATATGCCCCTTATTGACTGGTTTACCAAAATAGTAGTAAATGTGCAGCTGCGGAAATAATTTTTGAATGATGCACATGTCCTACTTTTACAATTCACAAACATTGGCAGTAGTAGGCTTGGAAAACTACGCCAGTATAATGTTTCCAGGCATACTACTGGCCATCAAACACTTAAAAGGTGATGGAACAAATGCTTACAAATAGAATAACTAGTGGGAAACCTCCGGATAGCATTCCAAACCATTGTTTTCCACCTACTTTGCCACTAGAAAGAGGGCCTGATTTAGATTTTAGTAAACAGAGTAAAGGCAGATAGGATGATGGCGGACGTTACTGCCTTTACTCCACCTGCCAAATTTAGAGATGTCCGCCATCCCATCGGACATCTCTATTGATTTGCAGTAACTGCCGTCATAGTGGTTCCTGTCAATGTAAGAAAAGTTTAACAGACATCTCCTTCAAACACAATGACTGGCCATCAAACTTTTCCAAAGTTTTTTATTTTTTAAAAACACCCTCCCAAAGCAGGAGTCTGTTTTTGAAAAATAAAAAACAATGATGGCCGCCAGTCTACTTTTCTCCCACGGTGAGGGGATAATGTTTCTTTTTTTATTGTCCCTCACTGCCAGAATGTACAAGGAGGTGACGGACAGTAAAAAACATAAATAGTCACTTTAAAGAGAGTGGACAGCCGCATGACTTTTTTTCAATTTTATCCACTCGCTCAAGCCATCGAAGGAGGTTTTTGGATTGACAGAGTACATTTTACTCCTTTAGCTTAAAACTGGCAATCTGCCCAACTCAAACTCGGGTGGTTGAACCTTGAGTGTGGCGGACAGACTACTCCATTGCTGCTGCAACAGAGTACACGTCCGCACACTCCAACTCAGCTCCAGAGGCCCACCTAATGCAAATCAGTACTTGCGATGGCCTCACGGTTACAGTCCATTCCGAATCTTGGTCACCTGACACATTTCACCCTGCAGCACAATGCTTTTGTTTTTGGAAATTTGAGATGCACACCCCCCCCCCCCAAATCTCACGGACTAAGCTACGCCCCTTGCTAAAAGGACCTACTTGGAGAGCGCCTGTAGCATAGCTGAAAAGTCCATACTTACATTAGTAACAATGAAGCGACAAGTCCCAGAAGGAATGTGTTGTCGGCTAAAACGTCGGACTTGGCTGCCTGTGTGACACGCGGCATGGCGCCAGTTGACAGATAGGAGCACAGCATAAATGAGCTGCTGAAATGGGCTGTGGACTTAGTGCTGAACCCTTGGCCTTAACGTTTGAGCAGAATATGTAGTTTATTAAGGTATGTAGTGTATTAAAGTATTTTTTTTAATGTAGTATGATTTCAGTATGTAGGCTAGATACCTGAAAGTCTGTGTCACTACCTGATAGTCTGTTTTACTGCCTGTAACATGCAAATTGTATACACCTAGTCTGAATAACTAAACAATACAGCAAACACTAAATATACTAAGCCAAAGATGATAAAGTTTGTGTTAAGCAGAAAGAAACAATGGGGCATATTTATAATTACTGGTGCATCCCTGCAAATTAGCAGGGATGCGCCAGTAATTGAGCGCCATGCCTCCGCCACCCATGATGCGCTGCATTTACAATGCGGCACACTATGGGGCAAAAACGGCACAGATGCATCACGCATCTGTGCCGTAAAGGTGTCGCATTGCTGGAGTTGCGTCGCATGCGCGACGCAGCTCCAGCAATGCTCTGGGGGGCCCATTCTACTAATGCTGTGTCAAGCCTTACGCCTGCTTCAAGCAGGCGCAGGGTTTTGACGTAGCATTGGCCTAAAAGTGACTGAGTGAAATCTTGTAGATTTCACTCAGCCAGTTTTAAGAGGCGTTCCTGCGCCGGAACGCACCTCCCTGCACCGGAACGCCTCCTTAAGGCGCAGGGCTTTACAACGTGACGCATCTCCCAGATGCGTCATGTTGTAGATAGCCCGCACCATGGCGCATCTTTTGCGCTGCCGCTGCTTCCCAAAAGTGACGCAACAGCGGCTCAAAAGAGGCGCAAGGGGCTTGTAAATCTGCCCCAATATCTTCCTTTTCATTCCGAACTGGGCCTGCTTTTCTGTATGATGTGCAGATCGATGCAGCACAGAATGTTACTGCTGGGCTTGCTGGATCCCTTCATTTTTCTGTTGGACCAAAAGACTCAGAACCAGTCAAAGATCTCTCTTCAGATACTGAATTGGCAGCCTGGTGTGACCTAAGCTGTCTCTCAGAGCAGAGAGCTAGCAGAAGCAGGGGGGTACAATGCAGGGTGCTTTCTCTGCAGAGTAGCGGGCCCAACAGTCAAACGGACAGGTCTCTCCACCTGACTGAAGTATTTAAGGAGAGAGTGCAAAAGATTGCTCATGCCTGTCATGAAGACAGACTGCCAAGGCAAGGGGGATGCAGGGTGCTCCAGTTGTGACCCAGCGTTGAGGGGCTGAGTAACAGAGTAAGGTCTGAGTAACGCATTGTGATTCCAGTGTGAAGTGGCAACTCAGAGGTTAATGGAACTGCAACATCACAATTCCCAGACATAGACCCCTGACTGCATGGTCACGGGTGCAATGCAGGAGATACAATCATCAGTGTCAGGTGACTATAATGTTACATCACGATGCCACATGAGGAAAGGGGGCGGTTGCCTGGCCAGACTCTCCTTGTTCCTGCTTAACTACAGTAATTGTGTGCTAGTGTAAGGAAAAAAGCTGAGCTGATATTGAGATGACTAGTATCCCAGGCAACTAATCACTTCTCGTTAGACCATGGTCCTGGTTTACGCTCTGGCAACCAACTGCCTGGAGCAGCCCTGTGACTGTTTACAGTAAGCGTGATGCACCACTGCTCTAACTACAACGCCTTCTAACACAGTGAACAGAGATGTGCGAGTATGTGAGATACAGTATTGTAATCCGTTGTTGCAGATACCAGCATTAAAATGCTTTATTGTAACTCGTTACTTGCCAGGAATGTAGATTTGATGTGGAGTTGAGAACTGTTAGAACCGGCTGTCTCTAGTTGGCAGAGGTATGTACTTCTGACAAATAGGGACACTCCTTTTCTAGTCAGGGCAAGGGGATCACACCCTTCGATAACCCCTGCTCACCCCCTCGGTAGCTTGGCAGAGCAGAACAGGCCTATCTCAGAGGCTGTGCGTTAAGCAACTATGACCACATACAGTAATACCGTGAATGCACTACAAATGGACACGACACAGTAGTATTATAAAAATAAGTATTTTATATAAGGCTTAGCACAAGACCAAATAACGACAAACTGTACACAATCGGAATAAATACGTTGGGAAGGAAAAAGGATAGTTCAAAGGTAGTTTCTTCTTTAGCAAACAGTCTTTAGTATCAAAGCAAATCTTCTTCTTGGCAATACAGTTCTTAGCAACAGGGTAACCCACACGGGGGCTACACGACGTTGAGGCAAAGTTAATCCAAAGGTTCGGCGTCGACCGCGAGGAGCGCTACGTCAAGCCTGGAGTCACACGGACCCCCAACAACACAGTACCTTAGGAAAATGGAGCACACGATGATCAGCGGCGTCGAGCAATCCGGTGTCGCGTCTTCGGTGTCGATCAGGCCTCAGCAGGCGTCGTCGATGATGCGGTTGCACAGAGTGAGCAGCGCTCACGGCGTCGAAGGGCACACAGGTGATGCGATCAGCAGCGGTGCAGACCCAAGGTCCACTGGAGCTAGAGCCGTACTCCTACTCACTGGCGTTGCTGCTGGCGTCGGTTGGGACCGGCGTTCGGTCGTCGTGATTGCTGGTTCTTTCAGAGGTGCTGGATTCACGGTTCCAGCAAATAGCACTTTAGCAGATGAAGTCCTTTAGCCCTGTGACTTCAGCAGGAGACTGGCACTCTTCCAGTCCTTGGAGATTTTCTTTAGCAAGCGTGAGAGTACACACCAAGTTCCTCTCTCCTGGTTCCTTGGCAAAAATAAAGAAGCACTGCAGGATTCCCCCAACAACAGCACACTGGCAGAAGGGGTAGGCAGTCCTTAGATCAGCAGGCCTCTTGTCCTTGGTTACAGGGTTTCTTGTCAGAAGTGATCTAAATTCTTGGTTCAGGGGTCCTACTCTTATACCCCTTTTCGTCTTTGATCCCTTTGTCCATGCCGGGGGTTTCCCAACATCCTGGGTCTGTTGTGGGTGGAGCCAGGCAGAAGCACCTGGCCTATTCACTGAGCAGGGCTGGGTCGCCCAGCAGGAGGTGGAGCCAGCATCGACACTGGCAGGAGCAGAGCTATCGGCCTCCTGGCAGGAGGTGGGGCTAGGGTCGTCCATGGCAGGTACAGAGCCATCAGCCGCTTGGTAGGAGGTGGAGCCGGCATTGTATCAGGCAAGGCAGGCTATCAACAACTACTCTCCCCCTACTCTCAACGTAATTGTCCCACTCATCCCACACTCACTCGTCCAGACCTGTGGAGCCACCCAGCTCCTGTCACACACACGCAAGACCAGCAGAAACCAGATATGGTTAGACAAGAAAATAGACACCTTCTAAAAGTGCTATTCTCAAACCCAGAGTCCAAAAACCATCCACACCAACGGATGCGTAATTAAACCCCGAGTTCAGGGATACCAAACTCGACATTGCACCATGCTCCCTGAGCCAGCTAGGATCATAGTACTAATAATCCCGGCGGCCCATTCTAATCAATGGAGAGCAGGCTACCTCGCAATAGTGAAGAACCAAGATGGCGGTAATTCACTATTAGGACATGCCAACTTGGTCAGGCGTGTCCTACCTTAGACTTACAATGCACCCTGCCCGCGGGCCTACCATAGGGGTGACTAACATGAAGCCAAGGGAAGGTTTGGGGGGGTGGCAAGTAGGTATACTCGCGCAGCCGCGTGACAGCACTAGGCTGCACGTGGGTCTCGCAATGACCGACCCGTAGACACTCTTTTACGAGGCCGCTCCTGTGGGTGGCACAACACGTGCTGCAAGCCCACGAGCGGCATTTGTATTTACAAGCCCCGGCACTCCTGGTGCACTAGACTAAGGACTGACAGTAAACCAAAATAGGCCAAACATGGATACAATAGATACATCAATTTAACATCGGGAGCACTTGCGCTATGGCACTGATCAGCAGTGACACGGCGCCCAAAGCATATACCAGCAAAACATCGTAAAACAGTAGAGGCAAAACAGGAAAAATGGAGGAGAGACTCAAGCCAATGATGTCAGGTCTAACACGAACATTGGCAAAGATGATTGTGAGGGGTTGGTTGATCCAGGGTGAACATGTTGCTGCGTGGGATGCCTTTGGGTACACTCAGGAAGGCAGATTGATGAAAGCTTTCCACAGACTGGAGGAAAGCTGTGTGAAAGATTTCCTGCCATGCCAGCCCATACTTATAAATAGTAATGTGACATGCCTACGAGGGGGTTTCTAAGGAAAGAAGGTGACAGTTTAAAGTCCCGATGGAGAAGACTCCTTGTCAAGCAGCTAGACTGGATCTGGAAATTTTTCTTAGCATTGCTCCCACACACCTGTAAGTGGCATTGTGCGGCTTCTCATCACCTTCCTCCTACCTGGTAATGACGCCAGAGCCACATATATGTACCACTCTTGCACTCTGATTTCTATTCCTTGCTTTCCACACCTTCAGATGCAGATACAGAGCTCAATTTCTATGTGTTCTTGTCATATTGACAAGTGTTTGTCAAACCCTCTTCTCTACAGTTTGCAACGGACCATAGCCCCCCTGAAAACTACAGGGTGTATACCTTACAAAGGTGAAAATAGATGTCTGTGAGAGACACTCACCAAGTATGTCTATGGTGCATAGGGTCTTCGCATGACTCCAAGGCTTCCGGCAACTGTAGCTGGATAAATCCCAAAGTTTTCTGGGACCATGAAACCACGCTGTAAGTTGCTTAACATCTGCGAAAGGCCCATAAGGGTCGATCACGGCAAGGACGTGAACCTATTTCTGATCTCGAGCCCGTTCCTGCAATAGGTCCTCTTTCCATTCCAAGTCATTAGGCAGTGCAAAGGAAAAAACAAACAGAAGAATTTGAAGTGTGACGCTCTCTCTTCCTGTCAGAAGAAGTTGCCTGGACATCAAGGTGTCATAGTCTCCTACCGTGGAACCAAATGTTTCAGTTTATACCGATCCAACCCAACTTCCCAGGTCAACTGGTGATGCTGTAACAAGTTAAAGCCTTCAAAGGCGCCAAGTGGTGCATCTTTGTCAGCTTTCCGGCTCCCTCTGGCATGCCTTTAGGCACCAAGGATCTGAGGAGGCCTCTGGTCAGATTACCTCCGGCAGACTGATCCTTGATACCATCGGTCTCTTTATCCCATTGCAGGGTCTGCTGTGACTCTAGGGTCATTGCCTTAGCTGACTTTGAATGCAGCACCATGATGTTCGCCAGTCCCTTGGTTGTCAACACCGGTGGAAGGCCCATTGTTTTATCGGACTTAGAGGTAAATCCGACACAACCATGCTCTGACACGAATGAACCTCTGACTTTTCCTAGAACACTCCACATTTCTTTTGCTTCAGATTCTGAGCAGAGTCACCATGATGATGGAGATGACGGAGATGAAGCATCCCACTATTATTACGGAGAAAATCATTTTATGTGCCTTCAATACGCTAGTGAGTTAGGCACCTCCTTAGACATTGGAGGAATCAGCTTTTTTTCCAGTGATAATAAGGAGGGGTGCGTACGTTTTAGACCTCCATCTTGCATCTGTTGAATTCAAGACTAATGTCCTGACAGGCATCCTGTAATGTGGACAGACTTCCACAGAACCACTTCTTCCTTTTAATGAAGCCTTGACAGACACACTAACTGGCAATGGGGCAAACCCTGGCTCTTGCATACCTATTAATAGAAAGGCTCCCTTTAATCGCTCAGGCATTGATCTTGATGTTTCATCGTCGGTCATGGGTCTCAGTGAGAGCGTTCTGAGACTTTTTGGGCTCTTGGCTTCTTTCATCCTGCTGGTTGACTATGCCAGATGGCACTTGTTGGCACTGTAGTGGGACCTGAAGTCTCAATTAGGTAATCTGGGAGAGGTGGAGATGAGCAGAACATGGCCCACATTATTCTGTTGGAGTTGTGAGCGGGTCACTTGGCATTGAAAGGCTTCCTACCATCCATCAAAGAGAGGGTGGTTCAGGTCCTCAAGGACAACACCACTGCCCTGTGGTACTGTAAAAGCTGGGCAGAGTTAGATCTTGGGTCCTGTGTCAGGAGGCCTTTGTGCCTCTGGAATTGTCGGAGTCAACAGGGCATCCCCCTGTTTGTGAACCACCAGACGGGATCTCTAAACACCAGAGCCGACAAACTGGTCACAAATTACAACTGCACCCTGAGGTGGGGCAGGGTGTTTTCCAGCAATGAGGAGAGCCCTGGTCAGATCTCTTCATAAACGTCAAGCATGCGCAGTTGTCAACACTTTTGCACATAGGAGTTCCCAAGAAGGATCTCTTCTGAGACGCATTCTGATTGGATGACTGAAAATCGATCACCCTTCCGGCATTCTCTGCTCCATCTCACCCTTGAAAGAAGAAGAGAGATCTATTGTTTGGATCTCAAAAGAGTTTTGAGCTTTTACATTGATCGTACCAAAGACCTTCAGATGGATAAACAGCTCTATGTGGTATTCACAGGAGCAAAAATGGGTGAGGCAGTGCAGAAAATAACCATTTTAAGGTGGATACGCTTCTATTTAAACATATGCTATGCACTGACTAAGAAGCAGCCCCCATAAAGGATGAAGACATTTAATAAAGGAAGGAACCTGACCCAGTAGAACCTTTAGAGGCTCTACTCTTAATTTCCCTCAAATAAAGTTGAATTACACCACTAGTATCCACTTCTATTAAATGCTTTGAACTACCTTTCTTGTTCACCTCGATTGAATCGCAAATGAATCATAATAGAGTAAGTGCTCTTTAATGAAGTGTTTTAATGCTTGTTTCTGTTAAAGTGCTGACATGTTAGAGAGAGAATACCAGGAAGGCAAATTCAGAGACTCTCACTACTTGTAGCTTGTTTACCAACTTTCACTAGGGTTTCCCTTGCAGGTGCAGTAGTATAAGATATCTCAGTGAACCTAAATCTGAATTCAGCAAACCTGCCCAATAATTGAGCAACCTCTGTCAATATTTGGAAAAATGTTTAGTGATGCTCAACTTTAGTCTCAGCGCACTACTCACTGACGCTGTGGGTAACCCCAGCCATTTTTTCTAGATAGTTGTTTGAATGGTTTACAAGCATTTGACTACTTGTTGTAACAAAACCTTGCACGCGTAAAGTAAAAAAAGGGAAACAATGTTCGCATTATCTGCCTCTCTCAGCACTTCTGCAGACTTATGTCCCATGGTCATATATAATCTCTGGAGTGAGACAGCCATTGTTTTAGCCCTTAATCCCTGTGAAGATACATGACATCGAAAGCGCTAAATTGCACACCTATATTCCTTAACCAATTCCTTTTGAACACCACTCATCCACCACCTGAATCTCGGGGAAAGCTTCAAACCTTTTGGAGAAGACAATTACCTTCATTTTGGACATATTAATCTTTAAATCATTCCCCAGCAATAATGAAAAAAGGCGTTGATTGGCCGCTGCAACCCTACCTGTGTGAGTTCTGATGGAACTGTGTCGTCCACATAGAACAATGCAGATATGGGAACCATCCTCAGCTTAGGAAAGAAAGCCTTAACCTTCCAAGGCATCCACAATATAGATGGAAAACAGGAGTGGGTCAAATTACACCTACGTCTCAACCCATTGTGTGTGCTGATCTTTTTGGACCTCTGATGAATGAAATGTGCAGGTGAACTCTGCCCCAACTGACCACATCCTCTAAGTATGCATGTAAAATACTAGGTAATTCCATAGAGGGTGGATCTGTAGGCATGACCCAGAGCAACCTCTTTCACATTGCCCTTTAGTCAACTCTTACACTAACCAAATTAGAATCTTGATGATGGAGTCATAAGACCTATTTTCTCTAGTCAAACTCTGCATTCATCCACTGCAAAAGGCAAAACTTCAACGCTCACCATTAAATACTTTCAGTATCCTTAACTTCACTGTCAAAATCAGCGATGCATACGAAGATCAAATGTAAATCTTACACATACATCACATTACATTGAGTACGCTCAATCATACGTTGATGGTCGAATTCCTTGATACTGATTTCACAATCCACTCTGAATCCTCTCCTCATTAAGGACCCGAATTAGATCATGGCAAATGGGATACTCTGTTACAAATGCAACAGATATCCCTTCTACCTTAATACAAGTGCATTGTATTCTATGGCTCTTGGAATAAGACAGACAGGATACCTGTCAAGTTTGTGATGTAGTATCCCATCCACCAACTCTAAATCAAGCCCTAAGTCTATTGAATTTTAGACAACATTATGAAGAAATGTTCTACATCTGCCTTGTCAATACTTCTCAAAATTATTAACCCCTCCCTAGAGAAAGGTAATTTCCTATCATTAAAATCAGATCAAGCAACTTCCCTCTTGATGAAAGCTAATCTACTCATTTTCAAAATCTCAGAATAATTAAAAAAGTTCCCTTTCAGGATAAGTAAGTAAAATCAGTTGTTTCTATCCAATTTCACATCTAAATATGTAGTCCCCTAGAAATCCTTGTAGCCGCACTTCAGGATATGTTGCAGCACATAGATAGCAGCTCAGAAGAGATTGGACGATACACTGCTTATACCCGATGAAGGCAAAGAATGTCTCCAGAAGGCCCTAATTAATCAGAAGCTTTGAGTAGAATGATTTAATTACAAGTGGATATTGAATACCCTGTGCAGTACACTCGTACACATATGTAGTGTGATTCTTTACTGGTTCCTATCCTTCCTCTCTGACAGATCACAGTTTGTAAACATTGAGACAGTCAAATACTTACTACAAGCACTGATGTGTGGTATTGCGCAGGGACCCACTCTAATTCCATCTTAAAATAAAGTCGCTGAGAAACATAGCAGTCAGTCATGGCATTCTCATTTCTCACTATTAATTAATTACTTGTGGGTTTCTAAAGCGCTAGAATCGACTCCCGAACAATTATCTCCGCGCAGCAGACCGCTGGGGAACCCGTCCTGGCTTTCCCTGTGAGATGGTCCCTACTGGGTGAAACCAGGCATCCCCGGCGTATGTGGGGGGCCGTTGTGGAGATGATACAAGCTAATGCCCAGAGTTGCCGAGTGTGATCCCTGGTTAGAGTAGGCACCGAGGTGAGAATTATCAAGTCCGCTGACCTTGGTCCACGACCCTGCCGCGTCGGGAATTGAATCCTGGCCCCCCGGGCCGTCCTCTGCTCTCGGGTCTGCCGCCTCTAACTAGCGAGCCACACCACTCAACTATACTAGTGAGACCCAACTCTACTAAAGAGTGTCATCTCTGGAACTTTTTCTTTCAATCAGTGGTGACATGGATGCATTCTTGTATCACAAACTACTTCATCAAGGTACATAGGTTCCTGTAGAAATACATCAAATGAAAAAAAGACTAAAGGGCATAAGTTTTTCATAATTTCCAAAGCTTACCACTGATTTGCAATTTGTTTATCTTCACTGACCATGTTAAATAAACTGCTTCTTTGTCTTCACGGTCCTTGTCTCCTGGCATTCACTGACCCTACATCTCCATGCTCTGATTATGATATCTCGATATGGTTAGAGGGTAACTGAGTGCTTGCAAGCTTTCTTTGACCTACTTTTCACTTTTGAGCTGACAACAATATTTGTGAATTTAGTGGAAAAGTCATCACAGGAATGGTTCACACTGCCATCAAATCAAAATCCCTTGTGAAGCAGATTGGTGCTCATCATGAAGAGGTGTATGAGCCGTGACAGATCAGAGGGCATTGACATCGAAATGGGAAAGAATTTCTGTCACTTTTCTTGAAAATTGTCTGCCAACACCTTGAGTCTTTCCTATGCTGTGTAGGAGAAAAGTGCTGATTTTTAGGAAATATGATGTAACTGATTCTGTTAAATTGGCAGCGTGTTTTATTATCGGCTCTGCAACTCAAGTTTTATTTCACCTTTACTGGGCAGCACTCAAAAAGATGACATTTAGCTTCAGTGCTCTTTTGGCAAATGCAAGACTGTTTTTTGTAGAAGGCGGGCTTCTTTGAAACACACCACATTTCTGGTAAAGGTTAAGGATTTAGTAATCAGTCAAGTCGGAATAGAAATTGTATTTCAGACGAAAGCCTGTAAGATTAGCACTCTCAAGTATTGCAATATTTCAGAGGTCAAGGAACACATCCTATTTTAGTCCCTTTGAAGGTTATTGCTCCCTCATGGATCTCCTTGAGTTCAAGGATATTTGCTATTCTGCTTGCTTTTGATTTTGTTTAATCTCCACACAAAATATCTCGCCTGTTTATAGCCTCGAATGTAACCAAGGGAGGATAATTCATATTTTCAGTATGTGCATTAGATATTAAATTGATACTGAAATTGTTGACCAAAATTACTATATTCTGAGCATAACAGGCAACTATTTACATAGAGTTTATAGATTATTTGCTGCTTGAAAACATGGTAAATATGGAGAAGTCAGAAGTGTTTTTGTTATATTTATATATCATGTGGTTCATCACTTTATCATTACCCACATGTTTCACTCCTTGTACATTTATCATAACAGTTTTCTTTGACCAAATTGAATTGAAACTCCAGTGGATTTCAGAAAAGAAAAGTCACTATATATATATATATAAATATATATATATATATATATATATATATATATATATATATATATATATATATATATATATATATATATATATATATATATATATTTTCAACAGGGTTCCCCACTTCTGGGGAGGCGTGGAGTCGCAAAAAATTGGAATCGATTCGCTTGTTTATAGTGAATATATTCTATTTATTCCATCAATCCAGGGGGGTATCAAAACAAAAACAACCAACACGTTTCGACAGCGTCCGCTGTCTTGATCACGGTCAGTTTGTGCTCAGAGGCTCACAGTTTTTAAGACAATTAAACAATAATGGTTACACCCATGTGGGTGTGTTCAAAACATATGGCAGATCACATGGTATGTCTTGTAAATAGACTTCTTGGAGTTGTAGTTTTCAATGCAATTATTCACAAAGAACAATCTTTGGACAAAAGAAAAGAAAATTCATTCCAGTGGCTATACATTAATAACCTTTATGATGCGATCCGTGTTGTTTTGAATTATTGTTCATTATTTACAAACAATACTGCCCTCCAGTGGGCGAGAAACAAACAGGTACTGCCCTCCAGTGGGCAAGATCAACTCACTGTTAGAAAGTTTGTAAAGAACATTGATATGTTTGGTGAGCATATCAAAAGTGAGAAAAGGTGATGCGGGTGAAAACTTAAATTGTGTGTAAATCTTAAAATTAGATGATATGGTAAGCAGGATGATTTAAGGAGTTCAGTTCCTAGTCAAGGTTAATCGTTCTTAAAGATGTATGTACATTTCTTCCGACTGGTTAAGCCCATACGGAGTCATTGTTCTGAAGTTCAATATATGCCTTGATTCTTTGCGTCTCAGTACTTTTTCATTGTGACCGCCCCTTTCTGAGAGGCTCATTGTCTCAATCCCCCAGAAACGTAGTTGTTTCCAGTCACCATTGTGATTCGACTCCATGTGCTTGGCAACTGCATTGCCCCTGTCCTTATGTACCGTTGCCCGTACATGCTCAAAAATGCGCTTTTTCAGCTCACAGATGGTACTGCTGATATACCTCAATTTGCATGGACATTCGATCATGTATATCGTATATTTGCTGTTACAAGTTATGCATTCCTTTATCATCCAGGTCTTATTGTTGGGCATGGATGTTTCTGTTGTTGGTTTGGCAATTTCGCAGACTTTGCAGTTGTAACATTTTATGAAACCCTTTGTTTGTAACCATTGTTTCTTTTTCGCGGTTGGTTGAAAATGACTGTGGATGGGTTGGTCCTGTAAATTTCGCGCCCTTCTGTATGTAATTACTGGATGTTTGCCCATTTTTGCCCCTATGATTGGGTCTAACTGCAGGATTTTCCAATTTCTTTTTAAGATTTGATTTATTTGCTTGGTTTCCCTGCTGTAATTCAGAATTAGCCTGATTGGTTCATCCGCTGTTGATGGTGAATTTTCTTTTGGTTTTAGGCAATCCGTTCTTGTTGTCTGATTTGCCCTTTCCCAACATTGTTTTATGGTATGGGGGTTGTATTTTCTTTTCTGGAAGCGTTACATTGAGTTCTTGCTTTGCTCGTGCCATTCTTGTTCTTCACTGCAGATTCTTCTTAGGCGAAGAAATTCCCCATAGGGAATACTTGATATGAGGGATTGTTGATGGAAACTGGTGGCCTCCAAGGTTGCGTTGGTTGCGGTACTTTTTCGATGGAGTGTGGTTTCCATATGGTTGTTATTTATGTACACTTCAGTATCCAGAAAAACAGGTCTGTCTTGGCTAATAGTGTGGGTGAATTTTATGCAGGGCGTGCTGTTGTTCAATATTTGGAAATATTCCAAGAATTTTTCTTTTCCCCCATTCCACACTATAAACAGATCATCAATGAATCTCTTCCAGACTATGATGTGTTGTGTGAATGTATGGTGTTTTTCATTCCATGCCGTTATATATATATATATATTTTAGTTAAAAATATATGTTCCTGCTCCTTCCCAGTTGTCCACCGTGGTAAACATCCAGTGATCAACTTAAAAATTTCTATGGGGCAGACCCTTGCAGGCTTTGAAGGCACATCTCAAGAAGTACAGATTGCTTTTGTCCTACTCAGAGGAACATCCCTCTGTAATTTTAAGGTCACAAGAATGGGAATTAGGTAAAATAACTATGAACCAG
Organism: Lissotriton vulgaris; assembly: GCF_964263255.1. Lineage (NCBI taxonomy): Eukaryota > Metazoa > Chordata > Amphibia > Caudata > Salamandridae > Lissotriton > Lissotriton vulgaris. Next base: position 511,702,288 of record NC_141696.1, read on the forward strand.
TGTAGGATCAGTACAAAACATACTAATTAGAACCAGAAATAACCTGTTAAAACCACTATGAATTGATCTACAGTTAGCCGAAGTCTATTCAAGCAAGACCAGAAAAACTGTAATGAACCAGTATTGAATTTGTATGAGTCAATACCAGTAAAAACAGTTAAAACCAGTATCAACCAGCGCGCATACACTATTGAGATTAACATGCTTTCGCTATTAAATAGTACCAGCAGAATGCCCTTGGAAATAAATATCGAACTCTCCCCTGGTTGTTTCTACGAATGGTAAAAGGATAAATAAGGGAAACCATTCAAATGAATGTACTTGGCAAACAGGTGACTCAAAGTCTGGCTGTGGAGAATGATCACATAACAATATTTTTGGAGTTCCTTGCCGCTCAGCAGTTCCCTCAATCATGAGGAGGCTTTATGTTAAACTGTAAAGATTACAGTACTTTCAAAAAGGTCTTAATGGTTGAAAAAAATATGATTATTTAAGAATCTGGTAGGATCCAACTCAACCTGGATCTGAACGTTTTATTTGTGATTGAATTTCTAAAGCGAAATTCTGAAAATGGTGTAGAAATGTTTGTCGACCGTCAAACATTGCTATTTTTGAAGACTTTTGGATCATAGCAGAACAAATAAATATAGATTTCAGGTTTATGTTGCTGACAGAGAACAACTAAAGAAACAATGATAGTGAATATTTTTTTTCCCGAAACCATTTTATGGGTTTTCCACATTTTAGGATCACTACAAATTGTTATTAATCATGGTTACATGTATAGTAATAAAAGACATATTACAAATACTGAATCATGGTTACAGACAGTAGAAAATAGAAACTGGCAATGTGAAAGGGCCGAATGATGCTTTAAGGGAACTTGTTATTCCCACATGTGTATCCGATAGTGAGAAAATGGGAAGAGGTAACAAATTGTAAACTCGAGGACGAACCAGGGAGAGGTGACAGGGGGTGGAGTTGCGGGTGGGTGCATGTCGCTTGTAGCTATACTGTTGGCGTTGTGGGCTCAGATGAAGATTGGTCCAGGCTGGTCCCAGAGGGGGCTGTTGGTGTTAAGTGTTCATGTATATTGTGTAAGGGACTTTGAGAGGGAGGGGGCCTGTTTGAGGCCTCGGAGGGAGTGTACAGCAGGGCACCTTAGTTAGGACCGGCAACGCTGGGGGCGGCTGGGAATTCTCAGTAGTTTGTCGGAAGCTCTGAAGGAGTGCGACCCATTCAGTGGAGATGTATCGTCGGCCCACTCCCTGTACCTATTTGTGTCTGATCTCATCATCCTCCGCTGTACCCCACTTACAGACCGCTCCTGTCCAGGCTGACAGAGGGGGTGCTCGCCAAAGCATTGTGGTTCCCCGTTTCTCCACAAGAAGGGCCAGGGTCGCAAACCACATCTGGACTTTGCAATGTTTCCAGCACCATAATACGGCTAGCGAGCAGGCCTCTCATGTGATAATGTTGGAGAGTCCTCATGCAATGTACTGTAAACGGCGTCCCAATAGAGCTTTAAGGTAGGGCTGCTCCAGAACATATGCTGATATGTTGCGCTAGGGGCTGACAGCGGGGATCAAAAAACTGACTCTGGGTAGTAGCGCTGAAGACGTGCCGGTGTCCGGTATGCACGGTGTAGGAAGAAGAATTGCATGTTTTTACACCAAGAGTTTCAGAATACTTTCTTTGGGAACTGTAGGGCATACTCCCATTTCTTATCGTGTAGTGGTCTCTCAAGTCTCTCCTCCCACTTGTGTCTCAATTGGGTAAGTGGCGCGTCAGTGAGCCTGCAGACGGCTTTGTATACCCATGTGATTAAGTTATCACCAGGGCCCATGTGCAGTACTGTGTGGAGTACTAGGTGCGACGTGGGTTCAACCTCGGACGGATCCCATAGCTGGCCGCAGTCCGAGATAATTTGCTAGTGAAGAAGGAACTGCCCTCGGGGGAGTCCACACTGCTCCGCTAATTGATCAAATGGGAGATACTGGCTCTCAGCGAAAGGGGACTCTACCTCGATAATCAAATGGTCCTTCCAGATCTGCAAGGCCTGGGCAGAATATTGACTTCTGCCTTAGGGTAGGCCCACCAGTTGTAGCATGGGGGTGTAAAGCTGGATTCCTCGAGACAGGTTGTGGGGCCATAGCATTGCTACTAGTAGTAAAGTTAGGACTCCTAACTTTAGGATTCCTAAACTGAGAAAAATCATAACTTTAAGACTTTCAGTATTCACAGAAGGCATTTAGGAGTCCTAAACTTAGGACTCCTAAACTGAGAATAATCTGAACTTTAAGACTTTTGGTATTCACAGAAGGGATTTAAGAGTTCTAAAGTTAGGCGTTCTAACTTTACGACTCCTAAACTGAGAAAAATCCTAACTTTAAGACTTTCGGTATTCACAGAAGTCATTTAGGACTCCTAAAGTTAGGAGTCCTAAATTTACTACTCCTAAACTGAGAAAAATCCTAACTTTAAAACTTTCGGCATTCACAGAAGGCATTTAGGAGTCCTAAAGTTAGGACTCCTAACTTTTGTGAATACCGAAGTGAGTAAGTGCCTTCTGTGAATACCAAAATGGTAGTAAGTTTAGGATTTTGTCTTAAATTAGTTCTGTGAATCGGCCCCTAGAGATTGAGGGGCCCGTGCACTCCAGGTGAGACTGATGTCTTCAATCTGCACCTTTCGCAGTGGCAGGTCGGGGTTAAGAGGAAAAATAGTGGATCCAAACCAGTTGACTCTCAACCCGGCCATGGCAGCGAAATCCCCGAGCGTGGCCCAGAGGGGCTCGAGGTTCATTGTGATGTCCCGCACATAGAGTAGTAGGTCATCTGCCTACAGGGACACGCTGTGGGTTACGCCCACTAGTGGAACAATGATAGTGAATACATACCAAGCATGCTTACTGAATTAATTAATATGGGAACATTATCACCATTGGAATATTTAGGCCAGAGAAACCCAAATCATGCATCTCGAGAATACACATTCACAAAAGTAGATGTTTGTGTTAGGGGTTTGCTTTCAGAAGCATTAGTTTTGTTATCAGATAGAAAATAGTTTTGTCACGTCATATGACTAATGTTTTTGCATATCAGACTCTATGGTTCAGGCTCATCCTATTTCATACAGTTTTCCCTGCACTCTATTCCTAAGAACTTGTCATTAACTTTTTTCTTTGATTTAAGAGGTGGTGTCAAGTTGAGGGTAAGCAGGTTTAAAGCTTGAGTTCCTGCTTTCTGAAACTTGGCAATATCAGCAAAACCTTCCATAAATATGTTACATCATTAGGTCACAGCCTACGCTAAAGATATCCTGGGGATATTAAAAAAAAAGACGGAGGAATGCATTCCGCCTGTAGCTTACCATTGGTTTTGGGGTGGTAAATCACATTTTCTGGCTTTATTTGCTGTAGACTGCCCAGCTTGAGTTCAGCCCTACCTTTGTCCAAACCTTGTTTACAGTATTCTTCCACAAATCGCTTTCTGTAAACAGACCTTTAAATCTTGTTCTTATCTTGTTACATTTGCTGTGCATTCAAAGACAGAGGTCAAATATCAAATCTCTCTTCCGAGGGAGCTTGGTGTTTACTTTTCTTTCTCTGACTCAAAGTCAAAGATTGTATGCAACAGTCCTCCTGAGTAAGAGGAGAAGGTGAGGGATGTTTTTTTTCTGGCACACAAAAAAAAATATGAACTGTGCTGATGTTTCAGAATATTTCAGAATGAGTACAAATGAAACACAGTTGTAATTCTGAAATGTGGAGTAAGCAAATATTTGAATATAATCAAAACACATCAAATACACAAGGTGATGACATATGCAAACACATTTCAGTGCAGTAAACCCGTATTTAGGTGCAAATGTAAAGGTCATTTCAATTGAAAATGGATTGTATGTAATAGCAGTGCGCTACCACCCCATGCATACTCCATACTATGCCACTCCACTCCACTCTATGCTCTTCTACTCTATGACACTCCACTCCATTTTACTCCACTCCACTCCATTCTACTACATGCTACTCCACTCTGCACCCCTCCACTCTAAGACACTTTATGACACTTCATGCCATTCGACTCCATGCAACTCTAACCTACGCCACTCACTCCACGACACAACACCCACTGCACTCTCCACCACTCCAATTGATCCCACTCCTCTCCAATCTATCCCATTGAACTCCACTCCACTCCAATCTACCTCACCCCACCTCAAGACAATCTACTCCACTCAATCTACTCCACTCCACCCCACCCGGTCTACCAATTCCACTGCATTATACCCCGCTCCACTCCAATCTACCCCACTCCAATCTACCCCACCTCAATTTACCCCAAACTCCACCCTACCCCAATCTACCCCACTTGAGTCTACCCCACTTCAATCTATCCCACTCTGCACCAATCTATTCCACTGCACTCTTCTCCAGTCTACCCCATCTACCTCACTACAATCTATCACACTGCAATCTACAACACTCTACTCCACCCAGTCTACCCCACTCCACTATACCCCGCTCCACTCCAATCTACCCCACTCCAATCTACCCCACCCCAATTTACCCCTTCCCTCCCCATTTCACCCTACCCCAATCTACCCCACCCCACTCCAATGTTCCCCACTTCAATGTACCCCACACTAACCCAGTCTACCCCACTCCCCTCCAATCTACCCCAATCCACTCCACTACGATCCAATCTACCCCACTCAACTACAATCTTACCATGCTCCAATCTACCCCACTCCACTCCACTTTATCCCAATCTACCCCAATCCACTCCAATCTACTCAACTTCACACAATCTCCAGCACTTGACTTAAATGTATCCCACTCTGCACCAATCTATTCCACTGCACTCTACTCCAGTCTACCCCACCCTACCTCACTACAATCTATTCCACTGCAATCTACAACACTCTACTCAACCCAGTCTACCCCATTCCACTATACCCGCTCCACTCCAATCTACCTCACTCCAATCTACCCTACCCCAATTTACCCCTCCCCTCCCCATTTTACCCTACCCCAATCTACCCACCCCACTTCAATCTTCCCCACTTCCATCTACCCCACACTAGCCCAGTCTACCCCACTCCCCTCCAATCTACCCCAATCCACTCCACTACGATCCAATCTACCCCACTCAACTACAATCTATCCTGCTCCAATCTACCCCACTCCATTCCACTTTACCCCAATCTACCCCGATCCACTCCAATCTACTGAACTTCACACAATCTACAGCAGGTGACTTAAATCTACCCCACTCTGCTCCAATCTCCTCCATTCTACCTCACTGCACTCCGATCCGCAACAATCTACCCCACTCCAATCCATCCCACTAAAATGTACCCCAAGTCACTCCACTCCTCTACAATCTACCCAGTCCAATTTGCCCCACTCCATTTGGGCCCAGATCTTTGGACTGGGGTGAATGTGGGACATTGATCCACATTCTGTCCATCACCTGTTTTGTTTGCAATTGCCGCCATAAGTGCACTGGGGATGCTCAGACGTGGGTCCCAGGCACTCCACACCACTGGAGTCAAGCTAGCCGGGCTGATGAGAGGTGTTACCTCGAAACCAGTCCGGTCCTCGGATGCTTGATTCCGTTCTGGGAAGGACATGGCTTTTGTAGTTCGGACTGGACTGTTCCCATGGGGCACAGGGACAGAGCTGATTTGCATATCGCCATTGTCTAACCCAGGGTGGTGTGGAGTGCAAAAAAACGATGGATTTGGGCCCAGATCTTTGTACTGGGGTGAATGTGGGACATTGATCCACATTCTGTCCATCACCTGTTTTGTTTGCAATTGCCGCCATAAGTGCGCTGGGGATGCTCAGACGTGGGTCCCAGGCACTCCACACCACTGGAGTCAAGCTAGCCGGGCTGATGAGAGGTGTTACCTCGAAACCGGTCCGGTCCTCGGATGCTTGATTCCGTTCTGGGAAGGACATGGCTTTTGTAGTTCAGACTGGACTGTTCCCATGGGGCACAGGGTCAGAGCTGATTTGCATATCGCCATTGTCTAACCCAGGGTGGTGTGGAGTGCAAAAAAACGATGGATTTGGGCCCAGATCTTTGGACTGGGGTGAATGTGTGACATTGATCCACATTCTGTACATCACCTGTTTTGTTTGCGATTGCTGCCATAAGTGCGCTGGGGATGCTCAGACGTGGGCCCCAGGCACTCCACACCACTGGAGTCAAGCTAGCCGGGCTGATGAGAGGTGTTACCTCGAAACCGGTCCGGTCCTCGGATGCTTGATTCCGTTCTGGGAAGGACATGGCTTTTGTAGTTCGGACTGGACTGTTCCCATGGGGCACAGGGTCAGAGCTGATTTGCATATCGCCATTGTCTAACCCAGGGTGGTGTGGAGGGCAAAAAAACGATGGATTTGGGCCCAGATCTATGGACTGGGGTGAATGTGTGACATTGATCCACATTCTGTCCATCACCTGTTTTGTTTGCAATTGCCGCCATAAGTGTGCTGGGGATGCTCAGACGTGGGTCCCAGGCACTCCACACCACTGGAGTCAAGCTAGCCGGGCTGATGAGAGGTGTTACCTCGAAACCGGTCTGGTCCTCGGATGGTTGATTCCGTTCTGGGAAGGACATGGCTTTTGGAGTTCGGACTGGACTGTTCCCATGGGGCACAGGGTCAGAGCTGATTTGCATATCGCCATTGTCTAACCCAGGGTGGTGTGGAGTGCAAAGAAACGATGGATTTGGGCCCAGATCTTTGGACTGGGGTGAATGTGTGACATTGATCCACATTCTGTCCATCACCTGTTTTGTTTGCAATTGCCGCCATAAGTGCGCTGGGGATGCTCAGACGTGGGTCCCAGGCACTCCACACCACTGGAGTCAAGCTAGCCGGGCTGATGAGAGGTGTTACCTCGAAACCGGTCCGGTCCTCGGATGCTTGATTCCGTTCTGGGAAGGACATGGCTTTTTAGTTCGGACTGGACTGTTCCCATGGGGCACAGGGTCAGAGCTGATTTGCATAGCGCCATTGTCTAACCCAGGGTGGTGTGGAGTGCAAAAAAACGATGGATTTGGGCCCAGATCTTTGGACTGGGGTGAATGTGTGACATTGATCCACATTCTGTCCATCACCTGTTTTGTTTGCAATTGCCGCCATAAGTGCGCTGGGGATGCTCAGACGTGGGTCCCAGGCACTCCACACCACTGGAGTCAAGCTAGCCGGTCTGATGAGAGGTGTTACCTCGAAACCGGTCCGGTCCTCGGATGCTTGATTCCGTTCTGGGAAGGACATGGCTTTTGTAGTTCGGACTGGACTGTTCCCATGGGGCACAGGGTCAGAGCTGATTTGCATATCGCCATTGTCTAACCCAGGGTGGTGTGGAGTGCAAAAAAATGATGGATTTGGGCCCAGATCTTTGGACTGGGGTGAATGTGTGACATTGATCCACATTCTGTCCATCACCTGTTTTGTTTGCAATTGCCGCCATAAGTGCGCTGGGGATGCTCAGACGTGGGTCCCAGGCACTCCACACCACTGGAGTCAAGCTAGCCGGGCTGATGAGAGGTGTTACCTCAAAACCGGTTCGGTCCTCGGATGCTTGATTCTGTTCTGGGAAGGACATGGCTTTTGTAGTTCGGATTGGACTGTTCCCATGGGGCACAGGGTCAGAGCTGATTTGCATATCGCCATTGTCTAACCCAGGGTGGTGTGGAGTGCAAAAAAACGATGGATTTGGGCCCAGATCTTTGGACTGGGGTGAATGTGTGACATTGATCCACATTCTGTCCATCACCTGTTTTGTTTGCAATTGCCGCCATAAGTGCGCTGGGGATGCTCAGACGTGGGTCCCAGGCACTCCACACCACTGGAGTCAAGCTAGCCGGGCTGATGAGAGGTGTTACCACGAAACTGGTCCGGTCCTCGGATGCTTGATTCCGTTCTGGGAAGGACATGGCTTTTGTAGTTCGGACTGGACTGTTCCCATGGGGCACAGGGTCAGAGCTGATTTGCATATCGCCATTGTCTAACCCTGGGTGGTGTGGAGTGCAAAAAAAAACGATGGATTTGGGCCCAGATCTTTGGACTGGGGTGAATGTGTGACATTGATCCACATTCTGTCCATCACCTGTTTTGTTTGCAATTGCTGCCATAAGTGCGCTGGGGATGCTCAGACGTGGGTCCCAGGCACTCCACACCACTGGAGTCAAGCTAGCCGGGCTGATGAGAGGTGTTACCTCGAGTCCGGTCCTCGTATGCTTGATTCCGTTCTGGGAAGGACATGGCTTTTGTAGTTCGGACTGGACTCTTCCCATGGGGCACAGGGTCAGAGCTGATTTGCATATTGCCATTGTCTAACCCAGGTTGGTGTGGAGTGCAAAAAAACGATGGATTTGGGCCCTGATCTTTGGACTGGGGTGAATGTGTGACATTGATCCACATTCTGTCCATCACCTGTTTTGTTTGTGTTAGAACTGGCTATTTCTGGTAGGCTAAGGCTGACGCCAAAGCCAGGCAGAAACCACCATTCTAGTCAGGGCAAGGAAGTCACACGCCAAGATAACCTCTGCTCACCCCCTTGGTAGCTTGGCTCAAGCAGTAAGGCTAAACTCGGAGGCAATGTGTCAAGCATTTGCGCCAGCGCACAACAGCAACAACATACTAGGCACACCACAAAAGAGACTCCACACAAGGTTATTATAAAAATAACTTTTGTATTGTAAAAACACATCAGATAAAATCACACATATACATTGTGCCAACTGGCACGGGCAATATTCACATGGGATTATTCACAAGACAGGGCCACATGGGCCACTGTCATATTCAGATATAGTACTTCTAGATAAAAAGTAGAATATAAAATCACTTCTAGAATAAAGAATAAATGTAACATAAAATAATAATCAAAGATAACAACCAGTAACCACTGGTAACAGGAACCAGGACCTTACTAGGACCACCTGTACTAAAAAAAGAAGAACCACCTAAGTATCACACAGCATTTAGGGGTCTAAGAAAGAATACATTACTCATGATGCAATAAACCTACATTCAGAGGAGTAGAAAAGACAACCACCTAAGTATCACTCAGCGTTTAGGGGTCTAGGAAAAGAACACATTACCCATGATGCAATAACCTACATTCAGAGGAGTAATAAAGAGAAACGCATGATGCCTAAAGCATTCAGAGGTGTTAGGAATAAAGCACATGATGCAATAAAATACATTCAGGGGCGCAGCGCAAGAAGACACATGATGACTAAACATTCAGAGGTGCAGCGCATGGAAAGAAAGAAACATAATGCATAAACCTACACATTCAGAGGTGCATATAAATCAATAGTGCAAAAACTCACATTAGCAATAACTATTAAAAAGCATAGAAATCACATTGCGCCAACCCTACATAAGCCACTACCTGTGGCAGTCCCTAGGCCAACTGGCCTTGTGGGGCAAAGATGCCCTGAGTCCAAAGTCAGGGTGCGCTGCCATGCAGCGCCAGTTTCAAAAGTACAAAAACCTAAACGTGGCAGCCGCCCACAAAGTGCTGGGCAGCTGGGATCAAAAAGCTGTGGCAGGGCTCTCAGTAGCCCCTAGAACAAATCTGCGCCACCTGAGCCACACAGGCTCTAAAACAAATACTGCGCACGTTGGAGCCACACAGGCTCTGGCCAACACTGGTCAAACCTTGGAGCCACACTGGCTCTAAAGCAACATGCCCCCTGGAGCCTCCCTGGACTTTCCAAGCGTTGGGGCGACCCACTGCCAACCGGGGCCGCCCTTGAAGCCCTCGTGGCTTTAGACACAACTGGGCCCTCTGGGGACGGGCAACGACAATCTGCCCCGATATGCCCCGAGCCCTCTTGCTCTTCAACAACAATTCGGCCGACTCGGGAGCCTCTCAATCAATAATGGCCCCCGGGCCTCTCAGGCTCTAATTTTCAGAATGCCCAAGCCTCGTGGGCTCTCTGGACAGATGTGCCCCCAACATTGGAGTGGTAGCGCCACGCAGCCATGTCGGAGCGGTCCACTGTCACAGGGGACCGCTTTTGCCCTGGTGCCTCTACCGGCACCGCCAGCCACATCACGGAGCCCCCCCAGCCCTCTTGACTCACCGGGCTGTACTCGGCAGGGGCTCCTCTTCGCTCGCGGTGGGGGCAGGCACCGACAATGTGCCTCGCGCCCCCGCCGCAAGTCTCCGCCTGCCGCTCCTCTCCTCACTCGGCGCGCCTCCTCCTCAGATGCCGCCGGGCTCCCTCAGCTCACGGGAGCCCGGCCGACCCGCCGCCATGCGTCCTCTTCTCTCCCTTCCTTCCCCGGGCTCGGGGTCGCCATTCCTCGGCACCCGGGCTGCGGGGGCCGGACTTCCGGCCGGCCGCGCTTGGATTGGCCGGCCGGCCAGTCACTTCCGGGTCGTCGCGGGCAGCGCGGCAGCCCGTTTTCAGACAGGCAGGCGGGCAGAGATTTTCCCGAGGAGTGGGCTCCCTCGCGGAACGTAATTTTTAAAAGATAAAGGTGGCGGCAACGCCGCGGTGACAATGCCGGGTGGCACCGGCCAATTAAAATCACACTAATCGAGGTGGGCTCTCTCAATAGAGTGCGCAGCAGCACTCAAGCACACCAAGGACAGGAGCGCTTCCCCACGAGGGAAAACCACAACGCTCTGCCCAGCAGTCAGAAGAAAATGCCCAAAAGGTCCTAGCGGAAAATCACAGCGCCTCCAGGCGCTATAAGGATAAATCCAGCGCTCCCAGCGCTAGCAGAGAAAAAGCACTTCAAGGTGCTTAGGGGGGCAGAAAGTCCAGCAAAGTCCCCCCCTCAGCCCAGGCAAGGCAGAGGGGTCCCCCCAGAAGTCCTCCAGGCATCCAGGGGCTGGGCAGCGCCCGCCCCTGGTAGATTCAAGTCAGAAACAAGAACATTTTGGAAGGGGACACAGCCCCTTCTTATACACAGAAAAGCCTTTGAAGTCCTTGGAAGTCCTTTGAAGCAGGCAGTGTGAGAACCAGCCAGAACTGGTTACAGGGAAGTCCCTTCAGTATCAGGGACAGAGGTGCCAGTCGCCCAGCGGGAGGTGGAGCCAGCTTTGTAGTCAGGCAGGCACAGCCCTTCACTATCAGGTGCCATCTCCTCCCACTTCCCTGGCAGCAGATGCTGCCTTTCATCCATGGGCTGACTTCAGACAACCTCCTGGGCTCTCTAGCCCCTGTCATCCTCAAACCAGACAGTCAATCCACAAGCAGGCCCAGGCACTCTGGGCCAGGCTCACCAGCCAATCACACGCTAGCACCAACTTACACAAATATGCCAAAAGTAGTACTTCTAGACTGGACACAGTCATGCCGCATACATCATTTTGCAGCATTCACTCGCACCAGTTCATACATACCAAACTCGCCCCTGCACTCCCCACACATCAGGAACTACCATGGGCATACATATTCCCCATTCATTCCTATGGGAGGGCAGGTCACTCAACACACGTGCAGAGAGCTCAAGCACTTTACACTGTACCACAGTGAAAAAGTGCGCAGAGGCCTAAAATCACCAACACCAGGTTCCATAAACAGGCTAGGAAAAAGCAAAAAGTCTAGGGGTGAACCTGCCCAACGGGCCGGGTCCAACAGTTTGCAATTGCCGCCATAAGTGCGCTGGGGATGCTCAGACGTGGGTCCCAGGTAAGCATGGGCGAATTTTGCGAATCTCGCGTTCGCGAATTTTGCGGATTTGCGAACTCGCAATCCGCAAAATCCGCGAATTCTCGCGGATTTGCGGATTTTTTTTTTGTGTTCGCGCGGGTTTCTGCCAGTTCGCGAGGGTTTTGTACAATTTCGCAAACGCGAACTTACCTGTCGGGTCGCAAGTTTTGCGAACTTGTTGTTTCTACGTGTCCAGCCTGTTTGGGACACTCTTCTTCATCACTGCCACTCTCTGTCACCACTGCCACTCTCTGACTACTCATGCCACCCTCTGGCCCACCCATGCCACCCTCTGTTTCATCACAGCACCCTCTGGTTGTCCAGTCAGTGTACATTATTGTGGCAAAGCAAAGCACACCTTCCCTGCCTCAAGTGACCTGAATTAATTTGGGGCTGATTAATGTGTCACAGAATATTTTTTTAGCTGGCACCTGCTTCCCTAGTGCTTCCTGATTAGTGATCTTTTGCACTTGCTAAGTGCTTTCATTGTTGCAAAATTAGTTACAACACCTGCCCTGCCCCAACTGACAATAATGAATTAGGGGCTGATTAATGGATTTGAACTTCCAGCCTGGCTCCTGCTTGTCTCCCTTAGCTGTAATTCAGGACCTTTGTGGCATATGTGTAACTATTCTGAGGTTCAGAGCAGGGTCACATAATAGTTGCAACTGGCAACTGAACTCTGGAGGGGCCCCTCAGGAAGCACTACAGGAAATGGCTACTAATGATGAGCTTGAACTTTTGAACCTGGTAAGTAGTTTCAGTTTTGCTAAGATCGTATTTCTGCAATTTAGCGCTTATTCGCGGGGCGCGAAGTTGTACTGGGAAGCCGCGAACTCACGCGAACAGTGCGAGCAAGCCATAAAATCCACTGCTCGCGGATTTGCGGATTTTGCGGGAGATTCGCGAATCTCGCGGATTGCGAATTTACCGAAAATCCGCAAAATCCGCGAGCGAAACGGATTTTCCGCCCATGCACTCCACACCACTGGAGTCAAGCTAGCCGGGCTGATGAGAGGTGTTACCTCGAAACCGGTCCGGTCCTCGGATGCTTGATTCCGTTCTCGGAAGGACATGGCTTTTGTAGTTCGGACTGGACTGTTCCCATGGGGCACAGGGTCAGAGCTGATTTGCATATCGCCATTGTCTAACCCAGGGTGGTGTGGAGTGCAAAAAAAACGATGGATTTGGGCCCAGATCTTTGGACTGGGGTGAATGTGTGTCATTGATCCACATTCTGTCCATCACCTGTTTTGTTTGCCACTCCATTCCAGCATAACCCACTACACTACAAACTCCACTGCAATCTGTCCAACTCCTCTCCACTCTAATCTACCCCACTCCAATCTACCCCACTCCACCACAATCTACCCCACTCCAATCTACCACAATCTAATTTACCACCATCTTCATCACTCCTCTCCAGTCTACAGCACTCCTATCCACTCAATCCACCCCGCTCCACTTTAATCTACCCCACTCTGCTAACCCACTCCCCACTCCACTCTACCCAAATCTACCCTACTCCACTTCACTCCTATCTACCCCACTCCTCCACAATCTACCCCAATCCAATCTACCACAATCTAATTAACCACAATCTTCATCACTCCTCTCCAGTCTACAGCACGCCTATCCACTCAATCCACCCCGCTCCACTTTAATCTACCCCACTCTGCTAACCCACTCCCCACTCCACTCTACTCAAATCTACCCCACTCCCCTACAATTTGACCCACTCAACCCTAATACTCCCATCCCACTCCAATCTAACCGACCCCAATCTGCCCTGCTCCAATTTACCCTACCTGATCTACCCATCTTAATCTATCCCACTTTAGTCTACCCCTAGCTACTCCACTCCAATGTACTCCACTCCAAACTACCACACTCTACCACACTCCACCTGGCCCAGTCTACTCTACCCAACTCCACCCAACCCCCTCTACTTTAATCTACCCCGCTCTAGTCCATTCCCCTCCAATCAATCCCACTCCAAACTACTCCTCTCCAAACATCCCTCTTCAACCTATCCCATTCTAACCTCCCACTCCAGTATACCCTACTCCAATGCAATCTTTCCTATTCAAACACACCCAATCTACCCCACTCCACCCTAACCTACCCCACCTCACTCCACTCCAATCTACCAAACTCCACTCTTTCCCAATCTATCTCACTCCACTCCAATCTCGACTCCACTCCAATCTATCCAACTCTGCTCCACAAGACTTGACTCCAATCTACCCTACTCCACTCTACCCGAATCTATCCCACTCCAATCTACCCACTCCAATCCACCTCCAAATTACCCCACTCCACTCTACCCTAATCTACCATACTCCATTCCACTCTACCCAATCTACCTCACTCCACTTCCCTCCAGTCTACCATATGCCATCCGAACGTACCCCACTTCAGTCCAATCCAACCCACTCTACCCCAATCTACCCCACTCCATCCCACAATCTACGTTACTCCAACCCATCCAAAACTACCCTACTCCAATCTACACCCTCCAGTCAACTACAATCTACTCCACTAAGTCTACCACTACCTAGCCCAATCTACCCCACTCCAATCTACCCACCCTATCCCACTCTACCCCACCTCACCCCGATCTACCCCACCTCAATCTAACCTAAACTACTCTATCCAACTCCACTACAATCTACTCCAGTACAATCTACCCCAATCTACCCAACTTCAAACGACCCCACTCCTATCTCAATCCAATTCACCCCACTCCACTCCAACTAACCCCACTCTACTGCAGTCTATCCCATTATATATCCCACTCCATTCTACCCCAGTCACTCCAATCTACCCCACCCTAATCCAATCTACCCCACTCTAATCCGATCTATCCCACTCCACTCAAATCTACCCCACTCCACCCCAATCTACTCCACTTCACTTCATCCCAATCTACCCCAATTTAATCTACCCCACCCTTCACTCCAAACTACCCAAATCTACCCCACTCAAATCTACTCCCCTCATCTCCAATCTATTCCACTTTACCCCGGTTTACCCCAATCTACCCTACTCCACCCCACACCAATCTACTCCCCACTCCACCCCAATCTACCTCACTCCAAACTACCCCACTCAATTCTATTGTACCCTACTATAATCCACCCAATCTACCCCACTATACTCCAATCTACCCCACTTCACTCCAGTCTACCCCACTCCAACCCAATCTACTTCAATATATCCACTCAACTCTAACCCAATGTACCCTGATCTACACTACTCCTATCTACCCCACTCCAATCTAACCTTCTCTAATCTACCCCAATCTGTTCCAGTTCAATCTATCCCACCCCAACCCAGTCTACACCACTCCACCCCAATCTACCCCACTTTAAACTACCATGCTAACCTATCCAACTCCCCCATTCCAACTACCCCATCCAACTCCACTCCACCCTACTCCAGTCTACCCCAATCCATCACACTCCATGCTACCCCACTCTATCCTCACTCCACTCTATCCCAATCTACCCCACTTCACTCTACCTGAATCTACCCCACTTTGATCTACCCCAGCCCTCTCCAAACCACTGAAATTTAGCCATGCTGAACAGCAGCCACACTGGTGAACATAATGGCTAAAACACATTGCCAAAGCCAATAGCTGGCGCGTAGGCGAGACCTATTTGCTTTTCCAAGGCTTGTTTTGCTTGATGAGTGTATCAATATATGGAGATTATTACATTCATCTAAAATTTCAGTTGAGGAAATGTGAAAATTAAACAGATAAAGGTCAGTCAGAATGAAACAGTAGGATTAGTGAGTAGGGCAGCCTCTGAGGATGTACCTTTATGTAGCTGCATCAAGACACTTGATATACTTAGTTATTTACTCTGCAATCTAGTTGCTTCCTATAAATAAGCTAAGGAAACAAGGTTTAGGTCTCAAAATGTCACTGGATACATTTAAAGCAACAGGATTTGAAATAACATAAACATGCAAAAGCCAGCTTAAAGTAACTGGTTGTAATATAGTCCATAATATTTTGCTTCTACTATGCGATTGTGCTAGGGAATTTCCCCACACTTTGAAGGACAGAAAGTCCCCCTTTGTTCTGGCAACGCACTCTCTGTTGTGTATGGTTATACATAGCACACTCTCGGATGAAATATAAGGGAATGGAAGGAAATGCTTAGCAGGTTAATTGATGGGCTGCATTGCCCTCGGACAGTCTCTGGTCAATTCACTGGCTGGTTGGTAGGCCTTTTGTGTCCCTGATCAGGAGGCCATCAGACTAACCATTTGAGTCACTCTGAAGTCCTAGGTTCAAGATAAAGTTGCAGGTTCAGTTCTTCGTCCCCAGGCAAGAGGGCAGCAGTTTCTTTAAAGAGGCAGTCCAGCAGAGTGGCAGTCCTTGTAGCAGCATAGCAGTCCTTTTTCCTGGAAGAGTATTCACAGGTCCAGAGGTGTACTGAAGAGTTGGTGTCTGGGGTCCTCTTTCTATACCCTGGTGCCCTAGTTCTGGAAGGTGGGAGAATTTTCTAGACCGTGTCTTTGAACTGCATGGAATTCCCTGCCTCCCCTTTCCTGGCTCCCAAGTGGCTGCAATGACAGTGCTGGGCCATTCGGCCCTTTGTGTGAAGACAGAGCACAGGCTAATCAGTTGTAAGTGGGGCTGCGCTCTGCTCCGCTGCCCTTCTGTCAGCAAATGGCCCATCCAGGCACACCTAATCTCTCTACTGTGTGGCTGTCTGGGAGGAATTTACAGAGTCTGTCACCTACACCAAGTTGTGTGATGTCACCCAGGCAGGCTGCAGGCACCAAATGGTTAAGGCAAGAAAACACCAACTTTCTAAAACGCAACATGTTCTGAATTGCAATTTAAAATCTGACTTCACCATAAGTTAGGATTTTAAATTGTGATTCCAGAGACAACAAACATGGACTGGTCATCTCTTACCGTTTGGAAATTATGCCTATAAAGTGAAATAAGGCTGCTCCAATGTTATCCTATGGGCGAGACAGGCCTTGCAGTACTGAAAAGCAAATGTAAGAGTTTTTCTCTACCAGGACATGTAAAACTAAAAAGCATATGTCTTACTTTTTAAAAACATTGCACCCTGCCCTATGGCTGTCCATGGTCTACTCTAGTGGTGACTACTTTGTCTTAAAAAGAAAGGTTTGGGCATGTCAAAAGGATTATTTTTCCAGGTCGAAATGGCAGTTAAAAATGGACACACAGGCTACAATGGCAGGCCTGAGACATATTTAAAGTGCTATGTAAGTGTGTAGCACAACCAGTGCCGTAACATTTAATTTACAGACCCTGGGCACATGTAGAACCACTTTACTAGGAACTTGCAAGTAAATTAAATAGGCCAGTTGGGTTTAAAGCAATTCTACCATGTTTTAAGCGGAGAGCAGACCGTAGCTCTGGTTAGCAAAGGTAAAGTGCACGGAGTCCTAAGGCCAACAGAAACTAATTCTGCAGAAAAGTGGAGGAGTGAAGGCAACATGTTTGGGGGTGACCCTGCAGAGAGGGCCATGTCCAACAAACACTAATAACACAGTTGTGCTTGACGATAAGCTATAAAATTACCTCTTAAGATAGCAAATGCCTTAGTAGAACTTTCCACTGTAATATTGACTGAAAAGGGAGATGGAAAGCTTTTTTGCCTTAAAGTTCTGCTGATGCTCCATGTGTCCGTCTTTGCTAGAGTAGCTGTAAAGCTTACAAGATAATGGTTGGAACCAATAAAAGTGAAAAATGCTGATTATCCATTCCAATATGACACCCCCTAATAGGGCAATAATAGGAGGTCCTTCATCTGAAACTGTTTTGTAGACATATTTAGAAAGTGAGAGGCATGTCCATAAGAGATAAAACTCGATAGAAGGGAGATTTCTGAAAAGTACTGTGAGGCCTTTTTCCCAGAAGGGCAAGTGAAACTTCCGTACTGGTAAAGGTGTCCTGTGGTCGAGAATGTGCTTTGGTGCCTCGCTGTTGGTCGCGCGCGCCTAGAGCGCTGTTCTGCATAATTTTAATTCGCCCGTTTTTGGCATTTAATTTATTTTTGATTTCAGTTATCCCTTGTTTTTAGTGACCCTGTCCTGCCCCTTACCTGCACCATAATTCTTCTGCAAGACCCACCGCTGTTTTGCGGGTCCGGTTCCGGGGAGGTTGTGGGCTGGGAGTGCCATCTTGGATTGGGAAGGGAGTAGCGAACGCCATCTTGGAGCGTCCCTGCACTCGTGGACGCTGAGAGCAGGCTATTTAAAGCTCGCCTCTTGGCGCGCAGCGGTGACACTCAGCGGTAGCGCCTTCCCTGCGCCTGAGTCGTGCCAGAGTCCTGCCCGTCTGCGCTCGTCAGCGTCTCGGAGGCGGACGAGGTAGGAGCTCGTGCCTTCTTTCGGTCCCTATTTTCCTCTTATACTCGGGGATGTGTGTAGGTCCCGTCCGTAGGCTCTCATACACCTCTACGGAGCTTTTTGCTCTGCGCAGACAGTCCTTTATTTGCCACCATGTCTTTCCGGGCGGTCGTTCTCTCGGGAAGGGCTGTCCGACATGTGGCTGGCGGGTTTCTGTTCAGAAGGGATCCGTATCTGAGACCCCTCTTACTCACTATCATTGTTCTCTCCTCAATACTAGATCCCTCAGCAGACATTCCATTGATATCTGGAATTTGCTGTCTGATTCTAAACCATCTTGTCTGTTTCTAACGGAGACTTGGCTCGGAGAGAGCTCTGGCCCGATCTAGCGACTGCCATCCCTCTGAATTATTCCATCTTCAGGAGGGACAGAGTGGGAGGCAGGGGCGGGAGCGTGGCATTGATTGTGGATAAGTGTTTCCCCTGCACTACTTTTTCCGTTGATAATATCACTCTTTGTGAAGCCTTTGGTTTTACCCTTGGGCTATCTCCCTGTCAAACGTGCACTGGGATCTTGATCTATAGAGCTCCTGGGCCCCTTGGCTCTTTTTCGATGATCTGCAGATGGTACTCTCTGTGTCCTGCCTGAGATCGGAGCATTGCATCTTGCTGGGGGATCCGAATCTCCATATGGACAATGCAGCGGATCCTGACACTATAAAGTTGCTGGATATTGTTTCTCCGTTAGGGTTGATCCCTTATATCACTAGCCCCACTCATATTAAAGGACATACTATTGATCAGATTCTCTCGACCAGTCTTATGGTCAGACCATTTTCTAATCAATTTTTGTATTCCTTCTTCTGTTACGACTGGCTCTAGAGTGCTGAAGGATGTGAAACCGCCGGGGAGGCCATTTCATCAAGTTACGGCGGAATTGTTGTCCGTTGCTCTCCGCCGTCATCCCTGTGAGCTTACTCGTAATCTGGAGGAAAATCTAGATTTGGTCCAGAAGTGGCTGACGGACAGATTTGACTAGCTAGCCCCGGGTAAGCCAGCTCAGTCCGCGGTCAGACACGTCTCAGCCCCTTGGTTTACCCCCCTTCTTGGGAAAATGCGTCAAGATTGTAAAAAAGCTGAAAGAGTGTGGAGGCGTAAGTATGATCCGGATGATAAAGCAAAATATTGCGATGCGATTAGGCTTTGTCATAAGCACATCTTTGACGGAAAAAAAGTATATCTGGAGCGCAGAATCGATGAGGCAGAAAATACAAGTAAAGAACTCTTTAGGATAGTAAAGGAGTTCACCTCCCCTTCCTTATGCTCGCCCTCTCATTCTCATACCGAAGCTTGGATCAGCCAACTCGGGGATTTTTTCGTAAATAAAATTCAGTCTATTCAGGATTCTTTCTCTGATGCTGGCCTTAGTTCTACGGTTAGTCACCCGATTACCATCCCTATATCACCGGAAGAGAACGGTCCTGTTCTCTCGGTATTCCCCCCCTGCCTTCTGCCACCTCTCTCAACCTTTTGTCCCGGCTTCAATCTAGTTCGCCACTTGATCCCTGTTCAGCCAAATGCCTGGGAAGAGTAGCGCCTGCAATCACCACCCTGCTTAATCCGCTGCTCAATCTCTCCCTGATCACGGGAGAGGTACCTTTGGCTTGGAAACCTGCTTTGATCCTGCCGCTGCTCAAAAAGCCTACCTTGGATCCCCTTGTTCACGCTAACTATAGGCCGATCTCCCTCCTCCCTGCTCTGGCAAAGGTGATTGAGAAACATGTGCAGCTCTCCATTTCCAACTTTATTGAGAGCAATAACATCGTACATGATTCTCAATCAGGCTTCCGTGCTAATTTTAGCACGGAGACAGCCCTTCTTGAGATCACCGACGCCATCAGAGAAACTCTCGATCTCGGGGGTAAGGCCATTCTGGTTATGCTGGACTTGTCGGCGGCTTTCAACACCATCCCCCACTACGGTCTCCTTTTTAGACTCTGGGAGATCGGTCTTTGTGGGACGGTGTGGAACTGGTTTAAATCTTTTTTGACCGGCCGCCGACAAGTGGTCTGGGCACCTCCGTTCTCCGCTGAAATGCCGCCGCTAGAGGTGGGGGTTCCCCAGGGATCTATCCTGAGCCCCACCCTTTTTAACATCTATATGGTCCCTCTGGCGGCGGTAGCGGAGTCCTTCGAAGCCCGGATCATATCCTACGCTGATGACACCCAGCTCCTCTTTACGTGTAAGAAGGGAGAGGCTTTTGATGGTAGTCGGATCAAAGATTGCCTGGGTGCGGTATTTGACTGGTTCCGGCGGCACAGTCTGAAATGCAACTCTGATAAGTCGGAGCTGCTTTTTTTCGGATGTCCGCCTGATCCCAGCTGGAAAACATGGTGGCCCCAGGACATGTTTCCTCCTGATGTGGCCTCCGCAAAAGCAAAAAACCTTGGTGTGTTGTGTGATGATGGCCTTTCTTTCAGACCCCAGATCATTGGGCTGTCTGGGAAATGCTTTGGCATTTTGAAAATGCTACGGAAGTTTCTTCCGCTGTTGTCTCTGCAGCACAAAAAAATCATTGTTCAGTCTCTAATAGGATTGCAACTGGATTATGCGAACGCCCTATATCTTGGGCTGCCTAAATATCTCCTGGCCCGCCTGCAAATTGTGCAGAACTCGGCGGCAAGAGCCATTTTTGGTCTTCCGCGCAGGGCAAAAGCCTCCGAATTGCTTAAGAGACTGCATTGGTTGCCTATTTCTAAAAGAATTACTTTCAAGGTTTTGACCCATGCTTTAAAGGCCCTTCATTCGATTGGCCCTAAATACATGGGGAAGTGTTTGGCCTTTTATGCGCCGAGGAGGACTTTGCGGTCGGCCTTGTTGGCCAAAGCCGTTGTTCCTTCTATCAGACTCTCCCGGATCTGAGGCCGCTCCTTCCGTTACCTGGCTTCACGTTGCTGGAATGAGCTTCCTGTTTCCTTAAGGAAAGCCAATAATCTCCTCTCCTTTAGAAAGGAGTTGAAGACTTAGCTTTTTTCTGTTTGATTTCTTTCGGCCTCTGCGAGCAGTTGTGTTGTGTTTTCTTCTCCAGTTCTCTTTGCCAAAGCGCCGGGACACCCATTGGGGTAGCCGTGCGCTATAAAAGAGACATAATAACATAACATAACCTAACATCAATAAAAATACTTTTTTGGTATGTAACCTCATTTACAACTTCCTTGTTTTCTTTCGATGAGTACAGACTTTAACATTTACGTTTTGTTGAATTTAACTGTATTTAAGTGTGGCATTTTACATTTTCATATATTCATAATTAATACACTTTATTTTTATTGTCATAAGAAGGGAAATTCATTAAGTGATAATATTTTCTTATTGTTTTATTAATCGTATTATTTCAGTGGAATTTTGGTTCCCGGAGGTGTTGGCATACGAGGCACAGAAGGTAAACTCCAAGCAATCTCATGGGCAAGAAAAAGGAAAATACCCTTTTTAGGTGAGATATTAAAGTATTTTTATTATTTGCGTTTTAGATATTGCAGTATGGTGTAAATTGTGCTTTGTAACCTTGCATATAAATTTAAACTGAAAATAAGATTTTTTGCACAGTTGGACACTGATTTGCTTTCCGGAAGACAATTCATCAGATTATCAATAGATGTCAAATTCCCACTCTTCCAAATCTCTGCATTTCCTCTACAGAAGTCACTCAAAAACACAGGGCATAACACACTATAAAATTCAAATATGAACCAACTACACTGCCATGCTTTAAATACCAAGGATTTGCCTATAACATTTAACTGAAACTCAGTAAATGTGAAAGGTTATAAAAATCCATCACCTGAAATCTTGGGCTATACAATGTGATCCTGAGTAGTGAAAATATTTGGAACAATTCTTAATATGGTTGAGCTTAATACCATGACAAAAGGTTGTTTATCGGAGATGATGATTTGAGGCAGGGCGGAGATCACCCTATACTGAAACATTGGTGAAAAGTTCCCTATATTATACCTTAGGAGATCTCTACCCCAGTGGCAGAAGTTTCTACATGTTGAAAAATAAGGAAAATGTTAAAAAATTACGAAACTCCGAAAAAATTGTCAAACTATTTAATGTTAAATATTATTGCATATTAATGTTATACATTCATTTTAAATGTAGAATAATGAAGAAATGCAAAGATGTAAAACATCAGAAAAACACGATACAGCACTATTAACCTAACTGTGAATTAAAAATTAAATACATTAAATTAGAATTCTTTTCTGAAGTTTAAATTTAAAAAAACGAAAGTACCAATATTATGTTTTTATTGTGTAAATAATAACATTAAAAATGAAGTACTAAATGAATGTAAACTATTGTAATTATATTTTTAATGTTACAAAAATATTTAAATTCATAAGCATATTTACAATTTGTTAAAATAAAACATTTCATTTTTAGATAATATTTTAACATTCATTTATATATATTTATATTTGTAGCTATTTAAAAAAATTTGAGTTAGCATTATTTCCTATGGGAAAATATTTTCAATGGGAGGGTGTTACACTATCCATGTTGGCCATGTGTGATGCTGAACTTACTACTGCTCCTCTTTGGTATTATTATCTTTGCACTTGTAAATTTGCTTGTCCCTCTTTTTCAGGTGGTGGAGATGTGTAAGACTAGACTTTGGACCAACTTTCCACTCAGATTTTGTAAATAGCCCAAAGTAGTAACGTTAAATAAGACACGTTACCTTTGTGAATGTCCCCCCTAGGTGTTTAAATAATGAAACAAATAAATTACATGTGACTTTTTTTACAAGCAGAAGTTCAACTCTGTGGGGCCTATTTACAAACTGCGCTTTGTAGTATGTTTTCTAGTACTACAAGCGTACTGCGAACTGCTGTTCACAAACTACATGTGGAATCCTATGCCTCCACCTGTCCTACCTTTTTCAGTGCAGAGATATTTCCCCCAACTTTGCAGTTTCTGCACATGCAGGTATACATTTTACTAACAACTGTGGAGGTACAGGAAAGTGGCTGTATAATGTGTAATCTTTATTAATGATAGGAAGGGGTTTGCGGAAGAGTAAAAAGGAGTTCAGTCAGTCAAGAGATCTTTATTCGGGATAAAAACATCCATAAAAGTACAGACAAAATATAATTAAAACAATACAATACAATAATGACATCTAAGAAGCAAATCTAGAAACGATCAGACATAGTCAATTTCAATTTCACATCTACATGCAAATTGTCCCTACTTACTATAAAAACAGCTATATACACAATTTAAAAATACATTCTAACAAACATAATTTAAAAATGGATGTGTAATGACAGCATCGTTAAAATGTCCACATTAAAAATTTTACAAGGAAAAAGGATGTGCAAATAAGCGATTTTTTAAAGTGCATAAAAGAGTGCAGTGTGC
Organism: Lissotriton vulgaris; assembly: GCF_964263255.1. Classification (NCBI taxonomy): domain Eukaryota; kingdom Metazoa; phylum Chordata; class Amphibia; order Caudata; family Salamandridae; genus Lissotriton; species Lissotriton vulgaris. Next base: position 511,725,763 of record NC_141696.1, read on the forward strand.
AATTATTGTACCTCAGTGTATAAAGTGGCTCGTGATCTAACGGCAGCTTTAAGAAAGCAGCTCACCCTGAATATTACTTCATCCGATCCCAGTAATAAGAAAGACCTCAGTGCTATTTTAAAGTTAGTCAGTTCATGTTTTCTACAATAAGGCATTAAATAATGAGCGGAAAGCTTTTTATAAAAACCACAGAAGAACAAAAAGTGCATAAGGCTCTGTTTCATGTTAGGGTTACATGGACAATTCAGAGTTTCTAGATGTTTGTTGTAACCCAAAGGGAAATTTAGTAAGTTTACTATGCTCCCATCTCGGAAGCGAAACAGTAGACTCCTATTCCATCTGCCAAGATGCAAACATAAATACCTGTATGGGGGGCCTGGATGTTTAATATGGGGTTCAGAGTAGCCCATGTATTTTATAACAGTGCATTTAGACAGGTTCTTCCTTTCCCGCTCTTCTCTATACAAATCATATAGTGCCCTAAGAATAATGGTCTTATGGGAACGATTTATTAAACTGGGTGTAGTAAACAAAGAACCCTGCCCTACACTTTCAAGGCAATCTTTTACCGCTTTTAACCATGGTATGCAGTGTGCCCTATAGCATCTCAAGCAGTCCAAAATTATATCACGGGTCAAAGTAGCAGCCGGGATAATCCATATCTTTAGCCAGAAAAGTGCTGGTCTGGATCTTACAAAGTCTTCTATGTATGGGATGTTAAGTTCATTATGGCATACATAGTAAGGGGAGCAAATAACCCCACCCAGCACCTTCCGGCAGAACCTATTTTCTTCCGTTTGGATATGGGAGCAGTTTGTGTAACCCCAAACCTCGGCCCCATAAGTGCCGGTTGGTATACATTGGGTTTGATAGATCTTAACTAGTGGTGTAATTACATCAGCATAGTTGGGTTGCCTCAAAGAGGTGACACTATTTATGGCTTTACCCAACTTATTCCTAGCATAAGATACATGTGCATGCCACGAACTAGTGTTTGAAAATAGCAACCCCAAATAGGGAAAAGTACAAGTGCTTTTCAAAACATTTGACCCTGATTTAATCTCGGCAATTTTATAATTTTTAGGACCACAGCTCATGATTAGGGATTTTTTAAAATTAGTTGTCAAGCCTAAGTCGGCCATAAAAAGAACAAATCCTGAAATTAAAGTGCGAAGTGCCTTAGGAGTGCGGCCCATCAGGACCGCATCATCAGCGTAAAGAAGGGTAGGTATGGGGACTCCATTTACGTGGGGTACATCTTTTGTTAAAATACTCAGTGAGCCGCTCAAATTATTAATATACAGAATAAACAGGAGGGGGGCCAGTACGCACCCTTGTCTGACCCCCCTACCGATACTAATGTCGTCAGAGACTTCACCGGATTGGTTTACACGTACACGTGCTTTTAAATCACTGTGTAAAAAAGCTAAAAAGTGGACCAAATACTCATCTAAACCATAATCGAGAAGGGTGGACCATAGACGGGAACGATTAACAAAATCAAAAGCAGAACTTAAATCCATAAAGCCAAAATATAGAGGGGATTTCTTAGCAGTATTATATTTCGCCATAATCAGACTCAGGTTCAAGCATTGTTCAACCGTTCCAACGTTACTACGGAAACCAAGCTGGCTGGGATGTAGGATCTTACACTCGTCTGCCCAGGTTCTAATCCTTTTAAAGATGATCTGCCCCAGAACTTTCAGGGTGTTATCAATTAACGAAATGGGGCGGTAACACCCAGGATCCAGCCTATCACCCTTCTTAAAAATGGGAACGATTGTGCTACAAGACCATGTTTCTGGAATTTGGCCGCTCGTTAAATTATTAAAAACATTACATAACAGTGGAGCCCAGAAATCGGGCTCACACTTCAACTGGTCAATTGAGAGCCCATCAGGGCCGGGCGCTTTGTTTCCAGCGCTTTCCAATATGGCATCCTCAACCTCAGATACAGAGATGTTAAGTGGGTTTAAGGGGGGTAGAGTTAAAGAAAGGTTGTCTGGTGTAGCATAAAGTTTAGCAAAATGTTCAACCCAGATAGGACCAGTGATGTTACAGTTAATTTCCGTTAAATTAGAGCCTACAGATCTTATCTTCTTTACCTCCCTCCAAAACCCAGTAGTATCTTTCAATTCAGCCGAGCGTGCCAATGAACCCCAGTGAGTTTTAAGCAGTTCATTTGATCTAGTGCGTAGGGTAAGTTTGTACTCTGCTCTGAGCAGCCTTATTTGTGGTATATCCCTAGGTTCGGCTTTTAGGGCGGCTCTCAACTTCCTATTTGCTTTTGAACAAAGGGTATCAAACCATCTAGGTGTTTCCTCAGCTTTACTAGAAGCAGGTCTGGAAATCTCACCTTTTATTACAGAGCAGAGTTCAGAAAATGATGTAATTATATTGACCCCATGGTCATCAATGTTGAGACAATTTTCTATCAAGACTGGGTGTTTTTTAATGGTTTTAGCTAGGATTCCCCTATTATCCACACCCTTCCATATTACCCTCAATTTATCAGTTGAGACCTCCAAATTTCTAGCACCAATTTCATTTCGTAAACACTTACCCCTCGAAAGTAATAGGTGAATGACAATTGGGTAGTGGTCGCTATAAATTTTACATACAACTTCAGCCTTTGTTAAAGCGTTAGCGACTGGAGGTGAAACAAACACATAATCAATTGTAGTGCCGCCTCCATGACCAATAAAAGTGGGAAATGGAGCGGCACTATTTTCCATACCAACATATTCCATACAATTTACAAGGTCTCTAGTTGCGAGAAAATTTGACAGTTCTGTACCTCTTTTGCATGGGGGATTTCTTGAATGTATATGAGCATTGAAGTCCCCACCTAGACAGATACCATCAAATTTCCCGTATTTCTGTCCATCCAAAATTCCATCAATAAAACCAAATAAAAGAATAAAATTACAGTTAGGTTGGGACAAGAAGTCATTATTGTAGAAATTGATCAGACATAGCCTTGTCTTCTGGGTATATGATAATGCCATAAAGCTTGGGCAATTGGTTAAGAGTGTATCAACTTTAACTTCTGCAGTAATTTTGACCCAGATAGATAGTCCACCGCTCGGACGACCAAACGGGGGGGCTGAAACAGTCCTGTTGTGGCAGCTGTAACCCTCAAATAAAAAGGAGTTAAGGGAGGGCAAGGCAGGGGTATAGGGAAAGACATGCAACTGCCCGCAAAAGAGTAAGCCCACTTCTATAGTTACCAATGCCAAAAACTACCTAAAACAGTGTTAAATGTACTCCGGCTCAGAGCTGGAGTAAGCCCAGTACCACACTTGGACAACCACTGGTATTGCAATACAAACTCCTCCTAGAATATAAATATGAATAATTGTAATTTAATATAACTGTGTCTAAAAATAAAACATATTTGTATTTTGTTTTCACATATTTTAATAATATTTTAATATTAAACATTATAAAAAAATAATTACATTTGCTTTAAGTAGTTTTTACAGCACTTTTAACAATTATTAATGCCTAATAAAAATACATTTTTTGAACTTTAGATGCCTTATTTTAAAAGAAAAATGTAGTACACTCAGACTGATAATAAATCCAGAAGCCCCTGTACAGGGGGTTGTAATAAGGTACTTGTTAGAAAATGCAAATTAGCTCTGGGTGTGTTTGCATACCTCAGCTCTCCCCTGCAAATGCACAGCTGCTAGACCTCCATGTGTATCTCTTGGTAGCCCCAGATTAAATGCCCTCTTCTCTCTGTATTGCCTGATCAAAAACCAAGCCCTATCCCATCGTGTTTGAGGTCAGTGGTTCCTAAAATTTCATGTATGTCAATCAACATTTCAGACGACATAGGTGATTACTAAGGGTGCTCTTCTACTAAAACTGTGATTTATGTGTGTATCTTCTAATCATCATCTAGCCAAGAAAGGCCTCAGTGTTTTAACACTGTCTGCTTTAAAAAACATAACATAGAATGTGATCTGAGAGGACAAGACCTGCATTTTTCACAGTGATTCTGATGAAAGAAGACTCTGTGAAATGGGCACATGTCAGTGACACTGGTTCTGAACAGGAACATAAACTGAAGGCAGCAGGATTAAGCACTTGTCAGAAATAGGCTGAGGGACACCACTAGCATGATAACAGATGTTGCGGGGAAACTGTAACAAAAAAAGACAAGACTCCTCCTGGCAAGCCAAAATACGTTTACTGATGCAGCAGGGAGAGAAGCTATCTCCACACAGGTAAACAGCTGGTCTCTGATTGCTCCTCATGTAGGTGGCCAATTAAATAGTCACACAAACAATGTGTCTTACAAAAGGTCAAATAATCAGTTACTCAGTAATGACATATTTATTGTAATTCTAACAATGCTTATCAAACCATTTTTCTGCTTCTTTCGTATGCAGGTGTGTTTAATTGCTCGCTCCCAAGACTTCTTATCAGATTCAGTGTACTCTTGGCTGACTTTATGTCCTGCTCATATTCTTTTCTAGTTCAACTGAATATATGCTTGTGTGTTGTGACCGTAGGTTCCTTGAGGCTTGCACACACAAGTTTTCCTTTAACTAAGACTTTGCTGATCATGCCCTATTCCCTGGTGAACTTTCAACTGTCTTGCATCATTCTGGATTTTAGGCCTGCCCTGCTGTTTCACCACGTATAACTCTGACATTCTGTGCTGATGTCTGTGGTAGCACAACTTCTTCACATTTAGTTTTCAGGAAAACAGGCAACAACGCAACAATCTTCGTTTTCTGGGAGCCCCTGAGGGGGTAGAGGGACGCGATCATAGAAGCTACATGGTCTCTCTGTTGAAGGGGGACTTTCCCAAATTGAACACCTGAGACTGGGATAAGGAGTACAAGCAAGCTTACAGATTTCCCTTACCCCCCTTCAAACGTCCGACAAGTACACACGGAGCAACCACGTGCTATGCTGGTATACTTTGGGAACTTTTTACTACGCCAATCTCTATATGACTTAGCCTGCCCAACAGTAAAAAAAGAATACGAAAGAGTGAATTTATTCATCAGGCCTGATTTCGTTCACACCACCGTGGAACAGAGGTGGAGATTAAGACATCTTTTTCCCCATTTCAAGAGATTGGCGCTGAGGTCTATTTACAGGACCCCACTAGGCTCAAGATTATTTTTCAGGGAATGACCCATAGCTTTGTTTCCGAAATCCAAGCACAAGCTTATTTGAAGGAGATTTCCTGCAGCTCTGAGAATAAGGACTGACAGAAAACATAAACACAATACAGTGTCTCAATATGTTGCTAGTCTAGTCCTCATGATCAAGTAAGCTAAAATATGGTGGCTTTTTTTCCTTGTCCTCTCCAGCTTACTTAACTTTAATTAGAACGTGATTTTTCACGGGTGGTACTATATAAAAGAGGGGATAGGCCAGAGGAGCAGCAAGGTCACGATCACTTAAATGTCATCATCCTGGCTCGAGTCGAGCCAGGTCACCTCAGCTATCGGTGGTGGAAGGGGGAGTGGGGAGGTGGACTATTCAGTGGGAGAAAGATCTTCTAAGC